>NC_081408.1:679017907-679387907 GCF_030272615.1 Cryptomeria japonica | reverse complement strand
AGCCATTGTTTGCAGTTGCCAAACTATCAATGGTAGCAAAAACTGTTGGATTGAAGCTGACTGAGGCCATTTAAAGAAAGCCTTAAAAGTCCTACGATAAATGTGGTATGACAAGGAAAAACAACAGTGCAAAGCCACATTATGTAGACAAAATACAATAATCCTAATAGAGCTAGTTCCTCCACTCGTTACTTTATCATCTTGATTATTATTTTTTTTAATTAATATAAAATTGTGTGAGCTTGAATTTCATTCTCAGAATGTTGCCTGTAATAAGTTAGTTTCACAAAATACAAATGGAAATGCATACAGGAAATCCAAATTCAACCAATGAAACTACATGAAATACATACTAAAATAAAACATTATTTTACCTTCATGATTTATGTCTCATTGTGTCCTAACTCCATTGTTCCTGGTTGCAGATGGTGTACTCTAAAACAATACACTGTTGGCTTCCAAGATGGCATATGAAAAATTGACTGATAACTTGTAGTTAACTGATGCTATGATATGCAAATGCTACATGATTATGCTAAATGATACTATATGATAGTTGCTATTTGCTTCAAAACTAAAACTCACGGATGCATATGATTAGCTTGCAAAATTCACTTGTAGTCTCTTGAAGTCTAACTTGTAGATTAACTCTCTCAACTGAAGCTCTTGATTTTATAGACTTTGAGAGGATAAGATGATGTGGCTCGGATCAACGGTCATGATTAGATCTATAGATTTGGATGGCAATGAGAAAAGAGGAAGGTTGACAGAAAGAGGGAAGGAGAAGACAAGTGTCACTTATCTCACCTTGACTGAGTTGTTGACTGAGGGAATCTAGGGATGGTTACAGGAAATTTAGGCATGATAGGACAAGTGGACTCAAGTCCTTCCTAAGATGTAGGGGTGTTGGAGAGAATATAGGAAATGGTTAAGAAATATGTGTAGGAAATGGTTAAGAATTATGTGTACGTACACAATTTTCATTAAGTTTGGAAGTTGGAGATAAATCATGAATTAGTATTTAAGAAATATTAATTTCCTTAGCCACATGTTTGATGAGTTGGCAAAGGGGACATGAAGTGGAGATGGAGGGTGAGTTGGATAAGAAAGATTAAATAATTTAGGAATTATTTAATATTGAGACTATAGGATAGGAGAATAACTATTAAATATTAGATATTTAATTGTTTGGAAGAGATAATTAAATATTAGATATTTAATTACCTGATTAAAAGGATAATTAAATATTAGATATTTAATTAATTAGAAAATATGATAGATGAATTAATTAATAAAATATTAATTAATATAAAGACACGAAAAATGAATTAAATAAATTAATCTTTTAAAATTAATTATTTAATAAAAGAATAATTATTAAATAAATACAAAATATTTATTTAATTGCTCATAGTCAATTTTAGGTGTATACATTTTGCCTCTCTTTGAAATGATGTCGAGACAACTTTGTTTCAAAGATTAAATCAAGTCTCAATAGTGTGCCAGATGGAGATTGAAAATCCTGATTGTGTGCCCCAGATACTGATTTTTGGATATTGATTTGATGATGATGCCTCCTCGAGAGATCGTTTGTGTATTAAAGGCATGAATGATCTCTCGATAGAAGAATAATGTTATATGAAAGATATATGAGTGAATAGATTGTAGATTGATCAGATAAATTAGATTGATAAGATTGATTAGATTGAGGTAAAGTCTGGTTTCAGGAAGGACACATCTCGTATAAGACAAAATATGATCAAAACGTCTGGTTTCAGGAAAGATACATCCTGTATAAGACTTGATAGATGATCAGAACGTTTGGTTTCAGGAAAGATACATCTTGTATAAGACATGATCAATGATCAAAACATTTGGTTTCAGGAAAGATACATCATGTATAAGACTTGATAGATGATAGTTGAATGAATGATGAAGATATTTAATTGAAGAATGATTCCATTGGATGATGATGCTGGTGCAGGTGTTGTAGATAGCTAGAGAGCAGGTAGTTATCATACCACCATGTTGATGGATACTAGCAGTGGTGGGGTTATGGGACCTCCTCAAAGTAGTGGTGATCATGGGAGATATGCATCTGGAGGATCTTCGCGCCCACAGCTACGGAGACGGACATAGTTAGGTGGTAGTGATACAGGACAACCTTGACTTGATTTGTATTTGATGAGGCATTTGTATTGTTTATCTGATATCATTGTATACTTGGACTTTTATTGTTTTATGATGATCTATATGTAGACATGGATTCTATATGATGATGATCTTTATTATGCATGTTACTCTTATCTGATGATGATCTATATGCTTATATGCTTTGATTATATATGGATACAGTGATTAGATGGATGATGGTTGTCTTTTCTTTTCATTATGATGATGCTTCATATGATGATGCAATGATAAATGTTTTTTTTCCTGATGATCTTGGATGCAAATGAAAATGATTTCTAACTTAAATGATATATAAATGTAATGATCTATATGAAAATACAAATGAATGATTGATTTACTTTTGATGATGATTATGAATCTAAGTGCAAAGATGCAACTAAATGATCGTTAATGAAATGATGATAAATGATGATACACTACACTTAATTGAATGCAAACTAATGTAATGATAAAATGCAACTAAATGAAATGGGTGAGGATTAAAAATTAATGCACCTATAATGATCAAATGTAAATTGTTTTTGTTTGTCCAAGTATACTCAATCTTTATTTATGATTGTTGATCTGCTAATGAAATGATATGCTTATAATACAACTTGACAAATGAATGCTTATAATGCAGAAGAATAATGAGCTAATGAAATGATCTAACTAAAAATTGTACTGCCATTCTTCATATGCGATCTTGTAACAGTGTTTGATTTCATCATTGAGCTTTAAAATATTGTAAGAAAATACAAGCAAATTGACATAATGATTCAAGATGACCTGAGTATTTCTTACATGGATTTTGATATAGCAAGTTAATACAAGCAACTTGATATAATGGATCAAGTTGACTTGAGTATTACTTGTAGAACAGACAAGGATTATCTCCTTTCATGCATGACTTGGAACGTCCTCCTCGATCTTTTACTGATCATATCCTGAGACAAGTTCATACTGTAGTAAGAGATAAACCACAGACAACAATCAAAGAAAATAATCATGCCTCATCATAGCTTCTCTAGTCATGGACATCCTTGAGTCGCATAGAGTACATAATTAGCAATAAAATCAAGATATAAAGACTTAACCTTGTATATCATTCACATGTTCTTATGGTTATTAACTGATATAATCATTTGGATGAACGATCTTTGATAATCCTTTATAGCTTGCTGGTTGATTCTTCATTTTCTAAGTTTCACAATTCAATTGTTGATAAAATGCCTTGATTTTTTGTTGCTTTGTTTGCTCGTTATTTGTTTCAAAATCCTAGGTGTTTTGGGTTTTTCTAAGTTTTCTGAATGTTTTGGATTTTCAAAGATTCAAAAGATCACCTTAGCAAAAGGAAATTAGGATTTTGCCCCTAGAGGAAACAAAATTTATTATGGATGTATGAATTGATCAAGATCCAAACCATGGCGAGATACATATGTAGATATGATTGATTTTGATAAAATTTAAGACAATGACTATGACAAGTATGTCAAAGATTGATAATTGTTGGTAGGCTGCATATTTTTTGCTAATGGTTTAGAGCAATGTATGTGAAAGATGGAATGGATAAGCTAAGATAGATGGAAGCGATAAGTGTGAGAGGATGGAGCGGATAGGTGCGCAAAACAATCTCATAGATGGAGGAACTCACTTTTTTTTTAGATAATGCTTGTTTACCAAGTTTTCACCATCTAAATTTATTGCATTTTTCTCATATTTTAATTTTTTTGTCTTTTTTGATTTTCACTGTTTTATGGTTTTTATTTTTTTTATTTTCACTGTTTTATGCTTTTTCTGATTTTTTAGAGATGAAACATGTCCTTCCATCAATTGATAAAGATAAGACTACCCAGAACAAAATCCAACAGTCATGTTGATCTATGTCATTGTTTTGATTTGTTCGATGATTGATAAGAATGTCTGGTTTCAAAGAGTGAGTACCTTGTGTAAGACCGATCTGTCTAGTTCTGAATGTACGTATCCCTGTATAAGACACGTTGATGTTGATAGATTTTGAGTGATTAATTGATTAACAAGACATGTGATCAGTTTGATTGTAGTATTTGATAAGTGCAAAAGCTAAAAATCACTTTGATGATTAGATTTAATGTGTTTAATGCACATGTATGATGAAATAAGGACTTGACTGATTGATTTGATTGATCAATTGATTGATGTTGTTGGATAGATTGATTTGATTGCTGGATTTTGTGATTGGATTGATTGCTCGATAGATTGCTTGATTAGCTTGATTGCTCGATAGATTGCTTGATTAGCTTGATTAATTAGCTCGATTGATTGCTTGATTGATTGCTTGATTGATTGATTGATTGCTTGATTTGATTGATTGATTGATGTTGATTTGATAGATTTGATTTCTTTGATTAGCTTGAGTAGCTCTGATTAACTTGATTTGATAGATTGCTTGATTAGCTTGATTGCTTGATAGATTGCTTGATAGATTGGATAGATTGGATAGATAGCTTTGATTAGCTTCAGTAGCTCTAAGAAAACCGATTTAGTTTCTGATGTAAGAGCTGAGCTGAGTTTTGAGTAAACTCAGTGATTGATAAAAAACCATGATTAATAGCTTTAAAATGATTTGATACCTTAAGTTGCTTCAATTTGATTTGATAGATTTGATAATTGATGATTGATTTAGTTTGATTGGATAGAGTTGATTGGCTCTAAGAAACCGATTTAGTTTCTAATGCAAGAGCTTAGCAGAGTTTTGATTGAACTTAGTGATTGATAGAAAACCATGATTGATAGGTTTTAAAAAATGATTTGATAGCTTAAGTTGATTCAATTTGATTTGATAGATTTGATAATCAATAATTGATTCAGTTTGATTGCAGACTTTGATAGTTTTCATATTGTTGATTTGATGGATGGGCCATGCGCTCATGTTTCGATTTTCCATTTTGTTCTTTTTTTAAAAAAATTTTGGACATTTTTTATTTTTTGAGATTTTTGGATTAGAAGAAAGATGCATTTGGTTTCCCCAATGTATAGCAAGACAAGGAATGGATGAATTGTTGAGCTAAAGATGAATGGGAGAAAGATGGAGGTAGCTTATGAGGAGACACGTCAAGATATTTTTTTTTGAAATCATGTTTTTGTCCTTAGTTTTGATCAAGATCAAGGATGGAAAAAGGGATATGGATAGGAGAAACAAGATCATAGATAGTGATAGATGAGGGAAGAAATGAATAGTTAGGATAGATGGTATAGATTAGCATGAAGCAAGATCATAGATAGCACTGGATGAACTTACATAGAGTAATGGATACTGGAGAAAGGATAATGGGAGATGTGGTATGAAGAATAGAGTGGATGAAACTTTTACCCCAAGTATAGATGTATCCATTTGTAAAGAGGTGATATGTAAGATTGTCACAGTATTTAGCACCACCTGAATAAATGTTCCTGAACATTTCAAACATAGAGACCCAACCCACACTTAGAACCTCTGATAAATTCAACCACACATATCTAGCAACTAGGAAATAGACTCAAAAGGGAAGAAGAATCCCAAATTGGATCATGGTACTTAGTCTTTGATTACCCATGTGTGTGTAATTGGGTTCATTCTAGCTCATATGATCATTGTAATCTTTAGAATCCAACATGGCTAGCTACATGAGTTATCCTAACTTCAAAAGCATCCTAGATAGAGCCTCACCGTCAGAAAGAATTCATAGCTTTTATGAGGTTATCGCTGTAATATCACAAATATTTCTCCATTGCTAGTCAGGCGTCCATAGCCCCGATGGAGTTACTCGCATTTTTCGATAGCCAAGCTTTTGATATTTGATTTTTTTTCTTTTCTTTTCTGGATATTTCTTTTCCTAATCATGCTTTGGCTCTTTTGATATTGTCTTTTTCTTTTCTTATTTTGATTACATTGCCTTGTAAATAATGAAACTTACATGGGTATGATAATTACAGTGGCACTGAAGTAAGATTTTAGATTTTTTACTAGCCATGTCTTCGACTAAGAGATCACAATGATTTAAAGCATTTGATTAAGTGTATGAGATGTAGTAATCAAAAGGTGTCAATACCAAGATACGACGAGTGGTTCTTTTCTAGATTGAGTGTGTATCCCAACTAAAAGATAATGTTGAAGAGGAATAAACTTGGATTCTGGAGTGTATCATGAATAGATGTCTAGCAAAAGGATTGAACATGAGATTCGAGCATGGACAAGCATGTGACAAAATGACACAAATGCCTATTTCATAGATGATGAATTTATGCAAAGGATTGGATGAAAGGGATGGAAGAATAGAAAAGATGTGTTGGACAATATATAGAATATTTGAAGATTTGTGTGAGGATAGGGAAATTTATTCAAGATGAGTGTTGGTACACAACTTAAGAAGTAATGAAGATATGGAGGAAAATTGAATTTTGGGACATAAGAACCCAAAATAGATAAAGGAAATTATGGAAGAATAGTTTTGAAAAGATGTTTAGATAGTTGTTTGAAAGAAGTTCAAAGATGTGTGCCTTTGTTGATATTTCTTATGGATCATTTGAGGTGATGGAATAGTGGATGGAGGGAAGTAAGGACCCAAGATGAATGGAAGGGATAGAGAGTTTGAATTTGGAATGAAAGGACCTAAAATGGATTTGGAGGATGAAGAGTTTGAATTTCGATGAAAGGACCTAAAATGGATTTGGAGGATAAAGAGTTTTCTTGATCTTGATCTTGACTTGGAGTAGGATCATTTGAGTTTGTGTTGTTTACTTGATTTTGAATTAGATTAGTGAAGGATATGGAAGGGATACCATGCTCTTGCTTAGGAGGTGGATGTTGAATGGGACTCTGCTCTTGAGATAAAAGGGGATCATCATGGATGGAGTACTAGAATTTTAGGGGATCATCATAAGATTCTTGATATGTAGGATCTAGATAAAAAATGGGATTAGATTGGAGAGCCATGATATCTTGATCTTGATTTAGGCTAGGACTCATTTCCTTTGAATAAGCTTCTTCTTTTTCAAGTGACAAGAGATGGTCATATGAGTGATCAAAGTTTCAGTTTTGATAGGTTGCTGTTGTTGACTTGATGGATACTCACTTTCGGATACTCAAGCTCACTAAGTCGAATAGAGGGTTTGTTGGATAGGCCCCTATGACAAAGTATGTCAAATGATATGGATAAAGTCTCTTGATATGGAAACTTGATTTGACTAAATTGAATACCTAGCTAGGTATTGTTGCCATTGAGATAGTTGGATGATAAACTCTTGATCACTTGGTTTGATATTCCCCTAATCTTGTTGGATGAAAGTCTTTGTACTACCCTTTTGATCAATTTTTTTTTCAGTAATTTGTTGGATTTTTGCTCACTCGTAGATGATAATTTTCTTCATTTTTTGACCATTTGGAACACGTCATAGACATAGAAGACATAATGTTTAATAAAAAAAATGCACAAGCAAGTACAAATCTTATGGTAGGGTGAGACGATGGTTGTTGAATCTCAAATGGGGTTTCCCCTGAGACTACGCTATTCAAAGTGCACAAGCAAGTACAAATCTTATGGCAGGGTGAGACGATGGTTGTTGAATCTCACATGGGGTTTCCCCCGAGGCTATGCTATTTAAAGTGGATATTTAGATGCTTGACCCCACTGGCTCAACCCTTGACACTCACTTCTTCGGGGCAGCCAAGCATCAGTTTCCATGAAAACTCCCCATGGAAAACTTTATATCTCTACTAGGAACCGTATGTATGTGAGTTGCTTCAGAGGTCTGACCTCCTGCGCCAACAACTAGAAAGATTTTGGCAACTAGTACAAGTGGTTTTTAGTAAAGGCTTCCGATCATGTGGCCATACATGCAACACTTTCAGCTCTGTAAATACAGAAGGTTCCCAGCCTATAAAGATTACACTCCATAGGGTTTGTGGGGAAACATAGTGTCAGTATGAACGTATCAGCATGTTGTTGAGACTTTCATCACAAACACGATTTATTTATAGTGGATTGGAAGAACTCGGTATTAACCTGTTTCCACTTTAGGTCATTCCCTTCTCATTGGCCCCCTCAAGACAGCTCGGGAAGGCAGGCCCTCTAAAGGATTAATTGCTTGAAAGTAAAGAAAGCGTAAAAGAGTGGGTTTGGCTTTTTGGTCACCCAATTAAGGGGAGAACATATACCTACCACTTTAGAGACACGGAATATAAGTGTTCTTTTTAACTTTCCATAGCAATGTGATCTATCCTCTACTTGGAGATGTTGCTCCAACAAGCATGGTGTTTATTTTAGCCCTTCATAGCAAATGATTTTATAAACTAGGAATTGGAAATCCTGGTCAACAAAATGAAAATCGTTGCAAAAAGTAACTTGCTTCGTAAGAATGGACAAGTTGATTGTTCTTTTTAACTTGCAAAAATAAGGTTGATTGTGCTTTTTACCTTTGCAAGAAAATGAAAGATTGTCATTCTTTCTAGAGCCCAAAATTTGAGGTGTGAATCCTAACTTTGCAAGAAAGCAAATATTTGATTTGTTGTTCTTTTTACCTTGCAATGTGATTATTTTTGGAGCCCAAAAACAAGTGAAGTACTTTTTAGAACACCAAATTTCAAAATGAAGTTCCTTTTACCCAAAAGGAAATATGAGTTCTTTTTAACCAACTTTGAAAAAGCTAGAAAAGAAATCACTAAATCCTAACTTAACGCCTCCAAATCTACAAGAAATTGTTAGAAACATGCAATAATAAAAAAATAAAAACGAAGTTAGTGAAAAACCTTAGGTGGGCTTCCACAAGCCTAATTTCAAATCACAGTTACAAATTTTTCATTGCACTAAACTATCTACCAAATGCGCTAGTCTTTGTTACAAAAGCGCTAACCTGCATTAGAAAAGCGCTAACCTTCGATGCAAAAGCGCTGATTTTTAGACAAAAGTGCTAACCTAGATGACATATGCACTAACCTATGGTGCAAAAACGTTGATTTTCGGTCAAAAGTGCTAACCTACATGACATATGCGCTAACCTATGATACAAAAGCGTTGATTTGCAGATAAAAGCGCTAACCTATATGACATATGCGCTAACCTATGATGCAAATGCGCTAACCTATCGAACAAAAGCGCTGTTAAAATTCACACATGCGTGAATCTGCATTACAAATACATTAATTCTATTTTTGTGAGATTTTTAAAGGTATATGTGAGGTCCAGCCCCACGGTGGGCCCCAAAATGAGTGAGCTTGAGTTTCATCCTCAGAATGTTACCTGTAATAAGTTAGTTTCACAAAATACAAATGGAAATGCATACAGGAAATCCAAATTCAACCAATAAAACTACATGAAATACATACTAAAATAAAACATTATTTTACCTTCATGATTTTTGTCTCATTGTGTCATAACTCCACTATTCCTGTTTGTAGATGCTGTATTCTCAAACAATACATTGTTGGCTTCCAAAATTGCATATGAAAAATTGACTGATAACTTGTAGTTAACTGATGTTATGATATGCAAATGCCACATGATTATGTTAAATGATTATGCTAAATGATACTATATGTTAGTTGCTATTTGCTTCAAAACTAAAACTCACTGATGCATATGATTAGCTTGCAAAATGCACTTGCTGTCTCTTGAAGTGTAACTTGAAGATTAACTCTCTCAACTGAAGCTCTTGATTTTATAGACTTTGAGAGGATAAGATGATGTGGCTCAGATCAACGGTCATGATCAGATCTACAGATTTGGATCACTATGAGCAAAGATGAAGGTTGACAGAAAGGGGGAAGGAGAAAACAAGTGTCACTCATCTCACCTTGACTGAGTTGCTGATTGAGGGAATCTAGGGATTGTTACAGGAAATTTAGGCATGATAGGAAAATTGGACTCAAGTCCTTCCTAAGATGTAAGGGTGTTGGAGAGAATATAGGAAATGGTTAAGAAATATGTCTATGTACACAATTTTCATTAAGTTTGGAAGTTGGAGATAAATCATGAATTAATATTTAAGAAATTTTAATTTTCTTAGCCACATGTTTGATGAGTTGGCAAAGGGGAGATGAAGTGGAGATGGAGGGTGAGTTGGATAAGAAAGATTAAATAATTTAGGAATTATTTAATATTGAGACTATAGGATAGGAGAATAACTATTAAATATTAGATATTTAATTGTTTGGAAGAGATAATTAAATATTATATATTTAATTAACTGATTAGAAGGATAATTAAATATTAGATATTTAATTAATTAGAAGAATATGATAGATGAATTAATTAATAAAATATTTGTAGTCACATAAATCTGTCCACTTAATTAAATGAATATTTAGTATTTATTTGATTATTTAACCATCAATTAATAATTAATTAAATTAATATATTTATTTAATTCATCTTAACCCTCTTCTCCTATTAATTAAATAAATTATTCAATTTATTTGATTTAATTCACTTAACCAAATTCAGACCATTAATTAAATAAATAAATCATATTTATTTAATTAAATATTCTCT
This sequence comes from Cryptomeria japonica, assembly GCF_030272615.1. NCBI lineage: Eukaryota > Viridiplantae > Streptophyta > Pinopsida > Cupressales > Cupressaceae > Cryptomeria > Cryptomeria japonica. Next base: position 679,377,228 of record NC_081408.1, on the reverse strand, counting down.
CACATTTAAATAAATTAATATTTATTTAAATCCCCCAAAATCCCACCTCTCACATTTAAATAAATTAACATTTATTTAAATCACCTTTATCCTCTACCCACTTGCATTTTCCTACAAAAACAAGTTGCACAATTATTTTAAATAAATAATTTATTTAAATTACCTTTATCCTCCACCCACTTGTATTTTCCTACAAAAGCAAGTTGCACAACTATTTTAAATAAATTATTTATTTAAAATCCTATTTATCCTCACCCACTTGAAACCTTTAATGGTTTCCCTTAAAGTATTCAAACTTGATGGCTTTAAAGTCTTCAAACTTGATGGCTTCCTTCTATAGTCTTCTTAAGCCTTTAATGGTTTCCCTTAAAGTCTTCAAACTTGATGGCTTTAAAGTCTTCAAACTTGATGGCTTCCTTCTATAATCTTCTTAAGACTTTAATGGTTTTCCTTAAAGTCTTCAAGCCTTTACTGGTTTCCCTCAAAGTCTTCAAGCATTTTAATGCTTTATCTTCATTTTTCTCATTTAAATAAATTAATATTTATTTGAATATTTATCCAAATGCAAATTACACCATTTAATTGAAATAAATGATTTTATTTTAATTGAAAATACCAAAATTTCTCCCACTTGCATTTTCCTACAAAATCCACTTGTATGCCTAAACCCCTTCTAGATTCTTCTAAACCCTTCCTAATTAGCCTAATCCATCCCCTAAATATTGTCACATTCCTAAGCAAATTGGAGTCACTTCTCAAAGACTCCAAAGTCTTTGAAAAGCAATTAATGCTTTGTGTGTTCAACAAATTAACCCTCAAAGTCTTTGATAACCATTGAAGGCTTTCAACCTTCAACCACTAAATGGCTCAAAGTCTTTGATAACCATTGAAGGCTTTCAACCTTCAACCACTTAATCCCCAAAGTCTCCAATAACCATTAATGGTTACCTCAAACCCTCCCACATGGTTAAAACATTTGTTTTGACTCAACCTCTACCCAACCCAAAGGTCTCATCAGGCTATTAATGCTTTGACCATGATTATCTCTTAAACATTTGCACAAAGGTTTATCCTTGGATTAACTCTTAATCCAGTGGGTAATCTTAATTTGGACTTGACCCTTAGCCTCTAGATAACCATGAGGTCTTCTCAGGCCTTTAATGCCTCCAACCTCTTCTCTCAACCCAATCCTATGTTGACACTTGTCACCATTTTATTGGTGCCAATTGTGCACATGGATCCCCAACTTTCAAACTTGGCCCTTGATTAAACCATTCAATCTTAACCCTTCATTTCCCCATTTCTTCTATAAATAGAACCCTTCTCCTCAAACAAAAAAAAGCATTTAGAGTATTGTTGTTATACTGGCATTAGCATAGAGTTTTTTCATAGCATCACTATCTACTCTTGCATAAGTATTTGCTTATCATATTCAACCCATCTTGAATCTCCATATGGCATCCATGGCTAGTGCTAAAAGCTGAGAGCTACACTCATTTGGGACTTGGAGAGGAGAGGAACAAGGGAGGAGCAACTATGAGCATCTTGATTAGCTATTTTATTCTATGTTTATATGCTTTCTATTTCATGCTTAATATCTCTCTTGATATGCCTGTTTAGGATAATCTTTTGTTGCTAACACTAACGTTTGTTTCTTGTGCTCTTGTGTGTGTTGCCATCAAACAGATTTTCTAATCCTTTTTGCAGAGCATCAATATTAATTAATAGAAAGACATGAAAAATGAATTAAATAAATTAATCTTTTCAAATTAATTATTTAATAGAAGAATAATTATTAAATAAATATAAAATAATTATTTAATTGCTCATAGTCAATTTTAGGTGTATACATTTTGCCCCTCTTTGAAATGATGTCGAGACAACATTGTTTCAAAGATTAAATCAAGTCTCGATAGTGTGCCAGATGGAGATTGAAAATCCTGATTGTGTGCCCCAGATACTGATTTTTGGATATTGATTTGATGATGATGCCCCCTCGAGAGATCGTTTGTGTATTAGAGGCATGAATGATCTCTCGATAGAAGAATAATGTTATATGAAAGATATATGAGTAAATAGATTGAAGATTGATCAGATGAATTAGATTGATAAGATTGATTGGATTGAGATCAAGTCTAGTTTCAGGAAGGACACATCCCGTATAAGACAAAATATGATCAAAACATCTGGTTTCAGGAAAGATACATCCTGTATAAGACTTGATAGATGATCAGAACGTCTAGTTTCAAGAAAGATGCATCTTGTATAAGATATGATCAATGATAAAAACATCTAGTTTTAGGAAAGATACATCCTATATAAGACTTGATAGATGATAGTTGAATGAATGATGAAGATATTTAATTGAAGAATGATTCCATTGGATGATGATGCTGGTGCAGGTGTTGCAAATAGCCAGAGAGCAGGTAGTTATCATACCACTATGTTGATGGATACTAGCAATGGTGGGGTTATGGGACCTCCTCAGAGGAGTGGTGATCGTATACTTGGACAGAGTCAGGTGGTAGTGGTGATCGTATACTTGGTGATCGTATACTTGGAGGATCTTCACACCCACAACCACGGAGATGGACAGAGTCAGGTGGTAGTGGTACAGGACAGCCTTGACTTGATTTGTATTTGATGAGGCATTTGTATTGTTTATCTGATATCATTGTATACTTGGACTTTTATTATTTTATGATGATCTATATGCAGACATGGATTCTATATGATGATGATCTTTATTATGCATGTTACTATTATCTGATGATGATCTATATGCTTATATACTTTGATTATATATGGATATAGTGATTAGATGGATGATGGTTGTCTTTTCTTTTCATTATGATGATGCTTCATATGATGATGCAATGATAAATGTTTTTTTGCCTGATGATCTTGGATGCAAATGAAAATGATTTCTAACTTAAATGATATGTAAATGTAATGATCTATATGAAAATACAAATGAATGATTGATTTACTTTTGATGATGATTATGAATCTAAGTGCAAAGATGCAACTAAATGATCGTTAATGAAATGATGATAAATGATGATACACTACACTTAATTGAATGCAAACTAATGTAATGATAAAATGCAACTAAATGAAATGGATGAGGATTAAAAATGAATGCACCTATAATGATCAAATGTAAATTGTTTTTGTTTGTCCAAGTATAATCATTCTTTATTTATGACCGTTGATCTGTTAATGAAATGATATGCTTATAATGCAACCTGACAAATGAATGCTTATAATGCAACTTGACAAATGAATGCTTATAATGCAGAAGAATAATGAGCTAATGAAATGATCTAACTAAAAATTGTACTACCATTCTTCATATGCGATCTTGTAACAATGAATGATTTCATCATTGAGATTTAAAATGTTGTAAGAAAATACAAGCAACTTGACATAATGATTCAAGATGACCTGAGTATTTCTTACATGGATTTTGATATAGCAAGTAAATACAAGCAACTTGATATAATGGATCAAGTTGACTTGAGTATTACTTGCAGAACAAACAAGGATTATTTCCTTTCATGCATGACTTGGAACATCCTCCTTGATCTTTTACTAATCATATCTTGAGACATGTTCATACCGTAGTAAGAGATAAACCACAAACAACAATCAAAGAAAATAATCATGCCTCATCATAGCTTCTCTAGTCATGGATATCCTTGAGTCACATAGAGTATATAATTAGCAATAAAATCAAGATATAAACACTGAACCTTGTATATCATTCACATGTTCTTATGGTCATTAATTGATATAATCATCTGCATGACCGATATTTGATAATCTTTTATAGCTTGCTGGTTGATTCTTCATTTTCTAAGTTACACAATTCAGTTGTTGATAAAATGCCTTGATTTTCGTTAATTTGTTTGCTCGTTATTTGTTTCAAAATCCTAGGTGTTTTGGGTTTTTCTAAGTTTTCTGAATGTTTTGGATTTTCAAAGATTCAAAAGATCGCCTTAGTAAAAGGAAATTAGGATTTTGCCCCTAGTGGAAACAAAATTTATTATGGATGTATGAATTGATCAAGATCCAAACCATGGTGGGATACACATGCAGATATGATTGATTCTGATAAAATCTAAGAGAGTGACTATGACAAGTATGTCAAAGATTTATAACTATTGGTAGGCTGCATATTTTTTGCTAATGGTTCAGAGCAATGTATGCGAAAGATGGAATGGTTAAGCTAAGATAGATGGAAGCGATAAGTGCAAGAGGATGAAGCGGATAGGTGCGCAAAGTGATCTCATAGATGAAGGAACTCACATTTTTTTTAGATAATGCCTGTTTACCAGGTTTTCACCATCTAAATTTATTGCATTTTTCTCATATTTTAATTTTTTTGTCTTTTCTGATTTTCACTCTTTTATGCTTTTTTAAAAAAAAAATTTTAATTTTCATTGTTTTATGCTTTTTCTAATTTTTTAGAGATGAAACATGTCCTGCCATCAATTGATAAAGATAAGACTACCCAGAACAAAATCTAATAGTCATGCTGATCTATGCCATTGTTTTGATTTGTTCGATGATTGATAAGAATGTCTGGTTTCAAAGAGTGAGTACCTCATGTAAGACCAACTGTCTGGTTACGATTGTATGTATCCCTATATAGGACACGTTGATGTTGATAGAATTTGAGTGATGAATTGATTAACAAGACATGTGATCAGTTTGATTGCAGTATTTGGTAAGTGCAAAAGCTAAAAATCACTTTGATGATTAGATTTAATGTGTTTGATGCACATGTATGATGAAATTAGGACTCATTGATTGATTTGATTGATCAATTGATTGATGTTGTTGGATAGATTGATTTGATTGTTGGATTACGTGATTGGCTTGATTTCTCAATAGATTGCTTGATTAGCTTGATTAATTAGTTTGATTTATTGCTTGATTGATTGCTTGATTAGCTTGATTTGATAGATTGCTTGATTAGGTTGATTGCTTGATAGATTGCTTGATAGATTAGATAGATACCTTTGATTAGCTTCGGGAGCTCTAAGAAACCAATTTAGTTTTTGATGTAAGAGCTGAGTAGAGTTTTTAGTAAACTCAGTGATTGATAAAAAACCATGATTGATAGTTTTAAAATGATTTTATAGCTTAAGTTGCTTCAATTTGATTTGATACATTTGATAATTGATGATTGAATCAGTTTGATTGGATAGATTTGATTGGCTTTAAGAAACCGATTTAGTTTCTAATGCAAGAGCTTAGCAGAGTTTTGATTGAACTCAGTGATTGATAGAAAACCATGATTGATAGGTTTTAAAAAATGATTTGATAGCTTAAGTTGCTTCAATTTGATTTGATAGATTTGATAATCAATGATTGATTCAATTTGATTGCAGACTTTGATAGTTTTCATATTGTTGATTTGATGGATGGGCCATGTGCTCATGCTTTGATTTTCCATTTTGTTCTTTTTTTTTTTTAGTTTTTGGACATTTTTTATTTTTTCAGCTTTTTGGATTAGAAGAAAGATGTATTTGGTTTCCCCAATGTATAGCAAGACAAGGAATGGATGAATTATTGAGCTAAAGATGAATGGGTGAAAGATGGAGGTAGCTTATGAGGAGACACGTCAAGAGGATTTTTTTTGAAATCATGTTTTTGTCCTTAGTTTTGATCAAGATCAAGGATGGAAAAAGAGATATGGATAGGAGAAACAAGATCATAGATAGTGATAGATGAGGGAAGAAATGAATAGTTAGGATAGATGGTATAGATTAGCATGAAGCAAGATCATAGATAACACTGGATGAACTTAGATAGAGTAATGGATACTGGAGGAAGGATAATGGGAGATGTGGTATGAAGAGTAGAGTGGATGAAACTTTTACCCCAAGCATAGATGTATCCATTTGTAAAGAGGTGATATATAAGATTGTCATAGTATTTAGAACCACCTGAATAAATGTTCCTGAACTTTTCAAAGATAGAGACCCAACCCACACTTAGAACCTCTGATAAATTCAACCAAACATATCTAACAACTAGGAAATAGACTCAAAAGGGAAGAAGAATCCCAAATTGGATCATGGTACTTAGTCTTTGATTACCCATGTGTGTGTAATTGGGTTTATTCTAGCTCATATGATCATTGTAATCTTCAGAATCCAACATGGCTAGCTACATGAGTTACCTTGACTTCAAAAGCATCCTGGATAGAGCTTCGCTGTCAAAAAGAATTCATAGCTTTTATGAGGTTATCGTTGTAATATCAAAAATATTTCTCCATTGCCAACCAGGCATCCATAGCCCCGATGGAGTTACTCGCATTTTCCAATAGCCAAGCTTTTGATATTTGACTTTTTTCTTTTCTTTTCTGGATATTTCTTTTCCTAATCATGCTTTGGCTCTTTTGATATTGTCTTTTTCTTTTCTTATTTCGATTGCATTGCCTTGTAAATAATGAAACTTACATGGGTCTGATAATTACAGTGGCACTGAAGTAAGATTTTAGATTTTTCACTAGCCATGTCTTCGACTAAGAGATCACAATGATTTAAAGCAATTGATTAAGTGTATGAGATGTAGTAATCAAAAGGTGTCGGTACCAAGATACGATAAGTGGTTCTTTTCTAGATTGAGTGTGTATCCCAACTAAAAGATAATGTTGAAGATGAATAAACTTGGATTCTAAAGTGTACCATGAATAGATATCTAGGAAAAGGATTGAACATGAGATTTGAGCATGGACAAGCATGTGACAAAATGACACAAATGCCTATTTCACGGATGATGAATTTATGCAAAGGATTGGATGAAAGGGATGGAAGGATAGAAAAGATGTGTTGGATAATAGATAGAATGTTTTTAAGATTTGTGTGAGGATAGGGAAATTTATTCAAGTTGAGTGTTGGTACACAACTTAAGAAGTAATGAAGATATGGAGGAAAATTGAATTTTGGGACATAAGAACCCAAAATAGATAAAGGAAATTATGGAAGAATAGTTTTGAAAAGATGCTTAGATAGTTGTTTGAAAGAAGTTCAAAGATGTGTTCTTTTGTTGATATTTCTTATGGATCATTTGAGGTGATGGAGTAGTGGATGGAGGGAAGTAAGGACCCAAGATGAATGGAAGGGATATAGAGTTTGAATTTGGAATAAAAGGACCTAAAATGGATATGGAGGATGAAGAGTTTGAATTTCGAACAAAAGGACCTAAAATGGATTTGGAGGATAAAGAGATTTCTTGATCTTGATCTTGACTTGGAGTAGGCTCATTTGAGTTTGTGTTTTTCACTTGATTTTGAATTAGGTTAGTGAAGGAGGTGGAAGGGATACCATGCTCTTGCTTAGGAGGTGGATGTTGAATGGGACTCTGCTCTTGAGATAAAAGGGGATCATCCTGGATGGAGTACTAGAATTTTAGGGGATCATCATAAGATTATTGATATGTAGGATCTAGATAAAAAATGGGATTAGATTGGAGAGCCATGATATCTTGATCTTGATTTAGGCTAGGACTCATTTCCTTTGAATAAGCTTCTTCTTTTTCAAGTGACAAGAGATGGTCATATGAGTGATCAAAGTTTCAGTTTTGATAGGTTGATGTTGTTGACTTGATGGATACTTCCTTTCGGATACTCAAGCTCACTAAGTCGAATAGAGGGTTTGTTGGATAGGCCCCTATGACAAAGTATGTCAAATGATATGGATAAAGTCTCTTGATATGGAAACTTGATTTGACTAAATTGAATACCTAGCTAGGTATTGTTGTCGTTGAGATAGTTGGATGATAAACTCTTGATCACTTGGTTTGATATTCCCCTAATCTTGTTGGATGAAAGTCTTTGTACTACCCTTTTGATCAATTTTTTTTTCGGCAATTTGTTGGATTTTTGCTCACTCGTAGATGATAATTTTTTTCAATTTTTGACCATTTGGAACACGTCATAGACATAGAAGACACAATGTTTAATAAACAAAATGCACAAGCAAGACAAATCTTATGACAGGGTGAGACAATAGTTGTTGAATCTCACATGGGGTTTCCCCTGAGGCTACGTTATTTAAAGCGGATATTTAGATACTTGACCCCACTGGCTCCACCCTCAGCACTCACTTCTTCGAGGTAGCCAAGCATCAGTTTCCATGAAAACTCCCCATGGCAAACTTTATATCTCTACTAGGAACTGTATGTATGTGAGCCGCTTCAGAGGTCCTACCTCCTGCGCCAATAACTAGAAAGATTTTGGCAACTAGTACAAGTGGTTTTTAGTAAAGGCTTCCGGTCATGTGGCCATACATGTAGCACTTTTAGCTCTGTAAATATAGAAGGTTCCCAACCTATAGAGGTTACGTTCCGTATGGTTTATGGGGAAACATAGTGTCGGTATGAACTTATCAGCACATGTTGTTGAGACTTTCATCACAAACATGATTTATTTATAGTGGATTGGAAGGACTCGATATTAGCCCATTTCCACTTTAGGTCATTCCCTTCTCACTGGCCCCCTCAAGGTAGCTCTGGAAGGCAGACCCTCTAAAGGATTAATTGCTTGAAAGTAAAGAAAGCGTAAAAGAGGGTTTGGCTTTTTGGTCACCCAATTAAGGGGAGAGCATATACCTACCACTTTCGAGACACAAAATATAAGTGTTCTTTTTAACTTTCCATAGCAATGTGATCTATCCTCTACTTGGAGATGTTGCTCCACCAAGCATGGTGTTTATTTTAGCCCATCATGGCAAACGATTTTATAAACTAGGAATTGGAAATCCTAGTCAAAAAAATGAAAATCGTTGCAAAAAGTAACTTGCTTCGTAAGAATGGACAAGTTGATTGTTCTTTTTAACTTGCAAAAATAAGATTGATTGTGCTTTTTACCTTTGCAAGAAAATGAAAGATTGTTGGTCTTTCTAGAGCCCAAAATTTGAGGTGTGAATCCTAACTTTGCAAGAAAGCAAATGTTTGATTTGTTGTTTTTTTTTGCCTTGCAAATGTGATTATTTTTAGAGCCTAAAAATAAGTGAGGTACTTTTTAGAACACCAAATTGAAAAATGAATTTCTTTTTACCCAAAAGGAAATATGAGTTCTTTTTAACCAACTTTGAAAAAGCTAGAAAAGAAATCACTAAATCCTAACTTAACTCTTCCAAATCTGCAAGAAATTGTTAGAAACCTGCAATAATAAAAAAATAAAAAAGAAGTTAGTGAAAATCCTTAGGTGGGCTTCCATAAGCCTAATTTCAAATCACAGTTACAAATTTTTCATTGCGCTAAACTATCTACCAAATGCGCTAGTCTTTGTTACAAAAGCGCTAAACTACATTAGAAAAGCAGTAACCTGCGTCAGAAAAGCGCTAACCTTCGATGCAAAAGCGCTGATTTTCAGACAAAAGCACTAACCTACATGACATATGCACTAACCTATGATGCAAAAATGTTGATTTTCGGTCAAAAGCGCTAACCTACATGACATATGCGCTAACCTATGATGCAAATGCGCTAACCTATCAAACAATAGCTTTGTTAAAATTCACACATGCGTGAATCTATATTACAAATATATTAATTTTATTTTTGCGAGATTTTTAAAGGTATATGTGAGGTCCAGCCCCACGGTGGGCGCCAAAATGTGTGAGCTTGAATTTTATCCTCAGAATGTTACCTGTAATAAGTTAGTTTCAAAAAATACAAATGGAAATGCATACAGGAAATCCAAATTCAACCAATGAAACTACATGAAATACATACTAAAATAAAACATTATTTTACTTTTCATGATTTACGTCTCATTGTGTCCTAACTCCATTGTTCCTGGTTGCAGATGGTGTACTCTTAGACAATACATTGTTGGCTTCCAAGATGGCATATGAAGAATGGACTGATAACTTGTAGTTAACCGATGCTATGATATGCAAATGCTACATGATTATGCTAAATGATACTATATGATAGTTGCTATTTGCTTCATAACTAAAACTCATGGATGCATATGATTAGCTTGCAAAATGCACTTGTAGTATTTTGAAGTCTAATTTGAAGATTAACTCTCTCAACTGAAGCTCTTGATTTTATAGACTTTGAGAGGATAAGATGATGTGGCTCAGATCAACGGTCATGATCAGATCTACAGATTTGGATGGCTATGAGAAAAGATGAAGGTTGAGAGAAAAGGGGAAAGAGAAGACAAGTGTCACTCATCTCACCTTAATTGAGCTGCTGACTGAGGGAATCTAGGGATGGTTAGAGGAAATTTAGGCATGATAGGACAAGTGGACTCAAGTCCTTCCTACGATGTACAGGTGTTGGAGAGAATATAGGAAATGGTTAAGAAATATGTGTACGTACACAATTTTCATTAAGTTTGGAAGTTGAAGATAAATCATGAATTAATATTTAAGAAATATTAATTTCCTTAGCCACATGTTTGATGAGCTGGCAAAGGGGAGATGAAGTGGAGATGGAGGGTGAGTTGGATAAGAAAGATTAAATAATTTAGGAATTATTTAATATTGAGACTATAGGATAGGAGAATAACTATTAAATATTAGATATTTAATTGTTTGGAAGAGATAATTAAATATTAATTAACTGATTAGAAGGATAATTAAATATTAGATATTTAATTAATTAGAAGAATATGATAGATGAATTAATTAATAAAATATTAATTAATAGACAGACATGAAAAATGAATTAAATAAATTAATCTTTTCAAATTAATATTTAATAGAAGAATAATTATGAAATAAATATAAAATATTTATTTAATTACTCATAGCCAATTCTAGGTGTAAAAATGTTTGAGCTTGAATTTCATCCTCGGAATGTTACCTGTAATAAGTTAGTTTCACAAAATACAAGTGGAAATGCATATAGGAAATCCAAATTCAACCAATGAAACTACATGAAATACATAGTAAAATAAAACATTATTTTACCTTCATGATTTATGTCTCATTGTATCCTAACTCCACTGTTCCTGGTTGCAGATGGTGTACTCTCAAACAATACACTGTTGGCTTCCAAGATGGCATAGGAAGAATTGACTGATAACTTGTAGTTAACTGATGTTATGATATGCAAATGCCACATGATTATGCTAAATGATACTATATGATAGTTGCTATTTGCTTCAAAACTAAAAATCACAGATGCATATGATTAGCTTGCAAAATGTACTTGCAGTCTCTTGAAGTCTAACTTGAAGATTAACTCTCTCAACTGAAGCTCTTGATTTTATAGACTTTGAGAGGATAAGATGATGTGGCTCAGATCAACGGTCATGATCAGATCTACAGATTTGGATGGCTATGAGCAAAGATGAATGTTGAGAGAAAGGGGGAAGGAGAAGACAAGTGTCACTCATCTCACCTTGACTGAGTTGTTGACTGAGGGAATCTAGGGATGGTTAGAGGATATTTAGGCATGATAGGATAAGTGGACTCAAGTCCTTCCTAAGATGTAGGGGTGTTGCAGAGAATATAGGAAATGGTTAAGAAATATGTGTACATACACAATTTTCATTAAGTTTGGAAGTTGGAAATAAATCATGAATTAGTATTTAAGAAATATTGATTTCCTTAGCCACATGTTTATGAGTTGGCAAAGGGGAGATGAAGTGGAGATGGAGGGTGAGTTGGATAAGAAAAATTAAATAATTTAAGAATTATTTAATATTGAGACTATAGGATAGGAGAATAACTATTAAATATTAGATATTTAATTGTTTGGAAGAGATAATTAAATATTAGATATTTAATTAACTGATTAGAAGGATAATTAAATATTAGATATTTAATTAAAAGAATATGATAGATGAATTAATTAATAAAATATTAATTAATAGAAAGACACGAAAAATGAATTAAATAAATTAATCTTTTCAAATTAATTATTTAATAGAAGAATAATTATTAAATAAATATAAAACATTTATTTAATTGCTCATAGCCAATTTTAGGTGTATACATTTTGCCCCTCTTTGAAATGATGTCGAGACAACATTGTTTCAAATATTAAATCAAGTCTCGATAGTGTGTCGGATGGAGATTGAAAATCCTGATTGTGTGCCCCAGATGCTGATTTTTGGATATTGATTTGATGATGATAAAATGTTTGAGCTTGAATTTCATCCTTAGAATGTTACCTGTAATAAGTTAGTTTCACAGAATACAATGGAAATGCATACACGTGTATATGGTGAAAATGGATAAAAATAACAACAATATTGAAAGGCTAAATGAATCCAACCACAAAACCCTAGCCTAACAATCAACAAAGATCCACCATAACATATGAAGATTACCTAAGACAATGCAAATAACACAAAATCACAAAGATTATACCATCACATGTCCAATAGGGTTTTGATCTCCATTCTTCCTATCTCCATTGATCTTGCTTGATATATTTGCTCTCAGATTTTATATGCACAAGAGCTCAACAAAGAACGGAATGTGGTTGCAAGTATGATCGTAGTGTGGCAAGTTGCATAAAAGATCATTAGGGTTTGACAATGAAGGAAGCATCTCCTTAAATAGAAGACACAATATGAAATGAAGGGTTAAGATTGAGAGGTGTAAAAAGTGAGGTCGGCTAGGATTAGAGGGTAGGTATAAGAAATACCAAAATAATGAAAGAGGTAGGTAGTGTATGAATTAAGAGATGAATGACATGTGTCATGTGTAGAAAAAGCTTAATGAATTAATTAATTAATTAAATATTTATTTAATTAATAGAAGAGGTGGGATCAATTAAATAAATAAAATATTTATTTAATTTAGGAAAAGGATAATTTAAATAAATAAATGTATTTATTTAAATGAGAAATAAGGCTAGAAGAGGATAAATGAATTAATTAAATAAACAAGGATTTATTTAATTAATAGAAGAATTAGGCTTAGATAATTAAATAAATAAAATATTTATTTAATTAGACATGACAATTTTAGGTGTCTACAACACGAAATCCAAAATCAACCAATGAAACTACATGAAATACATAAAAAATATAATACTAAAATTACCTTCATGGCTTATGTCTCATTGTGTCCTAACTCCACTATTCCTAGTTGCAGATGGTGTGCTCTCAGACAATGCACTATTGGCTTCCAAGATGGCATATGAAGAATGGATTGATAACTTGTAGTTAACTGATAGTATGATATGCAAAACTACCTGATTATGCTAAAATGATTATGCTACAATGCTATATGATTATATTTCTAAAATGATATTTGCTATTTGCTAATTGCTTCAAAAACTCACAGATATATATGATTGATTGAAAACTATTTTTGAAGACTAACTTGAAGATTAACTCTCTCAACTGAAGCTCTTGATTTTATAGACCTTGAGAGGATTAGATGATGTGGCTCAGATCAACAGTCATGATCAGATCTGCAGATTTGGATGGTTGTGAGCAAAGGTGAAGATTGAGAGAAAGGGGGAAGGAGAAGACAAGTGTCACCCATCTCACCTTGACTAGTTTGTTAACTAAGATAATATAGGGATGGTTGGAGAAGATTTAGGCATGAGAGGACAAGTGGACTCAAGTCCTTCATAAGATGTAGGGGGTGTTGGAGAGAATATAGGAAATGGTTAAGAAATATGTGTACGCACACAATTTTCATTAAGTTTGGAAGTTGGAGATAAATGATGAATTAATATTAAGAAATATTAATTTCCTTAGCCACATGTTTGATGAGTTGGCAAAGGGGAGATGAAGTGGAGATGGAGGGTGAGTTGGATAAGAAAGATTAAATAATTTAGGAATTATTTAATATTGAGACTATAGGATAGGAGAATAACTATTAAATATTAGATATTTAATTGTTTGGAGGAGATAATTAAATATTAGATATTTAATTAATTAGAGGAATAGGATAGTGTAGCATCATAAAATTGCAACACTTGCAATTTCGACTGCATTTGGGTCTTCACGATGGCGGCGCAACATTGAACCTAAATGGAGACCCTAAAACCTGTTTACGACATCAAAAACTGCATCTTTCTGCACCTTGGCCTGATCCTCCTTGCACCCTCCTATCCCGGGAGGTGGGACCATGGCGCCCAGCGCCCTAGTTCTTCAGGACCATGGCGACTAGTGCCTTGGTCCTCCAGGACCATGGCGCCTAGCGCCCTGGTCCCTCAGGACCATGGCACCCAGCGCCCTGGTCCCTGGCCCTATTTTGGTCCTGGTGTCTTGTTGGGCATCGAGTCTTCAAGTTTGCAATTTGGAAAATAATGTTCCTAGGTCAGCCTAAGGTCGGAAAAATCAGTCTCCTAACCCTAATTGACAAGTATATAAACTACATTTCCCCTCCCAGAAAAAGTAAGTGAAGCAAGTGCAAAATACGGAAGCGATAAGCAAACATTCAAACATTCAAACATTCAAACATTCAAGCATTCAAGCACCCCTTCAAGCAATTGAGCATTCTAGGTCTCCATTCAAGGCTAGGTGTTGCATTCAAGACAAGGATTCAACCATTGAAGAGGAGATCACCTACAACACTTAACGTACAACATCATTACACCTTCGCATGTAAGAATACAAACATTCTTACAACAAGGTATCAGTACTTGATTACATTACAAACATTTACATTTACAACATTCTCATTTCTTGGTTAATTCCAAAATCGGGGTTTGACCTGAAGGCAAACCCCTAATCCCTAACCCCCCAATCGTCCTCTCTTTTCTGTGTGTAGGTTGCAGGTACGCGGCTGTAATTGAAGATCTGGAATCCTTGTGCAGAGACGAACAGATCCCCCTTCGTTTCACGGATTTTTCGGAGGACCGTGTGCACTCCGAGCGCCATCGTCCCGTCAACTTTCGCTCAAATTTGCAGGATAGCATCGTCTCAACATTTTACTGCTAATTTCAGGTCTGTAGCTTCATCCAGTGTCTCTATCTCCGTTTACAAGCTAATCTTTCCTACTTTTACATACACTCCTAGTTCAATCCTTCTATCTACATTCTTTACAAAAGAGGGTATTCTTGTTGTCTCAACCCTTGAAATTCATTTAGAATTCAATCTTGCATTGTGTGGGATTGGATCTTGTGAGTTTCAACCCCTCTTTTGAATGTAAAGTCTCTCCTAAGTGAAAACCATCAACCCTAGTGACCTCCTTTCTCTCTCCTTGGAGTGGGGGAACACTTGGGGTTCGATTTTCTGCTTTACATTTTGGTGAACCCGATGTGAACATCCTAATTCTGATTTTTCATGGTTAGATCTGAAAAATTTGCTTCCTTAATTACATTTCCATGTTTGATCTTTGGCAAATTTTAGAGGTTAATTGCATAAAAACCCTAAATTTTCTTTTTAGTAATTGAGCTTGTGAAATGTTTAATTGTTAATTCTTGTTTTAGATCTACCCTTCTATTGCAAATTGTCAATTCATATTTGTGCTTTAATTCTGAAAATTAAGTGGTTAAGTATCAAAACCCTAATTTTTAAAACCCTCTTGATTCAACCTTTGACCAATGATTTCACTGATCAAAACACCTCCAAATCGGCTGTAACTTTGGATTCTGCAACAAAATCATAATATCTCTCATCCCTGAAAGTTTTGAAAAAAGTTGCGAGGACCATGTGCACCCCGAGCGCCATTGTCCTCGACATTTTTTCTGAAATTTCGAGAGCTAGATCTTACTGTATTTTTTTGCTAGAATCCAGAATCTTGGCTGATTTCATCAATTCTAACACTTTCAAAATTAAAGGCAAAGTTGGTCTAGTGATTGCTTGGATTAAGGCTTCTAACCATTCAAAAATTGTTGAAATTGAAATTTGTGTCAAAATTATGTTTCTTACTGTCCTAAATCTGAAAAGTGTGTTGGCATTCATTCGAAGTTTCAGTGCTTTATTCAAATTTTTGCAATTTGTGACTTTTGAAATTAAGTGTTTAATTGCAGCAACTTTGATTTCCGCTTCCAAAATTGAATTTTGCATGAAATTGAGTCAACTTTTAAATTTCAAAGCTTGCATTGCTTTTAGTATTCCCTCTTAAATCATAAAATTCAAAATTTCAGTTTCCCTCTCTTTTTCAAAATTCAAATTTTGCATTTTTCAACAATCTTGGTAGGGTTCAATTTTGAGATTGCAACTTTAATTTGGCCTATCTACAGATCGTAAAATCACTCAATTTTTTCAGATTGGCTTTAAAATCATCATAACTTTCATCCCTGAAAATTTCGAAAAAAGTTGCGAGGACCGTGTGCAGTCCGTTCACCACGGTCCTCGACATTTTTTCTGAAATTTCAGGAGATTGTCATGATTGCATTTAATAGCTTAAATCTAGGAGATTGGCTGATTTTATTGAAATTTTCTACCTCTAAATTCGAAAATAAATTCAAAATTCAAGATTTCAATTTTCAAGATAACAATTAAAATTAAGTGCTACCCCCTTGGCCCTAATTTTCAATTGTGCCTACCTTTCTTGGAAGTTGTGTTTCCCTCTTCTTTCACAAAGTTCAAGTTGGATAATTATTATCTCATTGTTCAATTTTGCCAACTTTATTTTCAAAATTCAAAATCTTCTCTCTCTCTCTCTAGTGCATGAGTTTTATAACAATAAGCCCTACTTACACTATTCCCGTTAGACAAAGCCTTAGAATTAAGTCTTTCCAAGGTTTAATTACCGAGGAGATGGAACCTAATTTGAATGGCCTTTTTAACGAGGACATGGGTAATTCCTCTAATCCTCTTAATGATGAAGAAGCTCTCCATGAGGTTTCTGTAGAACAACTTTCGAAATTGGATAACCAATTTGATGATTTTCAACAATGGATGTCTCAAGAATACCCCGATAGTCAGGCTCTTTCATTAATTGAGGGTCTAAAACGTATGGTTCAAAGTGATAAGAATGGAATTGATATTTTGAATAGTATTGCACACATCATGGATTTGAATGTGATGCCTATGAAGAGTTGTGCCGAAACTTTAGGTTATACACAACCTCCTACTCAAGTCAATCATTCTATCCCTTTGACAACTTCTATTGCTTGTATACCTACTTTTACATCAAACATAATGACTACTTCAATACAAAACATTCCACCTATGATCACTAGTCATGGGGGCAATCCTTCCTCTTCAATCAACCCTCTTCCTTCATTCAATCCGACTTCTTCATTCATTCCTTCAATGAGTGTCCCTATTACATCTCCACAAATGAACATGACGCAAGGGGGCAATTCATTCAACCATTCCATTCCTCCTTGTAGTGCTCCTTTTTTCCAATCATCTCCTATGACTAACCATCATAGTGTCCCACCACCTTACTCTCAATCAATACCTTCTTTTAATAACATAATACCTCCATCACAATCTAACATGTCTAATATGAACTCTTTGACTGAAACGACCATTAACAATCTTGCACAAACTGTCTCTTCTTTACGGCAACAAATTGCTTCTATGAATCAATCTAAGTTTAGTGTGCCCACATTTGATGTTGCGAGCCCACTTTCTCTTGACATTGTTCAAGCTATCCCCCCTAAGCATGTTGAAATCTCGCAGTTGGAGCTTTATAATGGTAAAGGTGATCCTCTAACACATGTTAAGACCTTTCAAACAATATGTACCGATTTTGCTCATGACCAAAGGTTGCTTGCAAAACTGTTTACTAGAACATTAAGAGATAAGGCTCTACAATGGTATTGCTCGTTGCCTTCCTATTCTATTACTTCTTTCCAACAACTTGCAAATGCTTTTATTCAACAATTTCAAAACAACATAGGTCCTAAAGTTACTTTGATTGATTTAATGCATTGTAAACAAGGTGTTAAAGAAAAAGTGACTGATTTCATTGGTAGATATAAGCATTTGTGTGCTCAAATTTCTTTTCCAGTACCTGACAATGATATTCAAAGAATCTTTATTTCTAATTTACAAAAAGATATTAGAGAAAAACTTTTGTTTTCTGAGTTTACTTCTTTCCAACAGTTGTGTGCAACTCTTCACAATTATCAACTAACTGTGAGTCAAATGGAACAAGCAAATCCTATGGCTCCGAGTGATAAGGGTGATAGTAGTCAACAACCATTTGGGAAGTTTAAACCGAATAGAGAGTTCATTAAGTTCAATGAAAACATCACCAACAACAATGTGAATGCAGCATCAGGTGTGCCTCCTATTTCTAAGTTTTTCAAGAAAGAAAGAGAGTTTACTCCTTTGAATGAATCATTGCATAGTATTATGAACAAGTTATTGGAACAAAATGTGCTTACTCTCCCTCCTATAAAGCAAATAGATCCTGCAAAGGTGAAGTCACCCTATTTTGATAACAAATCTTTTTGTCAATTTCATTGTCAACCTGGGCATGATACTGAAAAATGTTTTGCTTTAAAGGGTAAAATTCAAATTTGATTGATAATAATACTATCTCTGTTTCAGGTGTGAATGATAAAGGCAACACATCTGTAGCTCCTCCTAACCAAAATCTTAAGATTTTTACTGATCCATTACCTTCTCATACCTCTAATGTGATTGAGACTAATGATTCCTCTTTCTCACCTGATGGTCTTGTGTCTATGACTCTGAATGTGAATAACTTTGTAGAGCAGCAGAAAATCCCTAAAGAACCTTCCATCACATTTGATTCCAGTGAAACTATCAGGGCACCTAATGGTCCTTTATATATAGTTGCAAAAGTCAAGAATACACCTTGCCGTGGAGTGCTTATTGATCCTTCTTGCATGGTTAATGTCATTACTAAAGAATTTCTTTTTACTTTGCAATTGAATCAAGTGATCTATGACAAAATAGATGTGGTTGTGAAACTATTTGATGCATTTTCTTCTCCTGCGATTGGTTCTATTACATTACCTATTCAGGTCCATAACAAATCCCTTGATGTGAGCTTTGCTATTATTCCATCATCCAAACAATTTCGTGTGAAGCTAGGCTATCCTTGGCTATCTTCCATGAAAGCTATTGCTTCTCCTATTCACAAGTGTTTGAAATTTCCCCATAATGGTGAAGTTGTTACTGTCAATCATAGTCTCTTTAAACCAGCTGAAAGAACTTCTAGCGTTCCTATTGATTATTTTTGGCCTAAACAATTCCAATCTCTTCCACCGCGAAGTGATCATCTTTTCAAATCTTATCAAAAGTGGAAAAAAGATATGATCCTTTCTCTAAGTGAACCTCGAACACCCAAACTTGATATTCCTATTGTTCTTGAGAAGGAAGTTCTTTCTTTGAAAGATAAAACTAATGTCTTTCCTCAAGAAGATTCCCAACCCATTCCTATGGATGTGACTATGTCTATGTCTAATAAACTTTCTAAAAGTAGACCTATACCTCCTCGTCATGATGGACTTGGTCTCCTTCCTAAACCAAATATTCCTCCTTTATATGGAGCAGTTCCTCCTCCTTCCTCTTCTCCTATTATCCAACCTAAGATACCACAACCTAAACACCCAAGTGATAAGGATGAGAACATTCCTCCTCCTCAATCTTCTCAACTTCCTACTAAGACTAGATGAAATCGTTCTGCACATGAACACTGACGAAAGTGTCATCTTAGAGCTCGTGCAGCTGCTTCTCAAACTTTGCAATCCCCAAAAACACCTTCAGCTAGTATTATTCCATTTTCTCCTCAGCCGAAAATTGAGCCAAAATCTCCTAAGCATAAGATGCATGATGGTTTTGATCCTGTGCAAGTTAAAGATCCTATTTTTATAAATCTTGATGATGATATAGATGAAAATTTTATTCATGATGAAAATGTTACTTCTCTTGCTTTTGATAGTGAATATGAATATGTTGATATTGATAACCATTTATCTAACGAATTTTCTAAAGCACTTATCTTAGCTCCTAGACAAGAACAATGTGGCTTGGAACATGAACATTGCCCTTGTTTGGATCTTGTGATAGCTCCATCTGCTGTGTTGGATGTTCCTCCTCTAGCATGTTTCCTGCCTTCCCGAAATATTGATCAGCAAGATCGGGGGGTGGATTACGTGCTAGACTAGTTTCATTAGCATAGCAGACTCTCTCCTCCTCTCTTGATCTCTTTTGTTACTTCTTCTATGTGTTATTCTCATTCTTCTATTTGTTGTCATTAGTGTTGTCTACTTGAGGACGATGCAAAACATTGAGATCTCTTTTGGTCTCTCTCATGTTGACTCAAAAGACACATGTGTTCCCTCCTTCTAGGTGACCTTCCTTGATTAGGGAATGAAGAACAATTATGCATACATACATATGATATACATGAATTATCATACAACATACTGACCCCAAGGAAAGCGAAGTCACCTTGTGATTTGTGTTTTGTGTCTATTATCCTTGGGTTTATCTCACACTTGGGGGCTAAATCCTTGTGATAACGTGCTCCTTCCCCTTCTCATTTCTTATGTGTATCACTACCTTAAAGCAATCACCCCCGATGAGGCATGTGCGATCACTTTAACGTAGGGGGCATACACTCCATTCATATCTCTTCAAGATACTTGAAAATTTCTTGACGAACTTAGCTTTGCCTTGAAAATTTTTGGTATTTTTCTTGCATGACTCATAGTGAGGGAACCTTACTACTGACAGTCATGGTTCTCCCTCGTGATCTTCCCTTTTAGTTTGTCAATCGAAGTCATAAGATCCTTAGTCCACTGGGGGCTTGGTGTATCTTGCCTCCTTGACGTGGTGAAAGTCTTTCAATGTTGTTTCCTTGTACTTTACTAGAAGTATGGGCGTATGCTTATACTCCCGCTAAAGTGGGGGCTAAATATAGCATCGTAAAAATTGCAACACTTGCAATTTCGACTGCATTTGGGTCTTCACGATGGCGGCACAACGTTGAACCTGAATGGAGACCCCGAAACCTGTTTACGACATTAAAAACTGCATCTTTCTGCACCTTGGCCTGATCCTCCTTGCACCCTGCTGTCCCGGGAGGTGGGACCATGGCACCCAGCGCCTTGGTCCTTCAGGACCATGGCACCCAGCGCCCTAGTCCCTCAGGACCATGGCGACTAGTGCCTTGGTCCTCCAGGACCATGGCGCCTAGCGCCCTGGTCCCTCAGGACCATGACACCCAGCGCCCTGGTCCCTGGCCCTATTTTGGGCCCGGTGTCTTGTTGGGCATCGGGTCTTCAAGTTTGCAATTTGGAAAATAATGTTCCTAGGTCAGCCTAAGGTCGGAAAAATCAGTCTCCTAACCCTAATTGACAAGTATATAAACTACATTTCCCCTCCCAAAAAAAGTAAGTGAAGCAAGTGCAAAAGGTGGAAGCGATAAGCAAACATTCAAACATTCAAACATTCAAACATTCAAGCATTCAAGCATCCCTTCAAGCAATTGAGCATTCTAGGTCTCCATTCAAGGCTAGGTGTTGCATTCAAGACAAGGATTCAACCATTGAAGAGGAGATCACCTACAACACATAACGTACAACATCATTACACCTTCGCATGTAAGAATACAAACATTCTTACAACAAGGTATCAGTACTTGATTACATTACAAACATTTACATTTACAACATTCTCATTTCTTGGTTAATTCCAAAACCGGGGTTTGACCTGAAGGCAAACCCCTAATCCCTAACCCCCCAATCGTCCTCTCTTTTCTATGTGTAGGTTGCAGGTACGCGGCTGTAATTTAAGATCTAGAATCCTTGTGCAGAGACGAACAGATCCCCCTTCGTTTCATGGATTTTTCGAAGGACCGTGTGCACTCTGGGCGCCATCGTCCCGTCAACTTTCACTCAAATTTGCAGGACAACATCGTCTCAACATTTTACTGCTAATTTCAGGTCTGTAGCTTCATCCCGTGTCCCTATCTCTGTTTACAAGCGAATCTTTCCTACTTTTACATACACTCCTAGTTCAATCCTTCTATCTACATTATTTACAAAAGAGGGTATTCTTGTTGTCTCAACCCTTGAAATTCATTTAGAATTCAATCTTGCATTGTGTGGGATTGGATCTTGTGAGTTTCAACCCCTCTTTTGAATGTAAAGTCTCTCCTAAGTGAAAACTGTCAACCCTAGTGACCTCCTTTCTCTCTCCTTGGAGTGGGGGAACACTTTGGGTTCGATTTTCCGCTTTACAGATAGATGAATTAAATAATAAAATATTAATTAATAGAAAGACATGAAAATGAATTAAATAAATTAATCTTTTCAAATTAACTATTTAATAGAAGAATAATTATTAAATAAATATAAAATATTTATTTAATTTCTCATAGCCAATTTTTATGTGTATACATTTTGCCCCTCTTTGAAATGATGTCAAGACAACATTGTTTCAAAGATTAAATCAAGTCTCGATAGTGTGCCGGATGGAGATTGAAAATCCTGATTGTGTGCCCCAGATACTAATTTTTGGTTATTGATTTAATGATGATGCCCCCTCGAGAGATCGTTTGTGTATTAAAGGCATGAATGATCTCTCGATAGAAGAATAATGTTATATGAAAGATATATGAGTGAATAGATTGTAGATTGATTAGATGAATTAGATTGATAAGATTGATTGGATTGAGATCAAGTCTGGTTTCAGGAAGGACACATCTCGTATAAGATAAAATATGATCAAAACGTCTGGATCCAGGAAAGAGAAATCCTATATAAGACTTGATAGATGATTTGAACATCTGGTTTCAGGAAAGATACATCCTGTATAAGACATGATCAATGATCAAAACATCTGGTTTCAGGAAAGATACCTGTAATAAGTTAGTTTCACAAAATACAATGGAAATGCATACAGGAAATCCAAAATCAACCAATGAAACTACATGAAATACATAAAAAATAAAATACTAAAATTACCTTCATGGCTTATGTCTCATTGTGTCCTAACTCCACTATTCCTGGTTGTAGATGGTGTGCTCTCAGACAATGCACCAACATAATTAAAAAATTATAAATAAAAAAGACCTAATTTAATTTTTTTTTAAAAGTTAATTCCTTCAAAGCCCAACATATTACCATAAGATCGATCAACAAAATAAATGAAATAATAGACATATTCACTCAGCTTCTAGGGTTCATTAGAATTCAAACTCCTTGGCATTTTCATGTACCAACGTGGCACATTATAAGCATATTTTGAATCTTATTATTTCCTACCAAGGTAAGATACTATTGCATTCATGCAATTCTTTTCTTTAACTAATTTAACCAATCACTACATAGGATTGAAATTTTTAAATAAAAAACTTATAGTTTAGGTTTAGTTTTTGATGCTCTGTGAAATGGACAAGTGATAGATTAAAGCCCGTGGTCGTATAACACACAAAAACACAAGAAACAATTAGTGTTAATCAACCAAAAACTATTCTAAGCAGGCATATCAAAACAACCACTAAAAACATGATAAAATATTTAACTATGGAAGTAAATACAACAAGGCATCTCCAAATGCCTTTTAACATGCTCGTAGCTCCTTCTCCTTTGTTCCTCTCCTCTCCAAGTTCCAAATTAGTGTAGCTCTTAGTAGCTTTTTGCACTATGGATGCTTATGGAGGTTCAAGATTGAAATGTTTTAACTATGCTATGCAAGTGTAAAACAAACTAATTAGACATATTATGAAATGAACTAAAATTTATTTTAGTCCAAATTGACAATATATGTGATTTATGCTAAATGATCTCTCTAAAATTCACTATAGATTAAATGCATACAAGTTTTTAGGATCTGGAGTATGAAGAAATGGGCTCTATTTATAGGAAAAAATGGAGCAATGGATGGTTGAGACTGAGTAATCTCAACAAGGGTCAGGATTGAATGATATTCAATCCATGTGATGGCTTTCAACCCAATCCCAGGATGACAAGTATCAATATGAGATAGGTTGAGAGGAGAGGGAATAAGCATTAAATGCTTGACATGACCTGAAGGTTAACCTGGGAGTTAAAGTCAAGGTTGGGTTGAGTGAATAAATTCTTTATTCAAAGAATAAAGTCTTTATCCAATGGATAAACTCTTGTGCAAGGGTTAAAGGGATAACCATGGTCAAAGCAATAAATGTTTGAGGAGACACATAAGTCACATGAGGGTTGAGTTAGGGGTTAACCATAAATGGTCATGTAAGAGTCATAAGTGGTTTGGAAGACTTTAGAGGTTAGCTTGTTGAACACACCAAGCATTTAATGTTTTTCAAAGACTTTGAAGTCTTTGAGAAGTGACTCCAAGTTGTTTAGGAATGTGACAATAATTAGGGGATGGATTAGGCTAATTAGGAAGGGGGTAGAAGAGTCTAGAATGGGGTTTAGGATTGCAAGTGGGTTTGGTGGGTGAGAGAAAATATGATTTTAATTAAAATAAAATTAATTTATTTCAACTTGTGGTTGCATCTTGCATTTGTAGGAAAATGCAAGTGGGGGGGATAATGATTTAAATAAATTTTTTATTTAATTTATTTAAAAAGAGGAAAGAGGATTAAATTGAATAAATAAGATTTATTCATTTAATTGACTTGAATTTGGTTTAATGAATGAATTAACATAAATTGAATAATTTATTTAATTAATAGGAGAATGTTTGAAGATGAATTAATTAAATATTAATTTAATTAACTGATGGCTAGTGGATTTTTAATCAAATAAATATGAAATATTCATTTAATTAAAATGAACAGATTTATGTGACTACAGTTTTTATTTAAAATGATTATAAAAATATTATTTTACTTCTTCCTATTGGTTACAGTAAGTAGAAAACTTATTTTACCTTAAATAGACTAAATTTCTATTGTATTAATTAATTTAAGCAATAATTTTAAAGTCTTGGCAGCCTTTGAAGCCAAAAAACCTTGCATCGCCAGAAACATTGAGTTTCTACAAATGTGGCTTGGTCAGAAGGTGACTCTAGGTGGAGATTGGTGGAAAGATTACATGATTGTAGAGGGTTATGAACCATGGTCTCTTGAGGATGCAAAACCTGATATTAGGATGGGGGTGGGGTCGACAGAGGCTACTTAGAAACCTTCTAAGAAAAAGCATGTCTGTGTGGGTTCTAGCGAGGAGAAGGAGATGGAGCCTCAAGCGACCAAGCAACGATTGCCTCTGCATGGTGAATGTGTTTTTGTGGACCAAAGCTTGTTGAAGTCGAAAGAGAAAGGGAAGAAGTGAGGGTCCATAACTGGTGGGCCGACTAGAAATGATGCATGAAAAGGGTTTGAATATTTGTTAGTTTATGCATGGATTTTGAATACTTAACCATGCCTAGTCTATCACAATAGGTGTACGTATTTGTATTTACAATAGATAAGCTTTCCTGTATATTGCCATATAGGGCAGTATTGTGCTAATTAACAGACTTTAACATGGACTACAAAGGTGATGCAATCAAGGTAGGGAGATCCAATGAAGGACAAACCCGCCTTGTAGCCAACAACACAAACACCATGAAAGATATCAATAACCAGTTGACACAACACAAGATATAATCAGGGAAAACATAAAAGAGCAATCCTTAGAATAGTTTAATGAAATACATATGCCCTCAGGCTTTACACATGTGGGAGCGCAGCCCAAGATTACAAAACAATTCTTACAACTCAATTCTATGATCCACAAATCATCTGCTCAACAATTCGGCCTCTAGTAACTATTTGCACTAATCTAGACCTTAGTCCCTTTGGACTTTAGTCCCCCCAAACCAGAATCTCTCCATAAAATACATCTGTTCTAAATCTTTTCTTCGTCGGACCTCCATCCTCTCAAATCAATCTCCTCTCTGGCTCTTTATACCATCCGCAAGCAACAACAACTCGATCAAGTCGGCCAAAGATCCACCAGTTCATAATGAAACGTGCAAACAATAATATGACTGTCCAAATCACCAAGAACATTTCCAACAATGCATAGAACTTCATGCAGACCTCCAAGAAGATCGGTCAGGCCCAAAACAACATCTCCCAATGATCCACAAGTCACAAAAATGATCTGTAACCCAATTCTTCTTTGTTCCACACATTGCAAGACCAATCGGTAAGAACACACCAACACTAGACCAATATCGGAATCGATATCTCACCGGAATCAAATCCAAATGCCATGAATCTCGAATATGTTTAAGACAATGATCTCTAGATGCTAAATCCAAATTCGCAACTCTAAATTCTTAAACATGAAGAAACACAACAATATCCAAGCAACTTCATTGTTAACAACTCCAACCGGATGAACTACTCAAATGCTCCTACATCAGACTCTCAGGGTTAATTGAAAAGTGAGTCCCATCACTTGGTAACCAATGCTACATTAAATTTGTTTCGACGATCTATTTATAAGTACTTGGAACTGCCTCAAGTTCGGCGGTTTGACTACAAGTTCCAGTTGTCTCTCCTCAGCGATCTACCAGACAACCTTAATTCGATGATATGTTCAAGTCCACCTATCAATTGCCTCGAGTTCATGCTCCTAGGTTTGAAACTCTGCTTGCAAGCCTTGTACTGCCTCAATGCTCGACGATCTAAATAAGTCTTCAAGCTGCCTCAAGTTCTTTTCATCCAAGCAGTTCACAACCAGCTCTTCCTCCATCAACAGGTTCATAACCAACTCTAATACCACTTGATGTAGTCAAAGTAGGGAGATCCAATGAAGGACAACCCCGCCTTGTAGCCAATAACACAAACACCATGAAAGATACCAGTAACTAGTTGACACAACACAAGATATAATCAGAGAAAACAAAAAAGAGCAATCCTTAGAATAGTTTAATGAATTATGCCCTCAGGCTTTACACATACGAGACCGCAACCGAGGATTACAAAATAATTCTTACAACTCAATTCTATGATTCGCAATCATCTGCTCAATAATTTGACATTCGATAATAGTTTGCACTGTTTGCACTGATCTCGACCTCAATCCTTCGGGATTTCAATCCCCCCGAACCAAAATCTCTTTGGAAACTACATCTGTTCTGAATCTTTTCTTTGTCAGACCTTCGTCCCCTCAAATCAATCTTCCATCTTTCTCTTTATACCATCCACAAGAAACAACAACTCGATCAAGTCAGCCAAAGATCCATCAGTTCATAATGAAACATGCAAATAATAATTAACGACCCAAATCACCAAGAACATTTCCAACAATGCATAGAACTTCACATGGACCTCCAAGAACATCGGTCATGCCCAAAACAACATCTCCCAATGATCCGCAAGTCATAGAAATGATCCACAACCTAATTCTTCTTCGCTCCACACACTTCAAGACCAACCGGTAAGAACACACCAACACCAGACCAATACTAAAATCGATATCTCATCAGAATCAAATCCCAATGCCATAAATCTCGAATATGTTTAAGACAACAATCTCCAGATGCTAAATCGAAATCCACAACTCTAAATTCTCAAACATGAAGAAACACAACAATCTCCAAGAAACTCCATTGCTAACGGTTCCAACCGGATGAACTACCCAAATGCTCCTACATCAAGAGGCATTTTTTTGTAGTCCTTCTTATTTTTAATATAATCATGCTTTGGCTGTTATTGATAAAAAAAAATGTGTGGTCTTAGAGGGCACACCACCAAGTTTTCATGATGAACCTTAGACTGACAATTCTTACAATAAGGATTTGTTTATATGACTTGTTTATGCCCCTCTAACCACCAATAAACATATAATAACCATAACCCATCTAAATATAACTTGTACCCTCCATCATAGTACACATAGAAATATGTACTAAGATAATTGGCATGTGAACATATATTGCAAACTTTTGTTGGCTTGTTGATATAGGGTAATAACGTCCATTAAGATTAAATAAGTATAATAATAGTGTCTCTTAGAATAAGTATAATAATAGCGTCTCTTAGTTGTTCACAACATTCTTCAAGGTTCACTTTGAATAATTCAATAGATCATAATATATTTATATGTTTGCTTAATCCCTTATGCATACATTAAATCTCTAGTGAGTGGATTCCACATGTAATATCCCACAAGTCACTATAGTACAAGTTGATAGTACCAATCTTTTTAATTGTCTTGATGTAAAGGAAAAAATATATATTTTTGATATTTATTATTACGCCGAGAGGTGTAACCTACAATGGCATCAATAGGAGGTCATCACCAATAACGATGTAAGAAAAAAGAATTGTTTTATATTCCTGACCGTTACAAACATGTAAAAATGGAAAATATCTTACAAGAGAAGAGCAAGAGTCTTCAGTTACAACATGAAAGCATATGTATTCCAAACAATTGCAAGTTCGGTGCATTAGTTGTTCGCTGGATTCATATTTTGGTAGTCAAAACAATACAAGGATCAGTGCATTACTTCATATGATCTACAATAGAGACCTCAGGTATTTTGTTATGTTTAGATTTTGTTCGATGCTGTTTTGTTTGTCACATTCATGCATTTTCTAAAAACTTGTAATAGTGGTTATGATCTGTTTAGTTAAATAGAACTTTTATAGGATTTGATGAAGGATCCTATAACTCTTTGCATTGGCCTTAGTTACAATCACAACAACATTGAAACCTGGTTAGATGGCAGCAACCATGTTTGCCCTATTGCAAACCACTTTCTGCATTTGCAAATATTTGTTTTGAAGGTATTCCATAGAATTCCTTTTTGCTTTCATGCTATCTATTATAGTTAACAATCATTTTTATGATTGAACATATTAATTTTTTCATTCATTAAAAAGGTTTTGAAAAAAAATTACAGTTATTTTTGTGACTGAACATCTTAATTACTAAATTGAATAAAGATGTGTGTACAGTTACAAACCTACTGGAGAATATGAAAGATAAGGAACTGGAAGAGTCTTCAATTACAAATGAAAACTCCCACAAAGAATTTATTGTCTCTACTCACACATTTTCGTATAGATGCCTCCATCGTTTTTGCTCAATCCTAGCTCTTTCATGCGCTATTGCCATCCATTTGTTCATGAATTCAAGTAAAATAACTTAATTGGCCTATTGCACCATAATCAATTGGTAATATTGAAATAACTGGTAAGCTTGTTGTTTTTGGATAGCCTGTATTTATTCTGTATGCATAAAATTGAATGGTTGTGAAAAAAATAGTTGCTGCCATAGTATTTCTATTTGATTCTTCTATTAATTGTGTTATCCTTTATGTATCTCACAATAGAATTGTTATTCTTCTTTTCTCTATTAAATGATTGGTAATGGCATTCAAAGTATTGCCCTATTTACTATCCTTTGATTCTTGTCAATAATGGGAGGGCAAATCTGTTTATTTCACTATCATTTTAGAAAATAGAATTTAGTTTAACTGGAGAACATGAAATGATTTACATGGAGAAAGCAAAAATATAATAGAAATATTATTTATATATCTACAAAAAAAATTCTAAAAGATTCTATTTATATTTTAATTTCTTAAGTTTATAATGGCTACATAGAATGTTTAATAGAAATATTAAAAAGAAAGGAAAGAATCTAATATCCAATTTAGAAAGGTTAAAAAGGCTTGAAATACTGAATAGAAGTAATATTTTTATGAAAAAAAAGAAAAAATCTTAATTTTCAATTTGGAAAGATCAAAAAGAATTTATATGTTTCTAAATTTCAATCATAAAAATATAATTTTTCTATATTCAAAAAATCAAAGTTATGTGCATGCACAAATATTTTAAAAATACTATATAATATTTACTTGATATAAAAATATTTATTATTAAAAGTTTCTTATTTATCATATAGATGTGATTTTTCTATTTTAGTTGAGTTAAAAATATTTCAAAAATAACATATGATGATTAATTTAGAAATCTCAAAAATAATTTATCAAAAATTTAAAAGGTTAAAAGAAAATAATTTTAAT
The DNA here is from genome assembly GCF_030272615.1 of Cryptomeria japonica. NCBI lineage: Eukaryota > Viridiplantae > Streptophyta > Pinopsida > Cupressales > Cupressaceae > Cryptomeria > Cryptomeria japonica. The sequence continues at coordinate 679,347,437 of NC_081408.1, read as the reverse complement.
TAAAAAAAAGCTTTAAGCTATTTAAAAATGTCTTAATTTTATTAGAACAAAGTTTAAAGTTATTCATTTTATAGAATTATTGAATAAATGTACATAATAATAAAGATTTTATTAATATTTCATAAAAAAAAAAAAATAAGTTTTATGAATGCATAAGCCTACAATATTAACCCTAATTGTAGCATAATCTTAACCCTAAACTTAATCTTACCATAATTTAACCATAAGCCTAAAGTAATTGAATCATAATCGTAATTCTAACCCTAATTGAAATTTAAAACTAATCATAACTATGATCAACCACTTATCATAATCAAACCCTGGCCTTGCCAATATTCTTAATCTAGACTCAATTCCCTGACCATAACCTAACCCTAAACTAACCTAGGTAATCCTAATAATGATGTAAACCCTAACTATTATCCTAATCCTAATCTTAAACCCTATCCTAAACCATTACCCTAACCCTAACCATGATTCAAACCCTAAACCTAACAATAGTCCTAGGCCCTAACTCTATCCATAATCCCAACAATAACACTAATAATGGTGTACACTAACTGTAATCCTAACCCTAACCATGATGTATACATTACCATTAATCCTAACACTAACCCTTAACCCCAACCATGATGTAAAACATAACCCTAGAGCTATAATACTAATGTTAACCCTAACCCTAACCCAAGCCATGATGTAAACCATAACCTTTACCATAGTCCTAACCACAACTCTAAACCATTACCTTAATCATAACCTTAACCCTAACACTAACCCTAACCTAAACTAATCATAACCCTAAACCCTAACTCTAAAAATAGGGAATGGCTCTACTGCCCTTAGGATGCACCAATCATATATTATAATGTATTAATAATATATGAAGGGTATTGATATCTTGATGTATCCTAAGGGTTGGATAATTGTTTCCCTAAAAGCAGCCCTAAACCTAACGATGATGTACACCCTAAGCCTATCCATAATTCTAAGCAAGATCTAAACCCTAATCCTAACCATGATGTAAATCTTAATCATAACCATAACAATAATTATAACCCTAAACCTAACAATAACCCAAACCCTAAACCCTAACCCAAGTAATAAACCTAGCGCTAACCATGATGTAAATCCTAACCCTAACAATAACCATGATATAAACACAAACATTAATCCTAACAATTACCCTTAACCCTAAACCTAACCATGAAGTAAACCTTAACCCTAGCTATAATCCTAACCATAAATATAACCCTAAGCCTAACCATAAAGCTAACCCTAACTCCAACCCCAACCATGATGTAAACCATAACCCTAGCCATAATCCTTACCATAACTAAACATTAAACCTAATCTAACCATACAAATAAACCCTAACCCTAATAATAATCCTTATCCCTAACTCTAAACCTAATCCTAACCTTAACCCTAACCCTAACCCTAGCCATCATCCTAACTATGACCCTAACCCCAACCATGATGTAAACAATAAACCTAACCATAACACAAACCATCACCCTAATCATAATCCTTACCCTAACCCTAATCATAACACTAACCTAATCATAATCCTAAACCCTAACCCTAACAATAATCCTACCCTAAACTTAACCCTAACCTGAATTGAACCTTAATCCTAATTTATTCCTAACCTTAATCTAGCCCAAACCCTAGTCATAATTGAACTTTAATACTAATTTAACCCTAACTTTAATGTAACTGAACCATAACCCTAATTTTAACCCTAACTTTGATGTAGCCCTAAACGCAATTGTAACCCCGACATTATACCCTAGCCATAAAATCAACCTTACAACTAAACCCTAACCCTAACCATAATCCTAAACCAAAGCCAAACCCTTACCTTGATGGTAACCCTAACCATGATATACACCCTAACCATTATCACAAGCCTAACCTTAAACCCTAACCCTAATCATAACCCTAACCATGATGTAAACCTTAACCTTGACCACAATGCTAACCTTAAATTTAATCCAAAACACAACCATAAACCAAATCCTAATCCTAACCATATCCCCAATTATAATTCTAATACTAACTATAACTATGATTGTGCTTACCCTAACCCTACCTTTGATGTAAACCCTAAACATAATTGTAACCATGACACTAAACCCTAACCATGACCATAAATTTAACTCTAATATTAAACCATAATCGTTACCCTAACCTTAACCATGATATAAACCCTAACTGAATTAATAAACCTAACTATCACCCAGACCCTAAACCCTAACCCAAGCAATAAACCTAACCCTAACCATGATGTAAATCCTAACCTTAACAATAACCATGATATAAACACTAACATTAATCCTAACACTAACACTAACCCTTAACCTCCAACCCTAACCATGATGTAAACCTTAACCCTAGCCATAATCCTAACCATAAATGTAACCCTAAGGCTAACCATAAGCCTAACCTTAACTCCAACCCCAACCATGATGTAAACCATAACCCTAACCATGATTATTACCATAACTCTAAATCTTAACCCTAACCTAACCATTACCATAAACCCTAACCCTAATAATAATCATTACCCCTGACCCTAAACCTAATCGTAACCATAACTATAACTCGAAACCTATCCCTAATCCTAAGAGTAAATCCTATCCGTAATCCTAATCCAAACCTTAAACCCTAACCCTAACCTTAATCTTCAACCCTAACCCCAACCATAAGCATCACCCTAACCCTAAGCATGATGTAAATACTAACCTTAAACAAAGATGTTGATCATGACCCCAAACCTAAGCCTAACCCTAAGTATGATGTAAACCCTCACCCTAGCCATAATCCTAACTATGACCCTAACCCCAACCATTATCTAAACAATAAACTTACCAGAACCCCAAACCATAACCCTAATCATAATCCTTACCCTAACCCTAATCATTATGCTAACCTAACCATAATCCTAAACCCTAACCTTAACAATAATCTTACCCTAAACTTAACCCTAACCCAAATTGAACCTTAATTCTAATATATTCCTAACTTTAATCTAGCCCAAACCCTAATCCTATTTGAACTTTAATAGTAATTTAATCCTAACTTTAATGTAATTGAACCATGATGTAAACCATAACCTTTACCATAGTCCTAACCACAACTCTAAACCATTACCCTTATCATAACCCTAACCCTAACCTAACCTAATCATAACCCTAAACCCTAACCCTAAAAATGGGGAATGGCTCTACAACCCTTAGGATGCACCAATCATCTATTATAATATATTAATAATATATGAAGGGTATTAATATCTTGCTACATCCAAAGGGCTGGATAGTTGTTTGCCTAAAAATAACTTTAAACCTAACCCTAACCATGGTGTACACCCTAACCCTATCAATAATTCTAACCACGATGTAAACCCTAATCCTAACCATGATGTAAATCCTAACCCTAATCCTAACCATAACCATAACCATAATTATAATCCTAAACCTAACTATAACCCAAACCGTAAACCCTAACCCAAGCAATAACCCTAACGCTAACCATGATGTACCCTAGCCATAACCATGATATAAATACTAATATTAATCCAAACACTAACCCTTAATCCTAACCCTAACCCTAGACATAATCCTAACCATAACTGTAACCCTAACTTCAACACCAACCATGATGTAAACCATAACCCTAACCATAATCCTAACCATAACTCTAGACCTTAACCCTAACCTAACTATAACCATAAACCCTAACCCTAACAATAATCCTTAGCCCTAAACCTAACCATGATATAAACCCTAAACTATGCTAGCCCTAAACCTAACCATGCTAACCCTAACCATGATATAAACCCTAACCATTATCATAACCCTAAACCTAATCATAACCCTAATCCAAACCATGTTGTAAACCTTATCCTCGACCATAACACTAACCTTAACCCAAACGCTAACCATAACCACAATGCATGCCATTAAACAAAGTTTAATATATCTTAGATCTTTTAGTATTTGCTTTGATCTTGCAACACATATATATTAAAAAAAATAGTCTAAATAGATATATAAAATTGTAACGATAAAATAATATAATAATATAATAATACTATAATATAATTTGTTTTAATAAAAAGATACTATATAATTATATATTAATTTATTTTATGTTTTCCTTGTTGCATCGCTTAATTTAATCTATATAACATACGCTGAGAGATATCCTTCTCGAGGCGCCTATTTCAATTTAGGGTTTAAAATTGATTAAAAATAGGCACCTCGAGAAGAATATCTCTTGGCGTATGTTATATAGATTAAATTAAAATTTAAGACATATATGCTAGTTAACTAACACAAATGAAATGAGTAAAGGGTGCACTAAATATGCTTTAGGGCACAATTTACATCATATTTTAGGGTTTTGCTTTATAAATGCTATATTTCAATTTCCAATGTCATTCCTTGGGCTCTGATTATCTGGGTGGGTATGAGTTGCCCTAGTGAATATTTTTCCCTTAAATTTTTTTAGTTAGATTAATAAAAAATAAAAAATAAATTTTTTTGTAACATTTAAATATTATTTGTAAAATTCAATGTGATAATGGAACAAAAATTATTTAAATAATTTTTTACGAATGTAATCTCCTTTTTAGAGTTAATTTTTCATAATTTTAATTGTATTTTGATATTTGATAAATTAATTAAATAATTTATGTTCAATTAAATTTCTTTTCATTTAATTAATTTTTTATATATTAAATATAATAATATAAATTTTATAGTATTTCTATTATATAAATTTTGTATTAAATTATTTTTATACATAATTAAAAAAAAAATATTTTCTATTGTATTGGCATAGATTCTTGAATATATTTATGTAAAAGGCATTTAAAGATATATACTCTTTTACAATGTTTATATTAAATTGGATAATTTTTTACACAACAAAATATTAATATTTATTAAACTTTTATTTAAGCCAAAAAAATTAAAATATGAGAATTATTTTTGAGTTTTGTTTTACTTGTATTTTAAAATATAAAACTTAAACTTTTACCTTTAACAATTTTAATATAGTTGATTTTTTAAAAATATTTTGTTTTTAGTATAATTTTAATTTTAAATTAAATTATATATATATATATATATATATATATATATATATATATATATATATATATATATTTTCATCGGTAAAATATATATTTTTATTTAATTAAACTTAAAGCATTACAACTTCAAAGATAATGAACTATCAAAAAACTCCCAAAACAAGACATCCATGATTGCCATCACCACCCTCCCAAAAGTTGGAATTCAAAACCAAAAACCAGTAACTAGCACCCACGCAACCCCCCCAAACTTAAGAGTACGAAAAAACTTATTACATCTTGCCTATCAAAAATTAGGCATTTTGAACTGAAATTTAAAGTTCAACTGTGAAATTAACTGATAAAAAAGAGCAGAGAAAATTGGCACCTATGGGTATCATGCCTGTAATGACCTATTCATGATTCCTCCTTCATGCCTCTTGCAACCGAGGAACTCGATTCACCAGTCACCCAATTACGATGAGAGTCTCCACTTTCGACATGTTGTCACCTCCTCCTTCCTTCTGCCTTCTTGCTCGCCGCACCTCGTTGGCTCGAAGAAACCACCCCACCATCCCATCCACCTTTTGCATCATCTCTCGCCTATTTAGCTAGTTCTGTGGATAATCTCCTTGTTATCCGCCTCTTAGGGCTCACGATCTCCACCACTCTCCCGCCACCCTCCTGCTTGATCACATCTTCTATGTCCATGATCTGGACAAAGATTAAAAGCCCTTCCCAGCCTCTTTATGCATCATCCTCGAATCACAATTTAACTTCCTCATGCCGTCGAAGAAATTGAATGCGCGAGTGACGTGCCTTCATCTCCTCATTTGCCTCTGGGATACCTTCTGCAAGATTAAATCCCCATCCCGACACCACCCACTCCAGCAAGGACTCTAGGTTTAATAGATATTCCCTTGGGATTAGTCTTTGCAACACCTTTCACACCGCTTCAACCGTGTGTCCCAGCTCTAGACCCCAAGCCATGAGCAACGAGTAAATGTCCGCTCTGCACCTGTAGCTGTGACCAATGACAACCACCTCTTCTCCTAAAACCAACTGAACCGCTTTTAGAAGCAACGGGTCTTTAGCGAGAAACATTCTCTTGTGTTTCTTTGGTGAAACATGACCATGAAATGCCGGCATTAGTTTGGAAGATTCCAAGGTGAAATTAGCTTCCATATCCGAGCTTTATGAGAAAATGCAGAGATTTCTGATAAAACCAGTTTTAAAGTTGGTTTCACCAACTCACCAGGTCTATTCATAATCCGTGTGGGCATTACGAAATTGGCATTAAATGCATGGCTCTTCACCATAGCCGCCATTTCAGAGCATGTCACAATAACTGCTCATTAACTCACACTTGTGCAAGAAAAAACTAGCTTCTGACAAGGGATTTGAATTTAATGTCATACTAACTTGGTAGTGCGTCTTAACTCCATTCAACAGTTTCGTTTCTGTCGTTCTGCCACCTCACATCCCTTGGCTCGAGGCCACATGCTTCATTTGACAGCTCATCTGCAAGAGTGTTTCCCTCTCTTTTCACGTGTGAGATGCAATAATTATTAATTTGTTTTAGTTTTTCACTTATTATATTTATATATTATCTAATTTCCAGCACGAAGTATGTCCTTTAACCAGAGCCTAGACAACAATTTGGGAATCACCCTCTAAATGTAATTTTGACATCTTCAGATTAGCTACTAAATCAACTGCAAGTAAAGCCGCCTGGACTTCCGCCTCATTATTAGTGTCGTCTTGAAGTCTTCTAGCCCCTTTACACAAGATCTTTCCTTCGTCATCACAAGCCACACATCCCGCTCCTAAGATCCTTGGATTGCTTTTTGATGCTCCATCAAAATTTATTTTCACCCACCCCTTCTCTAGTTTTGACCATTTAATCGTCTCTCTATCTAGACGGTCGTTAACAGGATTAACCCTAGGGAACCCATGAACGGGTAATTAATTTAATTATATTTATTTTCAATTTTTTAATAATATTTTCATTGTTCTTTTTTCCTTTCCACCTCTATCTTTCCATATTTCTTCTTCAATCTATCACTTTATATCTATCTTATTGTCTCTTGCTCTCTTTATCACTATATCTTCTCATTCTCTACCTCTCTACATCACTTCCTATCTCTATCTTTATATTTCTCTCCTACTCTCATTTTCTTTCTTATTTGTCGCTCCTTCTATATATATGTATCTCTTACATCTTTTTCTATTCTTTTGTCCTCTCTCTCTTCATATCTTCTTCTTGTTCTTTATTTCCATTTTCATTTACATATCTCTACTTTTCTCTTTAATTATTGACAAGAACTTGACGCATTACATATCTTGTTATTTAAGAACTTGACGCATTACATCTCTTGTTTATTTAAGAACTAGAATCCATATGATTGAATTAGCACTGTAGACAAACTTGAGAGATTTATGACTATTCTATTCATGCTAGCATTTAAGGTATGTCCAAGTTTATTTAAATGCATTCAAGGATGGAGGAGAGTCCACATATGGTAAGTTAGCGGTGGAGATAAACATATAAATACAAAAACTAAAATAAAAATATCCATCGCTATTTTAATATTCTGACTAGATTTGTCTCCATCATATGTTGGAAAAAGTTTATTATCTCACGAGATTTCATTTGTCCCTAACAAATTATTTTCTTTGTTTCCAACATTAGCGGAGCGCCTCCTACGGGAGAAAGTATCCTCCAAGTTAACTCGCTGTCAGTCACTTGTCTTTAGCGATTTTTTCTTTCTAAAATTTATAAAATGATTATTTAAAAACATAAAATTTAACAAGATTTCCAAGTGTCATTAAACACGAGATGGAGGAAAAAAAAATAATGATATTTTTCAATAATTGAAGTTTTGATGTTTATTTCCATTTCACTGGTCAATGTGATTAAATGTTTGGTGAAATATTACAAATGGATTTGACCATGCCCCTTGTAGCTTTCATGTTAGAGTGATTTTCAACATTAATTGTGAGATCTTATATTTTCTTGGTTAGTTTATGTTGATTTGTTTCAACTTTCAATCGAACTGGTCTTAAAAGATTTTTGTTGATTTGTTTCAAGTTTGTTGAGTTGAATTGGTCTTAAAAGATTTTGGTATGTTGAATCTTAACTACTCTAAATAACAATTTGAGATTGTCTCAATCTTTCTTTATCAATTTGTTGTATATATATATGTATATATATGTATATGTATATACACACACATATATAGAGACACACACACGTGTGTGTGTGGGTGTTTAGATGTAATATGTGTGTGTGTGTTTTTATAGATGTAATATAATTTATATTTAGATGTAACAAGGTTATATGAAAATATAATCTAATCTATATTTAAATGTAAAAGTGAAGGTAAAAGTAGAGGTAATCATGTGTTTTGTCAAGCTTTTTTTTGTGTAATGTTACTTGTTGGTCCGTTGCAATCATTATTAGTTTGTGTATTTCTCTTACAATCATTACTAGTTTGTGTATTTCGCTTTCAACTACTTGTTGTAAGTGTTATTCTTTATAATCTTGCTTTGATTCAATAATAAAAAAAGTAGAGGCAAAGTTCAAGCATCAAATTTTAGATTAGTTTGAATGGAGAGGCTTAGGAAACTAAATGTGCAGAAGTTGATGTTTAGGGATTTCAATTTGTTCATTTTCATTCTACAAAGAGTATCTCTCAATTTTGAAAATTTATAACAACTCTTTGAAATCAAAGATATGAAAAAGAAAGGAGAACAAAAAAATTAATAATTTATAACCTTCACTTGTAAGACTAACAAATATGATGGAATTTAAATGGATCTTTAAAATTTAATTTAATTTATCAAATAAAATTAACAAAACAAAATTTTATATTATTAAAATTTATATAAACATTCAATAATAACACCTTAGCAAGACTTGAACATCACAATATATCAATATCAATAATAAAATTAAAATATTATATCAATTTACAAAAAGATAATTTTCTAATAAAAATTTACACATTTAAATAATAGATCCTACACTTTAATTAAAAATATATAATATAGTTATAAAACACATTTGAAATCCATGAAAAAAATAATGAACATATTCTATAACCACATCATTTAAATAATAGATCCTACACTTCAATTAAAAATATATAATATAATTATAAAACAAATTTAAAAATTTATAAGAAAAATCATTAACATACTCTATAATCACATCATAATATTCTAAACTAGTTTCATATATATTCATTTTCTTTAGACTTCTTTCTTAATTGTCTCAAATAAATGAACCATCATTTTCTACAACAAACCCCAGATCATTTAGACATCCATCTATATTCACTCATTGACACATCCTATAAAAAAATAGAGAATTCACAAAGAGAGCATTGCATCAACATTTATAAGAATAATTATAGATATATAGGCATTTGCATTTTATTTGACTTATTTGTGAACTTGTTGAAATGCAATTGAATTTAACACAAAGAACATGATTGTCATCTAGACAATCTGATGATTCCACATTCTCGATAGCAAGTTCTAATGACGCTTTTAAGAACCACCCAACCTAAAAAAACAAACATAAATGATTTTCTAAGACTAGAAATCTACCATAAAGAAGTTTCAAAATTGAGACAAGAAATTCAAGACTATGGTTTTCTAAATTAAGACCAAATATACTATTCTAAATTTCCATAAAAAATAAATTAATTTCTAATTTATTGATGGTCAATTATCACAGATATATTAAAAAGAGAGAGTCACAAATCCCATAAACACATAAAACAACTCATCTATTATTAGACCTGAAACATAGCACCTTATTCTCTCTTATCAATTTTAAAATTGTATAAGCTTAATTCTTTTATATAAGTAAATATATTAATTACTTTGTTGCATTTAATCAGCGTAGATCAGGGGTGTGGTTTTATCTTCCTGACAACCAGAAAAACCTCAATATTATTATTAGTTTTGTGGAAGAGGAAGATGCTTAGAACATCACACTAACCAGCTCTTTACAAATCATATATTTTACAAATAAAATTAGATTTACATCATTTATTAGCAAACTTTTCATACCCCTAAATCAGCGGCGTCGGTCATGAAATAACTCGTAAACTTCTTTTAATTACTTAAAATATCGAAAAACAAAGGAAAAACAGACGAACCATCAATCTGAGAGTAAATCAAGATTAATCCCATGTGGAAACAACACTTCTTCCAACCTGAGTAATTGAATCGCAATGTACCGCTGTTACGCTCTGTGAAACCTGTCTATAATTTTTCACACTGTTTTGCGTCTTGGCAATAAAATGTGTGCCCATCATGAGCGATGCTTTATAAGTAAGTGGGTATGTCATTGAGATCTATGTTTTAGAGTTTAGATTTAGTCTGCAAATGGGTTCTGATTACTGGGTCTCTGGAGAGCAGATCCAGTCCAATACGTGTAAAATGTCAGCTGGGTTTTTAACGGTTTAGAAATTTGATTGTGAGGAGCAGTGCATTTTGTGGATTCTTCTTGTTTTGGAAGATGATATTGAAGTAAAAAGAAAAGTATCTTAACGGGGTTCTAGGAGCCACTGATCTCACAAAAGAGACACAGATTTGGTGTTGGGGATAACTTGTAAAGGTCTTTCAGCATTGTGGTGTTGCGTTGTGCAGGTAAGCAAGCATCCTCTTTATATTTCTGCATTGCCCTTGAAATCAGATATAGATATATAGTCATAGATACAATATAATATAGATATAGATCTGTATTTGTGATGAGGGAGACCGGCAGGAGGGTTCTACCCTCGACAAGGGGTGTTCCGAATGGGAGATCCTTTGGGATGCCCAGGGCCAAGCAGTTAAAGAAGACCTGCAACAATTTCAAAATCACAATCCTGTGTGGGTTTGTGACTATACTTGTCTTGAGAGGCACCATTGGGGTAGGTAATTTTGGTGGTGGGGATGCGGGCGAAGTTAGTGAGAGTGTGGCAAAGCAAAATGCCAGGGTGTTGGAAGAAATTCGGCACGAACCTGATGATGAAGAGGATCAAATGCAATTGAAGATTGATCCCAATTCAACATTTGTTTATAGTCTAGGGCCCAAGATTAGTGACTGGGATCAGCAAAGAGAAACTTGGTTAAAGGAAAATCCCCAATTTCCTAGTTCTATCAATGGAAGGTCTAGGATTTTGCTTGTCACTGGCTCTCCACCTAGTCCATGTGATAACCCAGTTGGGGATCACTATCTGCTGAAGTCAATCAAGAACAAGATAGATTATTGCAGGCTCCATGGCATTGAGATCGTCTACAACATGGCCCATTTGGACAAGGAGATGGCTGGTTACTGGGCTAAGTTGCCTCTGATCCGAAGGCTTATGTTGTCTCATCCCGAAGTTGAATGGATATGGTGGATGGACAGTGACGCTATGTTCACCGATATGGTTTTTGAGCTTCCCTTGGAAAAGTACAAGGATTATAATTTCATCCTTCATGGTTGGGACAAAGAAATTTATGGTAGAAAGTCATGGATTGGATTGAATACGGGTAGTTTCCTTCTCCGAAATTGTCAATGGTCTTTAGATGTGTTGGATGCATGGGCACCAATGGGTCCAAAGGGTCAGATCAGAGATGAAGCGGGTAGGGTACTGACTGCTTTTTTTGAGGGTAGGCCGGCATTTGAGGCAGACGACCAATCTGCTCTGATATATATGTTCATAACTCAAAAGAAACTCTGGGGCGATAAAGTTTTTCTAGAGAACTCTTATTATCTTCATGGCTTTTGGGTGGGTGTGGTGGACAAGTATGAAGAAATGGTGCGAAATTACCATCCAGGATTTGGAGATGACAGGTGGCCTTTTGTGACTCATTTTGTGGGGTGCAAGCCTTGTGGTAGCTATGCAGATTACCCTCTTGAACGCTGTCTGAAGAGTATGGAGAGGGCTTTCAATTTTGCAGACAACCAAATACTACAGATTTATGGTTTCCGGCACCAGAAGTTGGGTTCAGCTAAAGTCAAGCGGACTAGGAATGAGACTGCACTGCCTCTTGAAGTCAAAGATGAATTCAACATTCAACATCCTTCATTCACTGGACAAAAGAGCCTTTGATCTATCGAAATATGCATTCATGAATATCTCCACAAAATGTAGATGCATTACTTCTTTGGAGTTTTTTTGTTTTTTCAAACATTGTAAGGAAAGAGTGTGGTGGTGTTAATCTAATTTATTCTTTGTTTTTTCCCTACTACAAGCAAATATGTTGGTCTCTAGTGCTAGGTTTTTAATTTAAGGAAGACTTGAAATGGCGTGTTATTCAAAAGTCATTTTAACTGATGTTCAGGAGAATTCTGTATTTCTGTGCAAGTCCTTTATAGATTCTGTCCGGTAATCTTTTACTAAGATTTGGTGAAGCTAGACAGAAACACAGTATTTGAATTGGGGCAGTTTTTGTATACCTCAATTTTGCATGCATTTTGTAACAGGTCTCGGTCACAGATTCCTAAATTGGTTTTCACTTTTCAGTGTGGTAACTAATTCTGGATACTTACGTTGAGTTTGATGTGGCTGCAAGGTCCTATGATGCTTAGATTAGTTATGAACAGATGATTAATGTCACTGTGTTCCTTCGTAGCATGTAATTCTATATGAATTTCTTGAATTGCCACTATTTCTCCTGCTTACTAAGTTACTTGTGTTTTATATTGTATATTATTGTTGTGTTAGGCTTTTTATGTGTGGCTTGGATTTATATGGATGTTGTTAGAGGCAAGCGCCTTGTACTAAATCTTGTTTGGTTCAAATGGTGCTCATTTACTGAAGGATAGACAAGCACCTATAAGTAATCATTCTGTATTTGTCGCTAAGAGAAAGTAGAAATATGTTATGATGAATAGTCACGGTTTTGATTTCTCTTGATCTAATTGATTCAGTATAGCTTTGGATGGATCTAAATCATGCATTGGTCATTTGAATTTTAATTTCCCATATAGTCTTAGTATTATCCTGTACATACTATGGAATAACTATTTTGATGGTTCAGCTTTGCTAAGAATTTCTGGACCTGCCTGCTTATCGTGTTTGACTTTTACCTCAATCATGTTGTTACTCTCTGTTGGGTCAAGAGGCTTATAGCAATACCTTATGTTTTGAACAAATCATTTTGAAATATGGAGACCATGCCACATGATTTGGGATGTCACAGGCATGAAAAAATTTGGCTACTAAACCATGGACATTCTCACATAGTTGCGAACTCAACTACTCTGCCATTGTATTTTTTATCCCACCTGTAACAGAAGTGCCCTTTCTCTTCCCTCTATCATAACCCTCTCCCCTACTAACAACATTTGATACATTGCAATACTTTTGAATATATGGCATGTATGCACATTTACTAGTTTTTGTTTCATTCTCCCCGACCAACTTTGCCATTCTAACTTAATTTCTACACAAACCCTTAACGTTATGTCCTCTCTCACCTAATTAATGGTGCGCAACCCTACAATTATTTTTCCCATGAAAATTAATATTGGAAACTCCACGCAACCAATGCTTGCTGTCCCTTGCATTTTTGGACTTATTATTGCCTAAAATGGGGACGAATTGTAGCAAAAGGTTGTTTGGGGTTGAAAAGGCCTTCCTCAAAATCCTTGAAAGAGGGTGAAGGGCATGCAAAAGGGTTTGCTGCAACAACACTTGTCTTTTCAGAGGTATGAAATCCTCCACTAATCCCTTCAACTTTATTTTTCTGTTGACATTCACTTAATCACTTTCTGTCTCACACCCATCACCACCTCTCAGTTTTACTCCTGAAGAAATGTGTGAGAGGCAAACTGAAGAAAAAAAAGCCACAGCAGGAACACTATAAATTTTTTTGACAAAATAATAAAAAAATGAAAACAGTCTAAAACCACACCTGTGGTGATTTTGGCAAATCTTCTACCAATGCAATGAATGAAAGTGACCTTCAATGCAGAGAATAGTAGCAAATCTTCTTCCTCTTTCCTTCTTTACTCATTTTCCTTCTTTCCTCACTCTTCTTCAAGTTGGAAAAAATCACAAATGACTGCCAGCCAGGGGATCTATTTTCCCCAGATTGGGGACTGCCAGGGGATGTCCTCCTCTGACCTGATGTCTCAGAAACTGCTGTGGGGACAGAAATGGGGGTTTCGGAGGTGGAACACGGTTCCTATTTAATGTAGGAAGTATTGTCTCTTATATTAATTCTAGTATTACTAGGATTAGTTCGATATTGTAAAAACTGACAATGACCAACATGCATTCAAGATTTTAGGTTATATTAATAAATGGTAATCCTCGGTCTTCACCAGTCTGGGCCTAAAAGTACCCAATATCACAGCTATTAATATATACCATTCAGACTAGTGGAAACCTGAAGTCTAGGTTACCAAATATGGTAGGTATCCTTGCCATTTATGTATCAATTATCTAATATGGATTTGGGTATGGATACAACTAGGATACATATCTGATACTCATCCCTTGCAAGTGCCATGATTGGGACATGTCTGGATGCTCCTTTGCTATATTCAGCCCATATATACCTGGATACAGTGGCAGTGCTGCTACATTTCCTGAACAAATAATGAATAAAACACCAACTTGAATTTTATTATAAATCCAGGAGTAACTGGATCTTTGGCTTGTCTAGTATGTGAATACACAAGTGCTCCGTTGCACTCTGATGAAGCCTTTCAGCATGCATAATCTGCAGCTCAGATTCCATAGATCTAGAGATCTAGATCTGATTTCAGTTTGGCTGCACTCCATCTACTTACAAATGGTCATGCCAGATTAGATGTATCTGATGTGTTACTTAAAAACAACATTTTATCAAATATTATCTTCTGATCCATAATTAATTAGGTCAATCTGTTCATATAACATTCCGAATAGGGTGAGAAGGATATATCGTCAAGTCTCTCTCGGTCTCTGTGTATGTGTGTGTGTATTCCTCTTCTAGGGGTTGAGTCCTTAAGGTCAATGTTGGACGATTTAATGGTTTTGGTTACAACAAGGTTAGGGTGAGGGGAAAGTGAGGAGACGGTGTCAAAGGACTGAGCAGTTTTGCTATCACACACCTCAAAAGGCCCTCTCCTTATATTAGGGTATCCCTTGATTATCGCAAGAGTTTCAAAAATGTAAGTTGAGGTCTGAGTGATAGCAAACTGAAGGGGGGCTCAATTGATGAAGAGAAGGCACTAAAAGTGACTTTACACCACTGTGTATTTGTGGGGGTGAATCAAGGCCATATCATGTCCCAGGGTTCTCAAAAACTGTGTAATTTGTATCTGCAACTGTATACTCCTAATTCACACACACACGGACATACACTGTGTGTGTATGTGGAGAGGTGGGCAGTAGGGGAGGATTTGGGCTGGATGGAGGTAGGGGACGAGGATCAATCAATTCCATATCATACCGTAGAGTTCTTAAAAGCTGATTTTATTTGTATCTGCAAATGTAACTGAGATTGTGTGTCTGTGTGTGTGCATTCATGTGCATGTGTTCATGTATTTTATAGTTTATGCATAGAAGCAATAGAAGCAATAGTCTGCAAAAAATTGCGATTATACCCGATTAATCCTAAATCCTAGAGCCAACTGATTTATTCCCCAAAAAAATCCTGATTCATGAAAAAATCTTTGACCAATCGTTGATCCAATTTTCAATGTTTTTTCGCATTTAAATCAGGTTAAAATCATGTTAAAAACCCCCAAAAATGGCAAAAAAAGTGAAAAAATTTGTTGTAAAAACTTGCAAAACCCTAGAAAAATTCATGAAATTACTGAATTGCTCAAAATTAGGGTTGATCCGAGACGGAATCAGAGTCAATGTGGAATCAACGTTGAAACAGTTTGTTATTTTGTCCCTTAGTTTTCTTTCTGACTTTTGAAAATCCTTAAATAAAGGAGTGGGAGGAGCAATGGTGGTCATCAACTGAATTTGAAAGGGCCTCAATCATCCTAAATCGTGGGGGGCATGTGAGATAGTATCGAAGCAGCTAGAAAATCTTCTCTAAATTGCGGCTTCGATATGACTCAAGCTCTCTGCACACCCCGCCCCATGGATTCTAATGCGAACAAGTATATAATTAATATTGTACACTAGCTTTAAAATTAATACTATTATGTACTATTATAGATGGCATGACAAACCCCTATAGTTTATAATTAATAGTATAAATTAATTTTAAAATTTAAACTATTATAGACTATGAACATTGAATATATATTAATAGTTATATAATAAACAGTGTTCCACGGAAACGCGTTTCCCCCTCCCAGGCCCAAGTCCCCGTCCCCGAAACTATTTGATCTCAGATTTAGACAACTATTTGGTGTATTTGGTGACTGCTCTTTTAAAAAGTTAACTGAATATTTGCCTATGTAATCAGCAATATGAATATAAACAACAAAAATCTATTTTCTACAATTCATGGGTTAAACTCTGTTTTATTTACTCTCTATATCTCTATGCTATGGAAATGCCCTTAAGTTTTTAAAAAAAGTAGTTTGTGTCTATTTTTCTACAATTTTTAAAGATTTTTTAAAATCTAATTCTTAACCCATTTTTTCAAAAAATCCTATAATTTTGATTTGCTGATTTTCTCCCCAAATGATTTTTGTTGCTATGATATAAAGCATAGCAATTGTGGAATATGATTTGATAAGAATTCTAAAATATTGAATTAATCCTACAAAACTCCTTGCCTCGATCACAAATAAATTCTTGGATCACTTCAAAATGGCTTCCACTTTTACTAAATTCCTAACAGTAGCTGGATTTTTGTCTGTTAAGTTTTGATCTCAGTTACTTCATAGACCTAGCTAATATTTGATCTGAGTCATAGACAACTATTTGGTGTATTTGGTGACTTCCCTCTTAAAAGGTTAACCGAATATTTGCCTATATAATCAGCAACATGAATATAAACAACAAAAAAATATTTTCTACAATTCATGGGTTAAACTCTATTTTATTTATTGTGAAAGATTTCTGGATTAAACTGTGTAAGAATATTTGCATCAACGTTTCGGGTCACACTCTATTTTATTTGCTCTCTATATTTCTATGCTATTAAAATGCCCCTAAGTTTTAAAAAAAAATAGTTTCTCTTTTTCTATAATTTTTTATGGTTATTTTTTAAATCTGATTTTTTCCCAATTTTTCAAAAAATCTTATACTTTTGGTTCGCCAACTTTTTCCCCAAACCATTTTTGCTGCTATGGTTTATACTTATAGTATGCAGCATGCACAGACCTTATGTCATTATCTTAGGTTCATAAACAAACTGTCACATCTGTATCTGTAATTGCATGCTAGTAACTCAGACTGGTTCATAAGTTGAAATTCAAAGAAACCATACCTTAGAGAAACTTGATTTTAAAAAATTCCATAAAACATCAAGAAAGGCTTTGTCATTGATGCTTTCAAGACCTGTTATGTGAAGGTCTTGAACCCTTGTTTATCTTCTGACAATTTAAGCTTGCAGATAAGAGTTGCTTTAACCTCTCTGTATAGACTGCAACAAATCTCCTCTGATCTCATTATTTTTAATGGTTTTCTTGAACACCATGATCAGAGCATCCTTCATTACCCTTCTCACCCAAAGAGACTTGAGATGACATCAAAATAAAGAGACTGGAGATAGCAACCCAGGCAATCTTCCATACGTTTTAGAAATATGATGAGATATTCTATGGAGTGCAAATTACATGTCTCGAAGAAATTAACAACTGCCTTGCTAGTACCAATGACAGCATCAGAGTTCTGAAAGTATTTGTCATTAACTGCTGTGTACATGCTTTTTTGAGTTATGAACAACTCCGGTTGTGGACTGTAAAAGTCCATTCTCACATGTTGAGTTTCTTGGCTAACATGACCATATTTTGCATGATTCTTCCTGTTAGCATCATGCATATACTGTTTCTTTCTATCCAGCAACTTATACTGTGACTTGTCTTCACTATCGGAGCCTTTTTCAGTGCATGGGAATTGAAGGGTTTATGCATACTGTTTCTTTCTAGTCTGCAACTTATACTGCGACTTATCTTCACTATTGGAGCCTTTTTCTGTGTATGGGAATTAAAGGGTTTAGCCTTTCCTCATCCCCATCTCTTGGTAATGCTGGTTCAATCTATCTCAGTTGACATTCATCTGCCATAAGTTCTATTGCGTATGGAAATTCATAGATAAGTGATAAATTGTAATCACTATGCGTAACCCAGAGAGCAATTTTATGCTAGAAACTCATAAAAAGATTGGATGAAATAGGAAAATAGCTGTTGAAATGACTAAAAGTAGTAACAAGACAGTCTTCTTGACATCTGTGAATATACAGGTAAGGATGGATTTTTGGGAGTGCAGTCGAAAACCACCACATTCCACAGGTACCGATAGGGCATCATCTAGAGGAAACTTGAGGACCCAAGACAGGAGTGTCAGAACATCAAGCAAAGTGGCCGTGATTGTTTCTATTTCAGAGATATGCATCTTAAAAACCATATTATAATGAAAAAATAATTGAAAAATTAATCCCTTAGACTTACTGTCTTTTGATAAACCCTTGAGAATCCTAGATTGAGAGATGAAGGAACCAAGGAGAATGATACATAAAAGGTCCCAGGAATATTCCTAGAAAAATCTGATCAATGCCTTGGAGCACCTAATTTAGGATACTATTTCTGCTCTCTTCCGAAGCTTGGAGTTTCTGAATGTCTTCCGAACTAAGAGATGATACATTAAAGGGCTATATTGGCAATTGTATCAACAATTTTCTGGCCACTTTCCCAAACATTTAGGAAATTTAATTTTATTAAGTTTGGAAGCCAAAGAAAGAATGCCCATATGAATCCTATTGACAATTGTGTGCCCAGAACAGTGTTCAGACAATTATTGATGCCTTTCAATGATCAATTAGGTAGCTGATTCTAAAATAAAGTTTTTGTAGAAGAGTCAAATAGACAAAGTAATCCTTTCTATATGACCATAGCTTAAGTGACATTATTTGAAGCTGTGCATCGACTTCGTAGTTACTAACAAATGGTACAAAATTTGGATACTGATATTACCCTTCCAATTCTTGCTTTAGCTGGATTTCATTTGAAAGTACCATTGATGTTTAACTTCATGTAAAGTTTCTTACAGGATGCCATGAAGCCATAACCTTTATAGCATTATCTGACTTAATGAGTAGACTGCATTAAAAATTAATAATTATCATAACTGATTCATTTGTTCTTTTAATTACAAGCATATCATATCATTAATTTACTACTAGACTCAATTGTGAATTTGTTCCCAAAGCCAAAACTGAAATCGAAGTTAATTCCTATTCAGAAAGGATATGTAATGTCCCCATTCTAGTCAGGGACATTGGTTTGAGGAGTTAGCCTATTTTTGGACCCTTGTAGGCTAACAGGGTATGGATAAGGGGGTCAGTAATGCAGTATCTTGAGGAGTGGTCTGTCTATTTGTTCTAGTTCAGTGTTGAGTTCAGTTCTGGTCTTCGTTTCATCAGTTTCTGACATTATATGAGGATTTCCTTATTTTTAGGGAAAAACTGCTAAAAATAGACATGGTCCTATTTTCATTGGCGTGGCGAACTGTGGCCCCAACTTTTGACAGATTCAGTTTTCGAGCAATAATGAGATATGAATTTTTAAGTGGTTCCACAAGCAATTAATATTTTAATGAAATATTAATCAATGTTCCACGGGCGTCAGGGACGGGAGGACGCGTCTCCGGGACGGGGGGACCAAGGGTCTAAATTTGGGGACGGCGGCGGGGGGGTGGTGGTGCTCATATACTTATACATATACATATAGTACTTGAAAAACTAGTTTTGAAAAGATGTATAACTGTATAACAGTATAAGAATTAGATTTCAAATGAAACTATAGGAAATACCAAGATTACTTAGATTAGTGATACGTAACTAATTGCTAAAAGTCTAAGTTACCGGGTTCGCCTCTGGGCCCCCCTGGTACAGGTCCGGGTTCGACCGGGTCCGTGGTACGGGTCCGGTTCGACCAGGGTTGGAAAAACCCAGAGTGGGTTCGACCTTGGTCGAACCCAGTCGAACCCGGGGTCGAACCCAGTTGAACCCGGGCAGACCCAGTCGAACCTGGGTGGCTGGGCGGCCTGTAAAGTCAAAAAAACAATGCAAATTTAATTTTTTTTTCAATTCCGCCTTGTAAAAAGTGAAAGTTATAACCTTAATAAGCAGAAAATTAGACGTTTTAAAAAAACAGAAAACTGATGCACGCCATGGAGTTCCGTGTGGGTTTGAAGGTTGTGATTTGGTGTTGGCGGCGGGGGCGCTGCCCCTCGACCCCGCAAGGGGCTCTGCCCCTTGACCCCGTTGGGGGCGCTGCCCCCAAACCCCCGCAAGGGGCGCTGCCCCTTGACCCCGTTGGGGGTGTTGCCGGCAAAATCCAGGTCCTCAGTTTGAAAAATTGAACTTGGATGTTCTTAGTTTGAATCCATTTAATGATCAAACTTTAAATTGTTGAAAGTTGAAACAATGATACTTGAATATTTTATCATTTTGATATTAGACTTGATGTATATGATGCTGTTATGGTATGATCATGATGCTACGATTACAAGTTTATGTTGGTTTTGTTGTTTATATGATGCTATGTGACATGCTAATCTTAATTCATGCTTATAGGTTGCATATATATATAATTTACATGTTTTTGTACTAACGAACCCAAACAAACCCAAACCCCTTTTCAAAATTTTGCCGTACCGGCGTACCGGGTTCTTCGAACCCGAACCGGTAACTTAGCTAAAAGTAAATAAAATTTGACAAATGAAATTGTCAAATTGGAGATTTCTCATTTCTATCATATGAATATCGAAAAAGGAAAACGAAAATACGAATATCTGATGCCATTGCAAAGTCTATAATAATAAAGATGATTACATGATTCATCATTACAATGAGTAGCCAAATACAAATACGTGTAGCAATAGCATTACAAAAGAGACGAGTCAAATACAAAATGACAAAACTGAAAAGTGAAAACTCAAACTGTAGCTAATGGAGGCCTCTAATCATCTGCGAACTCCTCCTTACTGGAACTGCTGGACTCCTGAGGATCAAGGTCCCTCAAGCTCACACCAACTAGCCCTGCATCTGAAGTGGTAGGATCATCCTCATCAATCTGTGAAGGCTCCTCTGGCTCTACATCCCATCGTGCCGCTGGACTCTCCTTGTACATAAGTGTCTTGCGGTCAATGAGACGCAAAGCACTGTGTACAGCCACAAGCTTCTTTGCTCTCTTAGAGGTAAGTCTGTTCCTCTTAAGAGAGTGGATGAAGCTATATGTAGACCAGTTCCTCTTAACAGCTGAAGAACTGGAAATCTGGGATAGCAAACGGATGGCTAGAGTGGTGGTCAAAGATTTCGGGCCATGACAATTCCACCATAAAAGTGGGTCCTCCCGTGCCATATTGTCTATATCCATCTTTGCCGCATCTGAATAACCTCTAAGAGTGGCAAATCTTCCCCACTCAATGCGCATTGTGCCAACATCTTTGGAATCAAACATCTTCTCTATGCACTTAAAGAAACCCGCCTTCACCTCATCATCCTGAATCGGTGTCAGTCTACCCGGTCTAGCCTTGTACCACTTAGGATTCAAGGCAAAGGCAGCCATATGCAAAGGAGTGTTCAACTTGTCCCATCTACGCTGAATGATAGGCTGGATTTGCTCATTGTAGAATGCTAAAGAGGGGTCCTTCACTCGCATAGCAGCCCTCATCTGGTCAAGCATAGAGTCAATGCACTCATACACCTCTCCAAGGTTAGGTGCATCCCCATCCCCATATCTGATCACCTGGAATACTAGAGTAATGATAGAGACAATGTATTTCGCATCAGTCCAAAACACATCACTCTTCACTATCTCCTTCACCCTTCTCCCTTGCTCTTTCTTGGCCTCAGCCCACCTATTCCACTCATTAGTCATAACCATGAGTTGCAATGCCTCTTGCAACTGAATCATTCTCTCCAAGAGAATGAAATAGGATGCATATCTAGTCTCAACTGGTTTCAAGAACTCCTTCGTGAAGGTCCTGAAGAGTGCATGTGAAGTGTGGTGGTTGCAGATAAACATCTGCACATCTCTCGCATCGGTGACCACTCCTCTAATCCAGTCTATCTTCCCCATGTCCTTGAGTGCATTGTTCATGGCATGCACACAACATGGGGTCCACCAAATGTGTCTATAGGCTGCCTCAACGAGTCTCCCTGCTGCTCTACACACATGGGCTGCATCTGTCACTACTTGGACCACATTTTGTGGCCCAACCTCCTCAATAGCCTCCCTGAGGACCTGAAACTGGAAATCAGCAATCTCTGCTCTAAGGAAGTATGGGCCCTCTGCACATGTGACCATGACGTTGATGAGTGGACGATGGCTAATGTTCGTCCACCCATCCATAACTATGCTGCACCCCGATGCCACCCAACATGCCTTCATCTTCTCCATCAAAATATTGATCTTGGAATAGCTTTTATCCAAGATCGAGGTCCTCATTTTCGTCTCCCCTGGTGGCACATAAGATGGTCCTCCCTTGGCCACCATATCCATCATCTTCCTATAATAAGGAGACCGTGTAACATGAAATGGAATGCCATTGGCAAAGAAGAAATTGCCAATGGATTCATCTATCTCATCTCTCAGCTGCACATTAAACATATCAGTAATGGGGTTGCTCTGTGCTGTTTGCAACTTACATTTCCCAGCCCTGGCGGTAGTAGAAGTGGAAGTGGAAGTGGATGGAGATCCAAACATCATTCCTCTCATCTGCGAAGCATGAGAAGTATGAAGTGCTGCCCTAGCAGACAAAGTAGTAGGCATTGAAATATTTGTGTCATCTGGAACCCCCCAAATCCTGTTAAACTCAATTCTGTACTGTATATTTTTGGCTTCCTCCAAAAACTTACAATGTTTCATGCCTTTTCCTCTCCAAAACAGAAAGTGTGCATTCACCCTACTAATGCTACCGAACCATTCTGTGTCACAAATATTGCACTTCCACTTCCTTGTTCCCCCACTTGAATGTGATGCAGTGCCTTGTACTGATATTCGTGAAGCAAACTGTTTTAGAGGAGACTTAGGATCAAAATGACCCCTAGCATATGGTGCCAACAACTCTGAAGGGCAACCTGTACTAGCTGGTGCACTTGCCATAGAGCTAGATTGGGCTCCAGGATCAGCCCCATGGTCACCCCCCTCATTTTCAGGTTCATATTCTGAATCATTCTCACTATGAGAATGGATTTCCATGTCATCTTCACTCATGCCTTGGGAGCTCATTGTGAAATTGACACTGCATTTCACAAAATGAAAATAAAATCAGCCTAGTTTAACAATATATTTTTAAATTTTTTTCCTATTCATCTCAAAATGAGATTTGATGTTGAATCTTGAGGGCAAAATGATGCCCTCAAGATTCAACATCAAATCTCATTTGAGTCTTGAGATGAATAGGGAAAAAAAATCCCAAAATGACATAGAACAATGAAAATCAGAAAATATTAAAAAAAAACAAAAAAAAAACAAGAAAAAGTTGAAAAACCCTACCTTGTGCTTGAAAAATCTCTCCAAAATGTAGAAGAATCTTCTTCTTCCTCTTCTTCTTGCTTCTTCTAGCTCCTATCACACTTGCAATCAGCTTTTCTCACCCCTTCAATCAGTCTTCTTCAAGTTTTTCCTCCTCTTTATAGCTTGCTGGAAAAAAAAATCAGATTACCAAAATGAGAGTTAAATCTAAAAAAAACATGCTTTTGTGTTGTTTTGGGGGGTTGGGTGGGGCCCACGTCCAATTAGGGTTACCCCTTAATCCCCCCAAAAGGCAAATGTTTTTTAAAAAATTGCTTTTTTTGTTTGTTTAGGCGTGGGGACGCGGGAGACGCCTGGGCGTCTCCCCGTCCCTTGAGAGACGCCTGTGCATTTCTCGAGGGACGGGGAGACGCCCAAGCGTCTCCCTCGGGGACGCCCAGACATCTCCGAGGAGACGTCTCCCCGTCTCCGCGTCTCCCTGGGAGACGCGGAGACGGGGAGACGTCTCCACGTCCTGGCGGCGATTGGGTGGCGGTGGCGGGACGGCGGGGGACGTCCCGTCCCCGTCCCTCGTCCTCGAGACGTCCCTGACGGGGGGACGCGCCCAAAAAGGGGGGGGATGCGTCCCCGTGGAATGGGGATATTAATATAAAATCACAAAGTACATCACTTAAATTTAAGTGAAAAATTAATATCTCCTAAGCTAGGCGTTGCTTTTAGGGTTAAGTTGGGAACCCTAAAAGCAAGTTATGATTTTTAAATCCCTAATTGCCAAAAGTCGTACTTTTTGGGTTTTTAGGCAGCCAAGATGGAAATTAAACCTCATTCATTGATATTGAGCATTTGACATTTCTTCTGAGCACTTGGCTATGGCGGCTAGGGTTTGGACCTGTTTTGGAGCATGCATTCTTCAAAATTCAGTAGCTTTGAGATTGTGAAAGATCAATCGAATTGTTTCAGCTTGGTTGGCTTCATTTAGAAGTCAAATTGAATTAAATTGGGGTAGATTTGGCTTCTTACAAGGCAAATTTGTTGTAGGTTTCCTATTTACTGTTTGTTGTTAATTCTTCTGTGGTTTGGAGGCTTCTTTTTCCCAAACACACAACTTGCTCATTTATTGGCGCCATCTTCCACTGTTTGGGTGTCTTAGTATTAAATAAGAGCAGATCTGAATTGTTTCAGAATAAAAATCAGAACTTTGGAAGTTGCTGATTGAATTCTTTTAATTCAATAAATTGGCTAAGGACCTACGGGTATGCTTCTAAATTCTCCAGTTTATTGTTTCAGTTGATTAATTTCATGTATCATTTCAATTTGTGTTGCAAATTAAAGAAACCCCCTTTTGCAACTTCTGTCTATTTCTGATTATTAAGATGGTCTTTCAGAAATAGATTGAAGTTAGCCTACAAGGGTCCAAAAATAGGCTAACTCCTCAAACCAATGTCCCTGACTAGGATGGGACATTACAGGATAGAGTGAGATTATGGGTGGACCGGAGTTGATTCTATTGGTGTGAACATGCATATTACCTAACTAGTTTCAATAAGGTCCTATTCACACTTGCATACTTAAGCTTACTTAGATCATTACTTTTTGCGTCTCATATCATAGGATTAAGTCACTTGTCATAATCTTAGTATGTTCAAAGGTTTCATCCTTGTGTTTATAACAAGAGTTTCCTCACTATTTAATAATATCCGTTTCATTTGTGCATCTAATGAATTCTCTGGTTTCATAGCATTTCCATTGCATCTGTCTTGTGTTGAAGGTTGTTTTGGTTGCAGGTGATCCATGGGCCGCTCTGTGGTTGATCAACAATTCTCATATATTCTGGAGTTAATGTAAATTACTATTTGTCAATCTTTTTGGTGATCAGGTAGAGGAATATGATTATATTGAAGTTCATATGCAGGGCATAAAACCATAGATGCAAGGTCATTGAGAGGCTAATACAGCTCGATTTATCATAATCCTTGATGTAATTACTCACAGGCCCAAAGTAGATTTATATTATAACTGAAAATACTATTTTGGGTAATGAAAGTGAGGAGGAGAATGGATACACACATAAACAAGAGACCATACTAATTCTCTGATAGATATAGGCACACAGGCCATAGACTGATATATGATTTCAAAACAATAGTGTCCTCAGGTAATAAACTAAGTTGCTGAATTGGGTAGGTGAACAGGAATGGGTACGTGGGTACAAAATGTCGGTACGGCAGAAATTTTTTGGGGGGTTGGGTACATTTTTGATACATTCATACAAAAATAATATATATATATATATATACTCACATACATATATATACACACATATATACATACATATATATACACACATATATACACATACTTACAGATATACATACATATATAGACATGTACATGTACATGTACACATACACATACACATACACATAGCTAGAAAATATAATTAATTTTAGAATGTCACATACCAATGCATGTTAAAAAAAACCATTACAAATTTCAAATTTTAAAACATAACTTACTAATTTAAATTCAGTTTTCAATATCAAAAAGATCAAACTAGAATCTCATGATAGATAAGTTCTGAGTTCACTAATCAGCACTGTAGGTCTTAAGAATATAAAGAAAGATCAAACTAGAACCACTAAACATTTCGGAAACATTTCAGCATTTAAAAACACGAGCCTCGGACGCACTCACAGGAGATTCGTTTCAGAATCCGATTCCAGTGCATTTCATACCTGGAATCCGATTCCAGTGCTCTTCTACGGTAATTTTTCCCCTTTAGCCTCCCATTTGATTTAGCTCTCTTCTTCCACACTTCCATCTTAGTGTTTGCATGCATAGCAGAGTTGCTATGACGGATAGAAATAAAGCCTCTGCTACATCCCTTTTGGGGTCCATCTATGCACTTAGGTGCAAAGGTCTCATCAAGAGGAAAGGTGAAATGGGAGACGGATGCTCTAGGGACAGTGTTACCTCAAACGCAAATACTTATGTTTGATTAGGAAAAGTTTATCCGCACACTCCAGTTGAGGCTGTTCTCCAGTCCAAGGCCGAGAAAGGCATGCCATACTTTTCTCTTTGGGATTCTTGTTCACCATGGAATCAGAGTAGACAAGAAGAACAGGCTGCCAAATGGTAACGGGATACTAATTATCCCAGAGTCATGTTATCAGGCGTTGGTGTAGCCCTTCATAAGAGGCTGAGTTGATTCAATGAATGCCAACATGATGTGAAGCACCTGCCAAATGAAGATAAAATTACCTTTCCAGGATTCATGATTAAAAAGATCACCATGGGGGTTCAATTCAAGGTTTAAAACCATCACCCTTTTATTATACCAAGAAGTTGCAAACTTGGATATATTGTTGAATGAAGAATTTTTTAAATTATACCTGAGAGAGGATGAAATGAAGCACTTGGCAAGTCTTCTAATTGGAGATATTTAGTGGTTTGGACAAGTCGTTTTACATGTACAACATTACATTCAGGGTAGTCAAGGCTCAGATTCAATAGTGTACTTACTACTTATGGATGGATAAACTAAATGTGTTCTCTTCGTAAAGTTATGGGCACAATATCTTGGAAGGAAGATAGTATACAGAAGGTGATTCTAACATAAGACGTGTTCGCCGATGAATTTCCACATGCTTAAGAATGCAATATGTCATTCTAATGGTTAGAATTAGATCTGAGCTAATTTTAGATAAAAAACATACGAATTTGATTTGTTTTCCTCTAGTCTGGATAAAGTTATGTCTTGCTCAGATCTGGCACTTTATTGATACAGAAAACTGGAATTTGCAGTGGAGCTAGTTCACAAATGAAACAAACTAATCTTATTTCTTTTCTCTAGTGATGAACACAGCAGCTCATTCAGAGTCTCTCCATGATGAATTTATACCCTGTACCAGATTCAAGATAAACTGAAGTCCATTTTTCTTGTAGTTTAAGGATAATATATTTACTTAGGGGGAGAATTGATATCTGAGATTTTGAAGATCCAAAATATTATTCATCTTTGTTTATTCTGTTTTTGGTAATGAACATGCCATCTTAACAAGGAAGGACAGGTATTTTTAGATTTTATCATGCTCAGGATAAATCCAAATTTGCAGCTAGTTTTAAATTAAGATGGACGAACAATGATCCATTTTTCATTACGAGTAAAACATCTTTAACACATGGCAAGATAACCTTACATGGCTACACCCGAGATCCCAAGTTAATTTGAATTACCAATATATTAAGTTCTTGATCAGAGATACTTTTCAGCACCAACATTTTACAACATCAGAACGATCCCAACTTTTAATGACATCAGAACGAATATTACACACAATGAGAGAATTGAAGCGAAAGGATACTCAGAAGCAGTGAAATCTACTCAATCTGTTTTTGGCTTTGCTATATGATGTGCTTGACATTACATTTCTTACAATGCAATTTCAAATTTCAATATCATAAGTTTGATTTTGTCTTTAGCTGTAAATTATAATCATCGTAGCCAATATTGAACTAGATAATTATTGTCATTTTTTCTTTGAATTATATTTAATGTTTATTACAAGATCAGGCATACTTTTGTAATAAAGTCACCTTAATGACTTAAGTGAGTTTACTGTATTTAGTTTGCTATTTTTAACGTTTAGAGTGTCATGTCATGCTTAGCCTTTTGCATGTTTGTTTGGTTTCATCCTATATAAGGAAATCAACCTCATCGTAATAGACATCCTAATATCTAAATAGAATAATAAGATTTTTTGTGTTGTACTAGTTACTATAACTTGGTATCAGAGCAGATTTCACATAGTTTTATCATGATTATACAAGAAAAAATCATGGTTTTTTTTTATATAGAAAATCGTGGGTTTATTTTTATCTAAATTGTGAGCATTTTAAAGAGAAATTGCAGGTTTCATTTTGAAAATAATGATAGATTTTCGAGGTGAAAATTGTGGCTCGAAGATAAATGAAAATTGCGTCATTTTTACTTGCAAATCACATGGCTTTTTTGTTGTATGAAACCATAGTTTTTAATTTAAAAATCACTTTCTTTATCCTCAAAATCATGCGGCAGCTAGGGCATAGGGTTTTGATCTCCTTTGTAGATGTCTTCACAGCAAGGACATGGTTTTTTTAAGAGGAATATGCCAATTTTTCTTTTTCCAATCAATTTATGTCTTAGGGTTCAAGTAGTGATGGTTGTGGCTAGGGTTTTTTGAGTTTTTATATAATATTTTTTAGCATGTTTTTGCTATTAAAATCAAGGGTTTTTGTTCACCTCGGAGCCTAGGGTTTCTTCAATTTATGACAAGGAGGTATTAGGGCTTGAAAAATTTCAGTTACATGTTTTGGGTTTCTTTTTTTTCTAGAAATGGAAATTAAAAACTCAAATGCAATTGATGAACAACAGCCTATAGGGAATATTAAACGGAAATGAGAATTTTTTTATAGATGCTAGTAAAGTATTAGAATAACAAAGCAACGATGATAAAAGCCAAAGCCATTATTGCTCTTGCCCTTTCCAATTTTGAGTTGCAACATATAGATCTAGCAAAACCAGCTAAGGGAATTTGGGAGAATTTGAATACACTGTTGCTTTGAATACACTATTTGGAGCAATAGCAGTTAATGCAAAATTTTCTTTAAAGCTTGAACTTAGCAATGGTAGTTAATGCAAAATTTTCTTCGAACCTTCAACTTTTTAAGTTAAAGATGACTGGCAAAGTTACTATGTCCAGCCATGTGAACAATTTGAGATCTCTTTTTTGACAACTACCAGAAGTCAATGCTGTGATGGATGAGAAGGATGCTAGCCATCTTATTAAACAATTTACCTTTTAAATTCAACAATATTATCTTTACGTAGTCAATTTTACTTTCTTTTAAAAGCTTGGAAGATATGATTTTAGCTCTTCTTGTTGAAAAAAAGAGAACTTTTGCAAGAGTTACAAAAGATGATACTCAAGCTAAGGTAGCATTATGATAAGGACAAAAGAGGAACACAATGCTATTATTGCAAGAAAATGGGTCGTGCAGCTTGGCACTGTAGAAATAAGTGTTATCAAGGGAAAGATTAGGGAATCTACATTAGAAGTTGCTTTATGCATTTTAAAGAAGTCTGGTTTTTTTTGAAGATACGAAGGAATCCAATATAGATAAAGCTTAATATGGATGGTTGTCTAGTTAATTTGGGAGTGTGGATCTTAGGAGTCATACTCTTATGAGGGTTATGTGATGACTTGATGGAACTTTATGAGTGTAGCTTAGTATTGATTGTTGTTTAATAGTTCAAGAGATCAATGATTCGAGAGTTCAAGATGGTGATAATTTGGGAACTCGAGAATTCAATGTGGGAGGTACACCTTTATGAAGGTTTGAAGCAATTTGATGGAGTTCTATTTGGTGTATGACATTTTTAGTTTGATATGTTTCATATTTGTTTTATTTTAGTGCAATAAGCCTTAAGAGGGGATGTTAGAATAATATTAAATGTTTATTAAAAGATAAAGACTTGCTTTTGTAATAAAGTCATCTTAGTGATTTAAATGAGTTTACTTTTTGAAGTATTTAGGGTGAGCCATGTTATGTATATCGTTTTGCATGTTTATTTGGTTTCATCCTCCAAACTCTTAATAAGTAGACGAATTTCATTGTAATAGGTATCCTAATATCTAATAGAAAAATAATATTTTGGATTTTACAACAATTTCTTATAATGGAATTAATAGGAATCTGTATTTTAATATTTTAAATAATGATTTTTTCTTACGATATTGCTATGAGGACTCAAGTGTGTGGTTTTTGAGCTAAAACTCATTGATCCATGTTTTGTGAGTAGTGGTTCATAAGAATCCATCTCTCATGAGAATGAATGGTACACTTAGCACTCATTGCATATAGGTGATGCTCACAAAGGTGAAGTGGTGGGCCTTTCTCAGAGTTCACCATCCAAATAGCACTCATTGCGTCTAGGTGATGTTCACAAAGGTGAAGCAATGGACCTTCCTGGAAGGTCACCCATACTAGTAGTACTCCAACTCAAGTGTGCTTAGCCATGGAGTTTCCAGATTAAACCCACTTAGCTTGCTATCTCATTTGCAAAACCTTCTAAAGTGTTGTCCCTTACGAACCATTCATTATAAAGCCCCTCTAACCCATCAATCTTATTTATTTGGAATGATGAGTGCTATCTATTATAAATTTAATAGATAAAAACTTAAAAAGATCACTAGATGCAACAAAATCTTCAATCCTAACAAGAAATTTAGCTCATCTCATAAATGATTTTTTAATTTATTTTTTAAATATCTCATTAGTGATTATTATTCTGCACATTACCCCTCAAAAACTCAAAAAGTCTAATTGTCAATGTTCAATCCATATAGGAAACGCAATAATAGAAATAATTTTCTCCCTACAGTTCCAGGGATACCAAATTCTGGTGACTGATTAAGAAAGTTATTTAGCGTTTAGTTCTTGCCCTTGGGTGTGGATAATATTAGAGAAATTGGCAGCGGGAGTATTTTAGAATTTGGGAAACTTTTTTTAAAGCTTTGTCAGTGTTAATTTATTGAAGCGCTCTATGATCATCTGATGTTTAGATCGTTGAACATTCTGGGACTTAATTTTGGTTATTCATGATTATTTGATGGTGCTCTATGCTCATCGGAAGGTTTAGTACTTGTTGAAATTCTGCAATTTAGCATTGGTTAGCCCTAGGTTATGTAGTGGCATTTAGATGAAGGAGAAATAAATTTAAGTGCCCTTATCATGGGCATAGTTTTTCTTCTCAAACCCAAAAAAAAAGGATATTTTATGTTTGGGGAATGATCATAATTTTGTTTTTTACAGATTTCTTATTTTGATAAATTGATAATGGATTATAGAATGTGATCTGAAACATTGATGCAAATAAATGTCCAATAATTAAATTAAGAAACACAACACATTTTAATGTCATTATGAACAAAAATATTATGTCTTTAATAATCATTATTCTCTTCCAAATTCTCAGAGAAATTAATATTGAAACGGTTTCAGCTTTCAAAATGTTTGCAAAGGCTGTATTTGGTCTTTGGAGTTTATATTGGAGTCTGAACCTGTTCTTATAAAATGTAGGGGTGGAAAACTAGGTTTTGCTGCTTTGTTGATCAAAAGCACAAGGAAGAGGAATATTTCTTGCTAAGCTGGTTTTCTAATATCAAACCAAGATGATAAATACCAAGAAGAATGAACACATAAATCTAAATCATAACTCTCATAAACTTACTAGTGCTGGAAGGCAGGATGCAGGATTTATGTTGCATGCAATCTAACACTAAAGCTGCTCACTCATAGGGACTCTAGGCCTTAGGATCAAGCTTTTTTGAATGACTGATAACATGGACTAGAATGCTCTCATATTATATATGTCATTACAGATTACATATGTCTGTATTGAAGATGTTGATAAAGCTAATACACCATGAAGCGAAAACAAAGTTAGTATGAAACTTAGCATGGCATCAAGATACTGCACTTTGAAAATGTTTCTTATAGTTTAAAACTGAGGTCAGCATCAATATTGAAACATCCAAGAAAACTAAAAAGAGATTGAGGTCTGTCAATGGGGCTGAATTGATACATGAATGGAATATACTTTCTTTTATAATAACCAAAATCTAATTGTGACCTATAAGATACATGTCATTTTACAGAAGAAATGCAATAGCAGGGAATTTTAGCTATTTCTAGGGCATTTATTTACAAGCATTTCTTCGGTTCAGCATGTCATTCATTTTCAAAGGAAGTACTTAGATGTGCTTGAGAATATGGACAATCTCAACTCCACATTTTCACAGTAACTTCCTCGACCTTGAAAACATTGAACAGTTAAAAAGATAACAAAGAGAAATTATATGTTGTGTTTTTCTTGCTATTTACATTCTCAAGGAAATTTGATGACAATGATCTTGCAGAATATTATAGCAAATTTACAAACTCAAAGCAATCGTTATGGATCCCCCAATTGTTTTTCTAATAGTTGAACTTGCCAATTCCTGCTATTTGATCTACCATAGAACCAGTTATACAAGGTATATTATACTCATTCTCTTGCAGCATCATAAGCATGGTTCTCAATTTGTTTCCTTATAGTTCTGTTAATTCGTTTCAATTATGCTGATAGGCCTAACTTTATAATGGCACCATGGTCGACTGTTGTTTTCTTTCTTATCAATTAGAAATGACAATTTTCCTTTCAGTATAGACTGCTGTTTAAATGAGAAAAACAGAAATGACAACTTTCCTTATCTAATCAGAAATGACAATTTTCCTTATAATTTTTATTAATTTACTAATTGTTTAAAAGACAGATTTTTAATTTTATTTTTACGCGATTTGCTCTTCGTTTTTTTAAGAAAAAGAACAAAATGACTATAAATATTACTTTCCTTGTTTTAATTTTATTTTTAAAATTTATTACCTATAGATATATTTTACATAGATTTAAAAAAATTATAGATACACTAATATTATTGTGACTGGGTGAACCAACAATTTAAGCCCATTACTTATGTGAAGAGCAAGACTACCTAAAATGGACAAAAATAGAAGAAAAAGAAAGGTTTCTATTTGAGTTGAAGTTGCAATATTACAGAAATTTTAGTGCACAACTGCTTATTAAGATATATGATGGTCGATTTCTCTTGCATCGATATCTTTTACGAGAATTGGCTTGACAATCTCACACAATTATATCGCAGGCAATTCTCAGTTATACCAAACTGTAATTGATACCCACAAACGATTTGCCGCTTAAAAATCCAGAAGCGTTGTACCTTGAAATTGCACAAGCATTTCTAAGATCCCACATCTTCAATTACTTCAATTTGATTGACAATCTATTGTAAAATCTACGCCATCATTTACTTGCAAACTTACCACCTTGATACTGGTCATAGAAATCAGCATGTGCTTGTGTCACAATTGGAAAAGATCCATAAAACGAATGGAACTTAAAACAAATCCAGACTTTAGAGACAATGGCGAAAATAGGTCAAAATAGACTCAATACAACAAAATATTAGAAAAATAGGATCAAGTAGAACTACAACACAATAATTTTTTTCTTCAAAATGAATGAATCGTCATTTAATAATAATAAAAGTTAAATAAATTAGTAGAACTTTTAACTAAAGAATCTTCATTTAACAACATATAGAGATAAATAAATTTGTCTTATCACAACACAATAATTTACTTGTCTTAGATACAAATGATATTTTAAACGAAGAAATAACCATTTAACAATACTTAAACGAATTAGTAGAAATTTTAACTAAAAAATCTTCATTTAACAACACATGAAAGTAAGTGAGTTAGTAGATGCAACTTAATGGTTACTACAACAATTCAAGAAATAATAACTTTAAACTATTCTAAGAATTCAGAAATAAGATTTGAAGAATTAATTAGTCTAGAAACTTAAATTTAAAGTCTGAAGTATTCAAGCAACTCAAATATAAATTCATATTGTGTAGGTCATTGCTTGATTTGAGAGTCCTATATTATCATAGTTGTTCTCTTTAGTGGTTCCTACATGATTTCTAATGGATTGATATTTTAATTTGATTAATTATTCTTTAATTATTTTTTAAAGGTTTTTTTAATTTTTTTTTGTCTAAATGTTTCTTTATATCCTTTTAACCAATAGTTTATTGAGTTATTTTATTTAGTATTCTTTCAAGATTATTATTTTTATTTTAATTAAATCTTCTAAGATAAAGAACTCCCTTAAATTTTTGTTTTGGTTGCTCATATTTGTGGTTATACAAGCATAAACACATACATTTTATAAAATTTGCAAGCAATCAAAAGTATCTTAGATTTAGTCTATAGTTAGGAATAGGAATCGTGTTAAGTCTTAAAATAAATATTTATAGTATGATGTCATTTCACAAAGTGATCTTACAATATAAGAAAGACATGGTTACAAGAGAGGGTGTAATTAATCATAAGGGAAGACTTTGAAGACTACAATGCCATTAAGTGGTAAGCAATCGCCATAGGCAACAATAATGAAAACAATAGAAGCAAAGTAGTGAGCAATACCATATTATTTATTACGTGAAGAAATAGCATTTACATTGTAAGCTAACATAAGAAAGAGTTCAAGATTATGGTTACTAACCTTTAGTTAACATGTTGACCCATAAACCTTTCCCTTGACATGTAACACTTGGTGACAAATTGTTATGAGTGAAGTCAAGATAAATAGAAGAAGATCTAAGTAAATTAAAGTTAAGAATTCCAAAAGAAACCTTGTTGGCACAATTCCTTTTATTAGAATATTCAAGTTCTAAATGTGAATTTGATTCCCACAATGTCCATCTAAACCTAAATCATTTTTTTTCTTGAGGTAAATGTATTTATAAGAGAAAAGTGAATAATGCATTATCTTCTTGTCTTCTTTGTGAAATGACAAAGGAAGATCCCATAAATTTGAATTTAAACCCTAAAGCCACATCCCTTTTTTTGTTGCCATCATTGGATCAATTGATGGTGTAGGCTAAAATGCTAGTATAAAATTCATCAAGTGGATCACTGATGTTGATTGCAAACAAAATTTAAGGAAGAGAGTTGGAGGGAGAATCGAGGAGCTAGGATGACAAAATTTTTAATGTGAAGGTAATATGTTTTTTGATAATTAAAGCAACAAAACTAGGGTGCTGACCCTTTACAATAGCCTGCAGGTGGTAAGAAAGAATAAGGGAACAAGTCCCAAACAATAAGGTCAGATAGACAGACATAGGAGCCTGTGAGACCAAAAACAAAACAAACTTGAATCAAAGAGGAGTAGAAACACCCAAGCCTTGATTAGAAGAGGTTTGGGAAAGGGGGGAGGAATTCCCCTTCCACTTGCAGTGGACCCCCCTCCAGTCAATAAAATCATTAGGATC
The DNA here is from genome assembly GCF_030272615.1 of Cryptomeria japonica. NCBI lineage: Eukaryota > Viridiplantae > Streptophyta > Pinopsida > Cupressales > Cupressaceae > Cryptomeria > Cryptomeria japonica. The sequence continues at coordinate 679,311,826 of NC_081408.1, read as the reverse complement.
ATCAAGCGGGAGATCATACGGAAGGGGGTCCACGAGAATATAACCAGTAGAAACAACAGACCGCTGAGGAGGCGCAAAGGGTTGGACATGTATCACATCAGGGGCATCTCTGGTAGCTTTCAAAGGTTGCAGAGGAGCCGCAGAACAAGGCTGCAAAGTCTCACAAGTAGAAGGAGCAACAACAGTAGCATAGTCGGTAGGATCAGTAGTAATAGGCACCGCATCCCAGGACTCCTCACTCGAGCCATCCAAAATCTCCTCAGAAGCATAGATAGTCAAATGATCTAATGTAGTGTCCTTCCACCAGGTCACAACACCCTTGCATCCTGAAATAGAGCAATCTGAATCCAAATGTTCTATAGAGAAGCACTTCCAATAGCGACAAGGGAGACCTTCAAAATCAAGCAGTTGCGTCCGGGGCCTATCCCCAACCATAAGAACCACATCTCCTGAGAGAGGTGAAGCAACATCAATGTCTACCAAACAACTGTTAACATTAGTGTTCAGATGAAATAAGTTACCTTTTGTCTGTTTACCAATAGCAATCAGTTCTCCTTTTCTTCCTAAAATATTGCACACTCCATTCTTGAACTCAAGATGATAACCTTTATCATTTAGTTGACCAACACTCGACAAGTTATGCTTCAATCCTTCAACCCAATACACATCATCAGAATTACTTTTTCCATTTAAAGAAATTCAACCTTTACCTTTTACTAAGCATGGTGTATTGTTGCCAAATCTCACTACTCCTCCATCAAATTTTTCAAGTGAGATGAACTTGTTCTTGTCACCGGTCATGTGGTGTGAGCAACCACTATCAATAACCCACTCATCACTGTTGTCAATATGGGACACTAAAGCTTTCTTGTCAGAGAGATATTCCTTAATTGCTACAAAAACAATTTCCTCATTATCTTCATCCTCTGATTCCTCATCGGTAACACCTTCATCTACTACAAAATAACATTGTTTCTTACCTTTTCCCTTAAACTTTCTGAACTTTTCTTTCTAATCACTGTTAGGACAATTAGCAACAATATGTCCTATTTTGTTACATGAGAAGCACTTAAGAGGAAGCTTACCTTTGTACTTACCGGTGGCTCTAGGAAGTTTCTTTGCCAATAAAGCCTCAGTTTCCACCAAGTTATGTTCATCATCTATTTCTTCATTACCACTGCCATGATGACTTGACCTATATTCATGGTTATGATAGACATCCTTTCCTTTTCTTACTGGTGCATTAGATACTGATGCTTTGAAAGCATATTCTACTTTAGGTACACTATTGTCAAAGCTATTCAATTCAAAAGCAGTAAGATTGCCTATCAATGAATCAACGGTAACTTTATCTTTGCTGACTGACCTCAATTCTTAGATAGAAGATACTCTAATATCATAAGTAGGCAGCAAGGTTCTAAGCATTTTACTTTCCACTGTGTCTTCTACTATGGTTCCACCAACACTTTTGATTCCTCCAACTACTTTTATTCTTTGTCTACACTGGGTGATGTTCTCACCTTTCATCATCCTCATGTCATCAAACTTGCCTCTAAGGCTTTCTTCTTTAGATTTTTGCACATGCTCATCTCCACTATAAATCAACATCAACTTTTCCCAAACTTCATAAGAAGTTTCTAAACCATGAACATCAATATACTCAGAATCAGAAAGAGTACTTACAGTGGCTTTCAATGCTTGAATATTATCCTGTTGCTCCTCGAGTTGATCTACAGTCAGAGTACCGATAGGAGGTGTGTACTGATTAACCACATGCTCCCAGAATCGTGGCCGCATACCTTTGATGTAGATTTTCATTCTGTCGCTCTAGATTCTGTAGTTATCCTTTGTGAACTTAGGACCCTCCTTCTTCATCATCTTGGATCTTTACCTCAAGCGGTTAAGCTTCTGCATAAAGAGGACCTAGTGCTCTGATACCAATTGTTATTGCGAGGATCCGGTAATTACTAAGAAGGGGGGGGGGGGTGGGGTGAATCAGAAATTAAACAAATCTGCAACACTTCACAAAACTGTATCGGTAACTACTCAAACAATCTTCAAAGTTGATTTAACAAACCATTCACTCAAGTGTTCATCAATATGCAAACAAAGTAAAGATATCAAATGCACAAATCAACAATGCATCCACCATATGAACACAAAGATTTTTCATGTGGAAACCCAACTAGGAAAACCGCGGTGGGAATTAGCACCCACAATTGTGAGATTTTACCAAGATCAAGAGCCCAATGAAAAGTACAAAATAGAGACAAAATATTGATAGGAATAAATTGTATTCTATCAAGAGAAAATACTGATCAACTGGATCATCAACCAATACATACAATGAATATGAGCCTGCTTATATAGGCAAGGCTATATGGATATGTGAGCACACAAACATGACATGTGGCTCAATAAGAAACAAGGGTAGGTAGGAAATAGGTGTGGTAGGTAGGAGAAACAATATAATATTCCACATAAGGTGGATCACCCACCGAAGGTGGAATGTAATAACAAGATAAGACCACAAAAGGTGGAAATTCTCCTACACACACTATCCCAATGTGGCACAAACACCCAAGTGTCTCATACCCAAACTACTATGGTATGCACGTACCTAAGTAAACTTAAGTAAGGTGTAATAATATCCAACATGAATAATTAATTACACCAACACACCCCCTTAAGTGCAACTTAGGGGAATGCATTTAAGTCTACAATGCAACTAATAAATGCAAGATGGGTCTCGACTACTAGGCCATGTTAGGTACCCATGTACAAATGCAAATGCATCTAAACCAGTGCAATGAAATCTCTCACAAAGTGGGGAAAGAGAGAAAAACCCAATGGGAAAAAACCCTCCCCCAAAAGAGAGATGAAAACCATATACAAAGAATTCTCATAGAAGCATGTGAGGAATAAAACCCCATGTGAGGAAAAATTCCCCCCCATATGAGAGAAGAAGAAGAGAGACTAGGTAGCCCCCCCTCAATGTAGATTCTGCTCAAATGATAGAAGCTCAATGATGAATGAAGAAACTGCTCCATGAACATCAAACAATGTTCCTCCCCTTAGGAAGAATCAAAACCAAAGGTGTATCCATGAAGTCTCCCCAATCATGAAGGGAAGATGTAGAAAAAATACTCATGATGAATGGAATCTCTGAAAACTGCTCAAGTGTCCCCATGTCGATGCTGAAGGATACCCTCTCCAAAGGTGGCAAACTGCTCCACACTGCTGAAAAAGGCACTCCAAGGTCTAGTGGAGATGAATGTAGAACAATATCCAAAGACTTACATGTCTCCTCAAAGAATAAAGAGGCCTCCTCAAACTGTTGTACAAAAGTATATACAATCATGTCAACCTCTAAAGAAGGATCATGTAGAGAATGCACAAGAGGGTTAGAGTGTTCCCTCGCAACAATCGAAGAAGGATCATCTTCATCAAAGAAAAGATGAATGGCATCAATGATGTCTCCCAAATCTGCAATGTAGGACTCCACAAACAAACCTATAATGTCTGTCAAGTAGTCATCCCAATCAACTGAAGCTGGAAGACAAGAAATATCCTGCTGCACTGAATCACAAGAAGGCAAAACGATCGCACTAGCTGCATCATTAGGTGCAATAGGTGATGAGATATCAATAGGAGATGATGAAATGCAAGGCTCAAGAATGGGGTCACATGTGAGAATCTCCAAGTTCAAGTACCCAAGGTTCTCCTCAAAATCTGAATCATGTGAAGAATCAACCTCATCAATAGGACCAAAATGTGAAAAAGAGTACAACCAAGATGCATGATCAACCATCCCTATCGCAATGATAGCTCTAGTCTCTGAGTCTTTAATGATAACTGAATCAAGTGTGAACTCCATAGTTTTCTTAGTTGCCCATGTGTGATTTGATAGATGGAAAGAAGATTGTTTGTCAAATGGGGTACACACAACACATCATTGAAGGAGTTATCCCCAATGACAATAGATCCTTTCCCAATCACATCCATGTATGTATGATTGCCCATCAAAATCTGCAGCATGTGGCAAGGCTCAAATGAAGAGAACATAGACTGCAAAGATGCCATATGATGAGAAGCCCCTGAATCTAGAAGCCATCTCCCTGAATCATGACTTGTAGTAGCACAAAGAGCTTGTCCCTTTCCTTTATTTGTCCCAAAAGAGTGATCCTTTCCTTTATCTTTATCCTTGGAAGAGGAAGACAATGTAGACATTCTAGAAGGTAGGTTGATTTTGTTCTTCTCAAGAAGATTCTCCAACTCATCAATATCCTTCTTGTAACAATGTTGTTCATCATGTCTTGACTTCTTGCAATATCCACAAATTTTTTTATCCTTATAGGATTTCCTCTTAGGTGAGAATGTAGAATCACCTTGTTGTGGAGAGGAATATTGTGCTCCATCTTGTTGTGGTTTTGACTTAGGTTGCTTTTGATCTTTCCTTTTCCTTGATTGCTTTGATTCCCTTTATTAGCCACCAAAGCTTGTGACTTTGAAGATTTGAGAATCCCCATCTTGGTCAACTTAGATTGCTCAAGTATCAACATCTCTGTGACTGAATCAAATGAGGGAGAAGTGTATGAGGAACCTTGAACTAACTTATGGGTGTGAAAGCTAGATACAAAGGCTGCATACTCTGAAGGAAGCTTGTCCAACAAGTTGTAAACCACTTGAGCATCCTTTTTGTCAATTCCACAATCCTTTAGCTTTGCTCTTAGCTCAATTGCTTTTGTAACATAATCTTGGATTGTATCAAAATCCTTGGGATCCAAAGTTGTGAGTTCACTATCAAGCTTGTAGTCCTTAATCTCATCAACTTGGCCATACAATTTCTCATAAATATCCCAAGCCTCTTTAATTGTAGTACACTTATCAATGTGAAAAATGAGGTCATTTGATACATACTTTCTAAGAGTTCCAAGTGCCATAACATTCTTAGTGATCCATTCAATTTGAGCATTAGGATCAGGTGGTGCTGTAATAGTTCCATTTACATAATGAATGAGTCATTTTTCCATTAGTTTACTTCATGCCTTTATCTTCCATGAAGCATAATTATGAGGAGTTAAAAGTGGAAATTTAGGAGAACCCATAGCACCAAAATGAAAAAAAACACATGATAGAGAGAGGCACAATCACACAAGACACCCCCCAAATTAATCAATCAAGAACCCCCCCCCCACCCCCAAAAAAAAAAAAAAGGCGATTTGACACTTTATTCTTAGTGTGTATACAATAGGCCACTCGCAAAACAAGGCAAGGTGGACTTCTGATTTCAATTTTACAACTTCTCAAAAAGAGATATAAGAGACTTCAACAAATACTGCTAGTGATCTAAACTGAGATCCAAGCAAAATACAAGTACCAAATAGGCCAAAAATGACCAAATATTGAAAGTACAATTTCTACTCAAAATCACTGCAAACTAATGGCAGATTATGAAAGTAGACAAAAAATTATGCACTTTAAAAAAAAATGACACTTGAAAAGGAGGTCGTATTACCCCAAACGAAGCCTCTGAAGTTGTAAAATCGGGGATTCGACAGGTATTGTAATGAGAATCTGCAAATTCTGAAAAATACGTCCATCAAAATCAGCAAATTTCTCTACCACTACAAAGAGCACGAAATTATAACCCATTTAAAACAAAATTGCACCAAAAAAGGAGCAAAAATGAGCAAGATATGGCCTTCCAAAGTTGAACTGCAAAATTGAAAAGCTCCATGAGAGGGGGTTAAAAAAATTTCAAAATATTGTTGACGTAGTGCTGATGTTAGTTTAACACTATCTTAAAATTGACGACCTTCTTCCCGTCAAAATGGCCATCACACTCCTTGTCTGACCATACGGACATCGATGATGTGGCAGTGTGATTGGTTCCGTACAGTACGGAAAAATGATGTGGATTGTACAGAACGCTGACTTGGCTGTCAATGTGGCTGCACGCGTGGTGGTTTGGTTGGCAGAGGTTGTGTGGAATGCATTTCCATTATTGAATGATCACCGCACATCGATTTGATAAGCAATCAAACCCTTGTTTCATTCTTCTAAGCACTTTGTTGTTTCCCAAGAAATCTGATCCTTGTATGCGCTCAAATACCACTTATCATCACACACGGAATATGACACATCATCACTAAGTTATGATCATGATAAGATCCATTGCCAAACCTTAAATCATTACCAATTAAAGATCTGACACCTATATTCATTCTTCTTCATAGAGTTTATAACAGTGAATTATAAATGTGATTTCCAGTTCACCAAACTTGATGCGATTTCAATCAAAGACTCATGCCAATGTTATGAACATATATTCTGAACCGCAACACCTGATTCTTCTCCAATCGTCCGTACTAGTCACTTGATCATCGCTCTGTTTCTATTTACCGGTTGACAACAACTTAGCAGTTTTGTTGTCTAACTGATTCCACTACCAGTTAGGCTATACCGGTTGGTCTAGATGACCTAGATGAATAAACAAAAATGGTTGCCATCAATGACAACACAAATAAAGTCATCAAACATCCTATTATAATTATATCATCATCATCAAGCCAACAATCTCCCCTTGACATCATGAACCTAAGCATATCAACTTTACCGGTCATCTTCTCATCTTATCTTCATCTCCATCAGTTATGCCAACAACAAGGGATCATATGTGGTCCTAAGGGGTCACACATGTGTGACCCCTTAGGACACTATTGGGTCGTATGAGGTCAAATTGGGTCCTAAGGGGTACATTATACACATTATGATGCTATAAGGGGTCATATGTAGTGCTAAGAGATCATGCATGTGTGACTACTTAGGACCACATATGACCCCTTATAGCATCCTAGTGTGTACGTTGTGCATGCTATTGGGTCATAAGGGGTATGCTATATAAACTAGGATGTTACAAGGGGTCATATGTGCTCCTAAGGGGTCACACATGTGATCTAACACATGCGTGACCCCTTAGAATGACATATGACCCCTTATAGCATCCTAGTGTGTACGTTGTGCATGCTATTGGGTCATAAGGGGTATATTATATAAACTAGGATGCTATAAAGGGTCTTATGTGGTCCTAAGGGGTCACGCATGTGTTAGAACACATGCGTCGCCCCTTAGGATCACATATGATCCCTTAGGACACTACTAGGTCCTATGAGGTCAAATTGGGTCCTAAAGGGTACATTATACACACTAGGATGCTATAAGGGGTCATATGTGGTCCTAAGTGGTCACGCATGTGTTAGAACACATGCATGACCACTTAGGACTACATATGACCCCTTATAACATCCTATTGTGTACGTTGTCCATGCTATTGGGTCATAAGGGTTATATTATATAAACTAGGATGCTACAATGAGTCATATGTGTTCCTAAGGGGTCACACGTGTATTAGAACACATGTGTGACCCCTTAGGACCACATATGACCCCTTGTGTCCTAAGGGGTACATTATACACACTAGGATTCTATAAGGGGTCATATGTGGTGTTAAGGGGTCATGCGTGCGTTAGAGCACGTGTGACCACTTAGGACCACATATGACCCCTTATAGCATCCTAGTGTGTACGTTGTGCATGCTATTGGGTCATAAGGGGTATGTTATATAAACTAGGATGTTACAAGGGATGATATGTGCTCCTAAGGGGTCACGCATGTGTTAGCACACATGTGACACCTTAGGACCACACATGACCCCTTAGGACACTATTGGGTCCTATGGGGTCAAATTGGGTCTTAAGGGGTCATTATGAGTCATAAGGTATTATTATGCTTCATTAAAATCATAAGAGGTCATTATAGTAAGAATAGATCTTAAGGGGTCTTATTGTGTCGTATGGAGTCTTATATGTTATACATGTGAGGATGCTAAATTGGGTCAAAATATGTTTTAAGATGTATTAAAGGACCATTCATGGTTTAATAGTGTCTTCGGTTATTCTAGTATGTGTTTAGGTGTTCTAAGGTGTATGTATGTATGTGTATGTCACATTTACTTAAGTAATTAACCATTTAAGTACTTAAGTAATCTTGTCCTAAGGTGTTGTGTGTATGTGTATGTCAATCTTATTTAGCTAATTAACCACTAAAAAAAATCATTTAAATGTTCAAAACTAATATTGTTAAACATTAAAAAAAATTAAAGGTAAAATATTATTAAGGATTAAAAAACTAAACAACTAAAAAACAAATAAACTGTACAATTTTTTTATGAAAAAAATAAAAATAAAAATATTTTAACTATTAATGCATTTAAAAAACAAAAAAACAAAAAAAAAAATAGCTACCCCCAAAAAGCTTCCGGCCGGATCCTTGCCCCTATGCTCTCCTCGCCTGCTGCTCAGTAAGCCCCTCAGTGCAAAATGAGGGGTTGCAGTTGTTTCGCAACTTATATAGGGCAAGGCATGTCCGACCGAAACGTTTTCGGCTAGAACCCTGTTGCCACGCTAGCGCTGCGTGGCTGCCACATTAGACCGACCGGACGGCTGGATCGCTCGGGTTAGCCCCAAGTGCGACACAAATCCGTACTTTTACCCAATAAATCTTAGAAGCCACCACCACCCCATCTAGAATTTGTTTACCAGCCACAAAATCCCCTTGTTCCTCTGAGATCACAATAGGGAGAGAAGTTTTGAGCCTTTCTGCAATCAATTTAGTGATAATCTTATACACCACATTACAAAGAGCAATAGGTCGAAAAAATTCGAGCTTATCAACTCCTCCTTTTTTGGGAATGAGAACCAAGAAGGTAGAGTTCAAGGCTCGAAGAATGTGCTTACTATGAAGAGATTCCTGAACAACCTCCAAGAAATCCACTTTAATAATGTCTCAAAACTCCTGAAAATTCAACAGGAAAACCATCCATGCCTGGAGCTTTACCTTTGTTCATCCCAAACACCACTTCTTCTAACTCAGGTAGTGAAATCGAACGAATGATAGGATCATTCATTGCATTGGTGACTGGAGAGGGAATGCAAGAAAGGAACAAATTCTCCTCCTCTGTAGCAGGAGGGGAATCTTCAGCAAAAAGAGTAGAGTAAAACTGACGGGCCTCACAAGACATAGCCAACAGAGAAGAAATCCGAAGTCCTTCAAAGGTAACCAGAGAAGAAATATACCCCTTATTACGACGAGTTTGGACAAAATGATGAAAAAAAGCAGTATTCCTATTCCTATCCCCTTCCTGAAGCCAATCAACCCAAACCTTCTGTTTCCAATAAATCTCATCACGAAGCTCCCACTCCTCCACATTTCGCATAACCTGGGATTCAGCTTTTCCTAGAGCATCCGTGAAACTATTATCCCTAATCTAGCGAGTAATCACAGCAAGACGATCCAAAGCATTCCTCTTCCTGGACTTAAGGTTACCAAAACAGAAAGTACAAAAATATTAGCCCTCTAATAAATATAATTTAATAATTGTAAAATGTGCCACACACCATGACCAGTAAGATTTAAACCCAAAGGAAATCAAAGTAAGATTATCTGATGCTACGCTCTTGTTCCCTGTAAATCAAACTTAGGAGGCAAAAGCAATAAAAATCCTAAGATGCTTACTTACACATGTACTGATCTTTTGAGAGGTTATACTTGAACTAGGTTAAGAACTAGTAGTTACTGCTTAACTGAACCGTCCCCCAAATATATTCTTGAACGGAGGCAGTTTATTCATTGCTACTATCCAAATAATTGAAATGATGCAAGGGCAACCAGAAACATGCTATGTAAAGTGACAAGCGTTTTAGGCTTAATAATATCTCCACACTCTCTTTGTATCTTGAACATTTGTGCAGAATTCTCTCTTCTCTTGTTAAAAGAGTATTGTGAATTCTTATGCTTTTATCATTCTCTAAGATCAAAATCAGATATCATAACTGTTGCACATGATCAACATCCTTAGCATGAACCATCTTATGGCAAACAGGAAAATTTACTGAACGATACCATTCAAATTTGTTAGCATGCCTGTGAATCTAAGATGAATTTTATTTGCTTTCTTTGCTGGCCCTGGCGCATGATGTCACTCCTTGCAGCTTCTCATAAAGCACAAGCAGACCAATATGTGGCAATAGTAACTTTTTCAAATAAATTTATGTGTTTAATTTAAATTGTATATTTTAAATTTTGATTTGTTTAAATAGTTCATATAAAATTATATTAATAGATGACAATTATCTAAACAAGTCAAAATTTGAAACAGTGTCATATTAAGAAAAATAACGATAACAAATATATCTTGATAAAACATTGAAAAGTAATCATTTTTGATAAACCCATGATTTGGGTGATAGAATCAAGGTGTTGTTGTGCACGATGTCCCTTCTTACAGCTTGTCATAAAGCACAAGCAGACCAACATGTGACATAACCAATACATTCAAGCAACAATAAAGTAGCAGTTCTTTAAAATCTTTTTTAACGAGTTTGATTTGAACAACATGCTCTTAAGTTTTGACTTGTTTACATGGTTCTTCTCTAGTCATACTAATAGGTGGATGCTATTAGAAAAGCGGATTTGATTTTAGATGAGCCACCTGAACAAGTCAAATTTAATGTCTTATTTAAGCTTACTTCATAACATATCAAGAAACAAAATGATAACAAATATAGCTTAATGAAACATTGGAAAGTAATACGTTTTGATAACTTATATATTAAAAGCAGTCATTACCAATTGATTTAGTTATTCAACCAGATAAAAAAATCTTGCTATTTCAAGATGTCCAGCAAACATTGTTCACTGATAAGTTAAAAGACAATATTTAAACACATACTCAATTCTTAACACTATCCTAATAATAATAGATCAGAGATAAAAACTACCCATAGAATAGTATAGATAAATACTAAACGTACACAATTGCTACCATAAGCTCTGTTACACATCTATAACAAACTCACGTCAATGCCAATCCCTCCTCACTAAAGCTTTCTGCAACTTTAGCCACCAAAGTCTCATCTTGTGGGCGGCTCTTATACTTGTATCTCCGTGCAATGAATACAAAAGCCAACAGATTGAGGGAATTCAAAGCAACCAACAACCAGTAAAAATTATCCAGTCGACTTGTATTGAGATTATCCTTCAGCCACTTGTGACCCATCTTTCCAGTAACACCATTAACAATGTGAATAATAAGACTACTAACGAAGCTCCCGATGCCAATGGCTGTCAAAAGGCAGGCAAGACCAAGGCTCCTCATGGTGTCAGGAACTTGTCCATAGAAGAACTCCTGCAAACCCACAAGGGCAAAAGCATCTGCAATCCCCATCCCCACATTAGGCACAGAAAGCCAAAAGGCACTCATGGGAACCACAGCTTGCGGTTTGTGCATGAGACCGTGGTCTTGTGCGATCTTCAAGCGCCTCGCTTCCACCAGTGCTGCTGTTATTGTTGCCACGATTGAAAACACAAATCCTACACCGATTCTCTGAAGAATAGTTATGCCTCGTTTCATGCCAGTTATCCTTGCTGCAATTGGGACCAGCATGCGGTCATATGCGCCCACTGTAATCATTGTGCTTATGATTACTACGGCTAGGGTGGAAGCAGGTGGTATGTGGAAGTGGGGGCCAAGGCTCCTGTCCATTGTGCTGCTCTGCTTCACGAAGAATGTGCCGCCTTGTTGGAGAATGGTTGAGTAGATGATCACTGTGAGCCATACTGGTACCATTCTTGCTAGTTGTTTCACTTCTTCTACTTGTTCCCCTGTGCAGGTCTTCCAAGGATTATTTCTCCCATGCTCTAGTTCTTCTCCTATGGCTGCCTTCTCTAGACATTTGAAGTCACCTGTGTGGCTATGACCCAGTTTTACCTGCAAATGCCGGTTTCTAAAAGCTGCAACTAAAACCTGCTCACAGGAAGCAAGTCAGTATAGTCCAGAATCAATTAATTAGTTATCTGACTGGAGTTTTTCAACTATAACCATAAACTGGGTCTTTTTTATAAAACCCATTCAAACAATGCAAGCAGTCAATCTTTGGTGAAGTTAAATGGTTGAGAGATTAAGTGCTGTTGAGTGTAAAGTCTTAATATAATAATAATAGATGAGGTTAAAATTGTATCCGAAATAGATTGGATGGTTTAAATCATGTACATTAAGCTTTGATTTCTAAGTTTTAAAGTGTTAAACATTCAGAACTGACTGACATTCTCTAAACTTAATATGTTGCTTAGTGTGTAGTTTAAGATTGATACCTTCAATATGTTAATCTAAAAATGATTTGATTTTATTCCAAAGTAATAGTAATAGGAAGAGGGGTTTCATGAGATATTATTTTAGAATAATTACAGACCTGAGCAATGCGAGTGATTGGGCTCCCAACAGGAACTCTATGTCTATACTTGGGTGTCCCACATAAGAATATGAGTATAGATATCAAACTCGCAGATGCCACGATGCCAAATCCTGCTCCCCAACTCACATTCCCTTGAACATACACAATCACTGTATTGGTCATGAGAATGGCAAACATGAGACAAAAGTAGTACCAGTTAAAGAAGGAGATTTGTTGCTTGCTTTCCTTTGGATGTTGGTAATCAAACTGATCTGCTGCAAATGACTGCAGAGATGGCTTCATTGCACCAGACCCAAAAGATATCATATAAAGCGATGCGTACAAAACTGCCATTTGAGTGCCTGTGGCATGATTGTTGGTGTTAGTAGGAGGCCTGAGAGAAGAGAGTGATACCGAGACTATCAAGAATGCTAAGCCTGGAAGATAGACAAGTGAGGAAATAATGATCATCTTGTAGCGTCCCACATAGGCATCACTGAGGAAGCCCCCTATTAGGGGAACAATGGTTGTTACACCAGACCATATGTTTACATTTTCAGCAGATGTTGAAACACCCTGGTGCATCACATCTGTTAGGTATGTGAACAGGCTTGCTGCTATTGTGAAGTATGTCAATCTCTCACCCATTTCAACCACTGCATTGTGGACAAACACCACAAGATCAGAATTGATTCTAGTTACAACTATTACTTGGCAAATGAAAAAAGAAATAAAAAGAAGCTAACTTAAAAATACGGGCTTATGCAGTATGAAGCATTAATAATGGCAATTCAGGGTGATAGATAAAAAGAAGAATTCAATAAGAAGACTTGGGTGGTAAGGAAGGCCAGCTTTAAATCACACACATTAAGCAATATATTAAGTCTAAAGAATGTCAGTTAATTCTGAGTGTTAACATTTTTAAATTTAGAAGTCAAAGTTCAGTGTGTGATTTAAGCAGCCTAGGAGGTTAGGGCAAGTTGGTTTAGTGTTAGATCTATTTCCAGTTTCATGAGTAGAGTTTTAATATTTTATCTGTACCAACTTTATTTATTAAATTTGAGAAAAAGGAAATTATTAATTAGGAAGATTAAAATTTCAAAAATTATTTAAAAAAAAAATTATCATTAAAATATCATTGCATTCAAAATCATATTATTATGGACAATTTTCAACTGTTTATGAAATTAAAGAATTAAAAAATTAAGAAATAATGTATATGTGATTAAAATTACAAGATAAATCACACTGATTTTTTAGATTGAAATATATGAATTTAAAAATTTAAAGTAATGATTTTAAGATCAAAATTTTCTTTAAGTTTTTTTTTTTTTTTTTTCAATTAAATGACAAGATTGATTGAGTAATGGTTGGATCATAAAACCTTTTAAAATTAAAACTAAATCTTTCAAATACAGAGAAAGGGCTAAAAGTTACTTTTTTGAAAATTTCCTTCCCTTGAACTTTTTTTCACAAATTTATCAAAGGAAGTCTTGAGCCAACCATTATGTATATACCATCTGCATGGCACGAACTTGATTTGATTTAAATGATAAGTATACTGTATAGACATGCAAGATGCAGAAGCTGCAGTGTTTGCAAAAATTTCAGTAAAAAACATTAACTAATCTTGATGAGTTTTCTTAGTGCTAGTGATATATTGAGAAAGAAAAGAAAAAAGTACCCATGATGAAGAAGGCAGCAGGCCAACGTCCAGTTGCAGAATAGGAAACAGGAGCTCCCTTGAGGTCTACTGAACCATCTTTTACCCACTCTTCCTTATCATCATGTTCAATATCAAGCTCAGCTTCCATACCCATCAGTTTTCTTTCTCCTCTGTAAGTCTCAGATGTACTTTCACATGTATTTTGCCTTAATTATATATGCTAAACAAGGAGGAAGGATTCCAGAGCCTACACAATTGTAGCAGTCAAATTCCAACAGAATAGGTTGAAAGGTTGCCATCATTTGGCAGTGCATTGTTTCTTCATACATTGTTTGGTCGTTTCCTAACTATCATCTGGTCGAAGTGGGTAACAACCACGATAGAAAAAGTCTAAGGAGACATAAAAAATGATCATACTAGTTGTTAGGGCAGTTTTTAGATCGCTATCTAATTATTACTTATGGAATTTTTGACTATTAAGAACATTTCTCCCTTTTCTTGTTGTAATGGAATAACACCATTCTTACCATAGAGTTGAATTTAAAAATTTAGATAAATTAAATTTGATATTAAGTTAACATTTGGATGGAGAAACGATAGAAATAAGTTCATTAATATGTTTTGTGAAATTAATTTTTACAATTTTGAAAGGGAGGCTAATGATAAAATTGGACATGTCAATGAAAATGTAATGGTAGATAATTTCTAACTATTGCAAATGTGCCATAGCTCATTATACATACTTATGTTTGATGTGTGGTGGTGTTGAGAGACATCATTTATGAGCTTACCAAGAAATGTTTTATCTTCATTTGGTCAAGCCAAGCTAGGCAGACTAATTTAATGACTATGAACTCAGATTCAAGACAATAGGTCCATGAATGTAATATGTATAGGATGATGATACAAGAATATGATGTAATTAGGATTCTCTACAAATTTGTGGTTTAAACTTGTGTGTGTGAAATTTTACCATATTCATTTGGAAGTTCAATTTTTAGGGCTCTTGCCTAATCCTATAATGCATTAAATGAGGGAGTGTTGGATTTTTCAACTCTAAGATGGGTTATAGTGAAGAATGTCCCTCCTCAACTCTGGTCTTTCTTTCCACAACTTCTATCCTCCATACAAAAAGTTCTTAAAGTGGAAGAAACTAGAATGATTCTCCTCCATATGGATTCTATATTGTTGGTGTCCTTGCAACCTGGTAATGATATTCTTGAGGTAATTGGGGTTGATTTTCAAGTGACAATCTGATAACCTATAGATTAGAGGTTTTGGGATTGAATGCCCGCTTTTTGTGCAAAAAAGGACACCAAAGAAAAAATTGCCCTAACTTCAATAGAAATATGGGTAACCTTAAGTTTCACACCAAAAATATAGATGCTAATAAAAAGTAGCTTAACAATGAAGGAATTAAAAATAATAGTTCTGATGGAGGTGTTGATTTTGTGATAGGGAGAAGATTGTCCCCTATAGATGTTGATCAGGTTATTCTGACCTAATCCTAAGACCACTCCTGAGAAGGGTTGTCATGGAAATGTAAATAGATCATATAATTAATTATCTACGTCTAATTCCAATCATGAACATAAGAACAATTCCTAGGAATTGGTCTTAGACAAGATGAGACAAATAATTTTAGAAATAAAATTTGAAGCTATTAAAAATTGGCATAAGGAATTAGAAGCAAAAGGGGCCATGACGTTCGTAGAAAATGAAGAGATTAGAGAGAAAAAAGATGCCAATACATTCCTAGATGGCTCTCCCTTTACTAGTGTTGGGGAACTAACTAAAGAAGATGACCCCACTCCCTTTGCAAATGTGAGTAGGAAAGATAAAAAGAAGAGAAAACAATATAGCTTAAATGAGCTTGATTCTAACTCCAATAAGAAAGGGAGGAGGATAGAATACCTAAGTTTTTTTATAAGTTTAGAAATAGTAAAGATGACTATATTTTTCCCTTTTAATGATCTTGAACTGCATTAGCTAGAATATCAAGTGATTAGAGTCCCCTGATAGAAAATACATAGTAAGGAGATTGTTGAATCACATTAGGTGGATGTTGTTTTTTTTGTATGAAATCAAAGGAGTAGGCTTCTCTCTTGAAATTAATGTTCATTTCATATGGAAAGAGGCTAAGCAATTCTATTATAATTATGAAAAAGGTAGAGGCGACAAATTTATTTTTCTATTCATTAATTGGACCTAGTTTGTTATGAAGGCAGGGTGTCCCCAAGTAATAGAGATGTTTGAGTTATTTTGGAAACAAGAAGAAGTTTGGACTATGTTCAATTTATGATCTAAATGAATATAGGGAAAAAATTGAGTTATGGAAGTGGATGTGAAACCTTCCAAATATCCCATGAAGAGTGGGTGGAGACTTTCATATGATTGAGAGTAGAGTAGAGATGGTGGGTGGCATAGATATGGATTGGAAAGGTAATGAGAATTTTTTCCGTATAAGATGAATAATATGCTTAGTCTCAATGACCCAATAAAAGGAGAAAAAAATGGCACTAAAAACATTTGGTTCACTTGGTGCAACTCCCAAAAAGGGAATAGGAGGATCTATTATAGGCTTGATAGATTATATGCCAACAAAGATTACTTTAATTTTCACATTATTTACTATGGTAGCAAACTCAGGTTCATCCTTTCTCATTGCTAGATAGTCACCCCATTTTAGTTAAAATTAGGTTAACTATGAAAGGACTAAGGTTGTGAAAAAGGATAACAAGTTCATACTCAATACTTCTTTGCTTAAAAATCAAGATTGTAATGAGGCTATTTTTACCTTGAGAGATGTTAATAGGATTTTGTTAAAAGATTCTTCTGCTATAGAAAGATGAGATAATGATTCTAAGAGTTGGGCTATCATTTTTCAATCTACTAGAAATAAAATAGCAATGAATAATAGGATGGCTGAAAGTGGACTTCAAGAGAAAATTTTCTCCCTTGAATCCTATTTGCAAATTGAAACACACAATGTATTGATAAATGAGGAGTTGAACAATGTCCTATTTTCTAAGGACCTTTTAGACCAACAATATCTAAAGGATAAAAAACATGACCAAGGTGAACTAATTAACCAATGCCCTATATTAGAGAGAAGAATATAAGTAAAATTTTTGGTTTTGTTTGTCCAATGGTATATCCTTTTTGTGTGATCGGTATGATGCTAAAGAGTAATGTTATTACTTTTTATAAGAATTTATTCTCTACTTAAGGGAATGATATTGATACTAGAATGCTAGGAAGTTTTGTAGTTCAATATCATTCTTAAAAATATTTCTAATGAGGACTCTAAAAAATTAGCAAAATGAATTTCTAAAGATGATATTATCTTTTCCATTCAAGTGCTTAATAAAGACAAATCGCTTGGAGTTGATGGGCTACTTGTGGAGTTCTATAAGAAAAATATTGGATGGGTAAGTGAAGATCTCTATTTCTTGTATAAGGAGGCCCTATTTGTAAGGGTTCTTTTGACAACAAAATTAATAAAGACTTAATTACTTCTATAGATGGAGGCAAGACACTTGTTAAAAACTAGGGGCCCAATACATCACTGAATGTCTCCTATAAGATCTCAATAAAAATTATTGTATTGAGCCTGGTTGACATTCTCCCTTCTTTTATTAGCACTGCACAAATTGGATTCATAAAAAGTAGGTATAGCTTAGAGAATATCCTAACTAGATGGGAAGGCATAAAATATGATAAGTCTTCAAGTCAGAATATTGGCATGCTTCTTAAATTTTATAAAGCTTATGATAGAGTTGAATGTCCTTTCTCTTGATGACTCTAGATGCTTTTGGTTTTCTTCCTTTCTTCTATTAGATGGTCAAGAATATGCTTGAATATGTTATGGATCAGGTGGATCTGGATGGTTATTTGTCTAATAAGTTTCAACTGCAAAGATCTATTAGGAAAGGATGTCCACTTTCCAATGTCATTTTTGTTGAAAAAATCAAATATTGAGAGAGCGGGGGGGGGGGGGGGTGTTGAACCGATATTCCTTAAAATTTAGAATATTTTTCATCAACTATTAATTCAAAACCTTAACCTGATTATCACCAATGAAAGATAAAGCAATCAACACAAGTGCAAAAATAACACCAATTATATGTGAAAAACTACATAGGGAAAAAACCATGGTGAGAAGAGCTACTTGGAACTATTGTCCAAATCCAACCTCATAATAATAAAATAAATCTATAAATTATTTGTTTTAGGTTTATAAACCAAGGAAGATACAACTCCTTAAAGTCTACTAGACAAACTTGTAGAGGAGGTTCACTACCTAGTATAATAAGAAAAAACTTGAATTATAACCGACTTTGGCTCACTGCCTCCAACACATTGCCACCAATTCAATTACCTTTGGCTCATTGCCTCTAGTACACTAAAATCACTTTAGCAAATATTGTAGCCTTTGTCTTATCACCTCCATCATTCTATTTATGATCCATATTCAAATGTTCGCACAAGCACAACACTCTCCAACAAATGATCTTCAATATATATGCTCTGCAACCTTCTTCTCCAAGTTGGCCAGCGATGAAAAAAATGAAACATGCATTAGGCTAGCCCAAAACACCTCTGTGAATAAAAAAACCTACTATGGTCCTACTTATAAATTAAACAAGACCAAGAACATCCTTGAAATGTACATTCCCAAGTAGGCACAACCATGCAAGCATCGACGCAAGTCACTCCAAGTTGGCAACATAGATGAAATGTGTAGCTCTTTACCAATTGGCTCAAAAGCACAATTGTCGAGAGAAATTATACTTTGTGGTTCACATCAAGAATTAGCTTACCCCAAAACAATATTGCCACATCCCCCCAAAAATGATGCAAACACTTAGATACATGGCACACATGATAAATCAATCCTTGTTGGTAAAGTAATCACATATCTCCCAAAAAATCAATATCAAACAACTTGTGGCCTCATAGAGATCAACATCTGATATGAAAACCACATATAAACATTCTATGGACTTACAACAACATCTCCATATACTCCTTTCATACTATCATGCCAAATTAAGTTGGAACAAGCAATCAAGTATAGAACACTTTATTCTCAGTAAGTGAGAAAACACAATGTGTGAGATAGAAAATTAGTAATAATACTTGCGGTATATTTTAACACTTGAAACCTAAACCAAGATAATTCACAAAAAACATGAGCACATCCTCCAAACTATTGAAGCAAACACATAAATATAGATAAATCTGGAGCATTTCCTAGATTAGTCCTAATATGTACAACTACACTATCTTTACACTACAATTACCAAAAACATCTGCATCAACATTTGTATCTTGAGATGAGAAGGATACATCATCCATAACATACACAAGCTAATTATTGAACGACAAGTCAATATATTCAAATGCAGAGAAATACAAATCATTCTCCCAAATAATCTTTAGAACACTTTTTTTAATACATTCTTTCATTAATATGCAGATATCAAAACTTCTTTGTTAATTGAATTCCAAGTGTTTAGAAGCAACACGCGCAATAGAACAATAATTTACAACATGTTCATAACCATCAACATCATTTGGTGAAGGTTTATTCTTGTGGCCAACTTACAAATGCATTAATCTTTTCTTAGTCTAATATGTGAATGTAATAATCTTTGTAACACACATATATTTGGTTGATCTAGGTTGGCTCCTGGTGTGTCCATTATTGTAATATCAGATAATTGAATGATTGATGTGTAGTATGTGGGTGATGTTATTCAAGTGGCATCTCAGTAATTGTGCGATTTAATAAAAAATAATATGTACGATGTTTGAATGTTCTAAAGGATGTTCAAGTCAAAAGCTAGTTGTGCTTTTAGTCTTGAAGGTCCACGATTCATATCTTTTGTATTCTAGTGGCATTGGTGTTTGATTTGATATGTTGGTGCTTAGATCTTGGAGCAGGGGATTGGTGTTTCCTATAGGTTGGAACCTACAAATGCAATTGGGGATTGGTGTCTCCAGTAGGTTGGTGCCTACTTCATATTGTAAATTATTTAATATTTTGTGAGGCTAAAATTGGGTAGTAGATCCAAGCAACTATTCTCACCGTGGTTTTTCCCATTCTGGTTTTTCATGTAAATGTAGTGTTCGTTGTGTGGATGTGTGCTTGTGTGTTAACTAATTGCTTTATCATCAAGGAAAAATTAGTAAATGTTTCTTTGACATGATTTGGAGTTTATATTAAAGAAGTTAATGACAATTAATGATTAATTAAGTGAAAATTGGTATATATTGATTTACCAATTGCACAACCAATCATTTCCATTTACAAATCTACACATTGAAATTCAAAATCATATAAACCATATTAGTTTCACACTTGGAATTCTTATTCTTGTGAATTAGTATATACTAGTTTCCACTCAATTAATCATTAATTTTCATTAACAACTTCAAATATGAACTCCAAATAATCAAAGCAACATTTACTAATTTTTCCTTGATGATAAAGTAATTAGTCAACACACAAGCACACACGCACACAAAGAACAAGTTAGACTTACATGGAAAACCAAAATGGGAAGAACCATGGCGAGAATAGTTGCTTGGATCTACTACCCAATTCTAGCCTCACAAAATAATAAAGCACTCACAATATGATGTAGGAACTAACGTACTGGAGATACCAATCCCCAATTGCATTTGCAGGTACCAACCTATAGGAAACACCAATCCCCTACTCCAAGATCTAAGCACCAACTTAGCAAATGAGACACCAATCACACTAGAATACAAAAGATATGAATTGTGGACCCGTAAGACTAAATACACAACTAGAATTTGACTTGATCAACCTTTAGAACACTCTCTCATAGTACACATGATATTTTGATGAAACTGCACAATTATTAAGATGCTACTCACATAGAATCACCCACATACTACACATCAATAATTCAATTATTAGATATTATAATAATGTACAAACTATATTGAACCTAGATCAACTATATATATGTGTGTGTAAATGATTATTATATTCACATGTCAGCCTAAGAAAAGATTAAAATACATCTACATGTCGTGTACAAGAATAAACCTTCACCAAATGTGTAATAGGCCAATTTATATGAATCAATATATACCAAGTGTGAAAATAATATAATTTATATGAGTTTGAATTTAAATGGGCAGGTTTGTGAATGAAAATGATTGGCTATGCGATTGGGTCATCTAAAAAGGCTCCCCAATATCGACTACACCAGAGAGCTGAACACTGTGATTGGTTATTTCCTCTTTGATATGATATGATTTTTAATTGATATTGGAATGCGTATGTTTAAGATCTATAATAAATGAAAAAAAATTGATAACTTTTAGCTATAATAGTGAAATTCAAAATAAATAACAAACACAATAGCTTAGATCTAGAAAGAGGACACAAAAAGGAATTTGTAGCTTTAAGAAGAGCCTAAAAATGTTGAATTGGTGTGTTGGGAAACCCAATATAAGGGTCTTTATGAAAATAGAAGGATATATTTTTATAGTCAATAGGTCCTTCAAATATGTCTCTTCAAAATTCAACCAAAAAGTGTTGGACATGTGTGTTGGGTGCCCTAGTATTGTAGTGTTTGTATCCTCAAAATTTGAGAATTTTTGTCACTGTCTGCTCTGCACACTTGTAACACTCTCTATTGTTAGATCTTAACCTACATATTCAAATGAGGGAAAAGGGGTGTGCTCTATATGTTGGTGCGAATGTGGTTATATCCTAATTAGTTTATAGCTAGAATCTATTCACAAGTTAAGTTTACATAGGAGCTAGCTCGCATTTAAGTTAATTGTCATAAAGTTGCTTTATATAACTTGTCATTTAATAATTTTCATAGGATCATGAATTAGTTATCCTAAGTAGCATTCTATAAGATAGACCATATTACATTATTTAATATTTTCTTCAGGATTTATCATTATATATCATGCATTTAATGTTTGTATCGAGGGTAGTTGTCATACTACCTCATCACCTTGCCTATATAAGCAAGACTCATTTGTACATTGTATCATATTTATTGAATCTTTTTTATATTATCTCAATCTCATGTGCATGCAAGATCATATTGCAACATTCTCTTGTAGAACACATGTTTCTTGGTTAATCCTTTGAAGTATGCACAACTTTATTATGGGTTCTTGATTATTCCAACATGGTATCAAAGCTTCTTCATTATGGGTTCTAGCTTCTTCATATTGTCAAGGGATTTTTCATTTGTGGTTACTGTATCTTTATTATTTGGCAACACTCTTTATGCTCATTGGTTGCACTTGGATAAAATCCTATTTATTGTGTTTGAGGCTTTCTTTTATATCCTTGACTGGTATTGCATCATGGACTTCATTGGCAATGATTCATATTGGTTCATGGTTGCATATCTCAATTTAGATGGAATGATTTTTCAAACCCACCACCACGTATCATTCCTATATAACTACCTAAGTCATGCCCTATCTAGACCTTTTGCATTGCCAACCCTTGAGGGCTCCCCTTTGCGCATGTGTCCTATCCAGACTCCACACCATTTGTTTTGCCAACACATAACCCTATCTAGGTATTTTGCAACCATAGGCCCTATCCAAGACCTCTCATTTTGTTGCCATCATGCCCTATCTTAGATAGTTTTATCCTTTTTTAAAGAAGCTGTCATATCAACAACCAAGGCCTATTTGGCCTAGGGGCTTAATCCAATCCCCTTATTTTTCATTGGGCACCATATAGGTGATTTTTTTCATGAAGCATGTCTTGGGCACATGAAGTCATAATTTCATGATCCATATATCATTGGAAGGCTAGTTCTACCAACTCCACAATAGTGCAAGTTAATATGTCTGCTTTTACCATTTATCGATATTTATTGCATATTTAAGTCAACTCTTCTATTCGGGCTCATGAGCTCATAACTTTCTGCTACAATATTCAATTTTCATGGTTCTTGTAGTGTTGGAAAGGTATTGAAGAGCTCAATTGTTCGATCCATGCGCTTTTTCTTGTTTCAACACTAGGTACTATCTATTGATTTTTTACACTTCAAAATTATTTTATTGATAACTTGGACATTCAAACACTTAGGAAGGTACAACTTGTGGGAGGTTTCTTTTTTGTTTGTTTATCATATTTGGAGGTTTTTATATTCATGTGTTGGTTCTATCTTTGAGATTTTGAAGAATATATCATGTAGTTTGCAATGGGTTTTTCATTACATCCTTTTTTTATCATCATAAAGAGGAGGAACTACAAATAATGGAGTGATGGCTTTGTTACCCATCTTAGAGGGCTTCATTTATTACAACATTTGTATAATCTTTTTCCTCTTTCTAGCACACCTAGTAAGAGATTTTCTTGGAAATGCAATAGGAATCATGTTTTAGGGGTTATTGATATGCATGTTGATGATGAGATTTTAGAAATATTGTTGATTTTGAGCATCCTAATTCACTTTGGACTAAAATTTGGGAGTTATATGGAGATCTTGGTATTCAGATATTCCTAGATGATCCTCTTTTAGATTGCAATGTGCCTCTTCATTCTTCATAGAAGATACCCATTGATTGTGATTCAGAGGTTCCTTCAATTAAGGTTTCTTTAGAGGTTCCTAATTCTTCTTAAGAGATATTTGATCTAGCTTAACTTCCATTAGCTTCTTATCTAGAGTCATTGATTAAGTTTTCCATGATTCCTAATCAGTAGGACCATCATTGTCTTTCAACTTTCCTTAAAGGACACATTTCAAAATATTTATCTTTGGAGTTTGATCTACATTATTTTCCACATAGTTTAAATTTTTTATATTCTTTATTGATTAGACATGTGCTTGATTGGATTATGGCAACACCATTTCATTTTGGACAAGGAGACACATGAACAGTTTTTAGAGACATCATCATCAGTCTTCATGCTTCCATCTTTCAAAGCATATCTTAAATGGGAAGCATACCTACTTCTATACATTAGATCTTATTTTGTCTTAAATAACTTACCATTCTTGCAGAAAATTACTTATTGTGGGGGGTTAAATAGTTTCCCTCTTTCCCTCCTATGGGGGGGCTATTGATTGGATTCTCATGCAGGATGTAATTCTTGGGGGATATTGATGTTGATACCTCAATACATCACTTCATCTTACACTTGTATATGATTTCCACTATCTCTTTTTTGGAGAGGAGTTTTGTGTTTTCTCCTTTTCTATGTTTGTGAGAGATTAGTTGTGCATGGGTACCTAACATGGCCTAGTTTCTAGGATCCATATTGCATTTTTGTATTAGTCTTGTATCATTGGCATAGTAATTTTTCTTCCCAAGCCGCATTTAACGGGTTGTGTTGGTGTGAATGTGGTAATATCCTAACAAGTTCATAGTTAGAATCTATTCACACATTAATTTTACTTAGAACCTAGATTGCATTTAAGTTAGTTGTAATAAAGTTTCTTTATGTGACTTTTCATTAATAATGTTCATAGGATCATTTTAGTTATCCTAGGCGACATTCTAGAAGATAGACCATGCCACATTATTTAATATTTTCTTAGACATTTAGCATTATACATTATGTGCATTAAATGTTTGTTGCAAGGGTAGTTGTCATCCTACCTCATCATCTTGCTGAGCTCTAAGCAAGGGTCATTTGTAAATTATATCATATCAATTGAATCATTTTCACATCATCTCAATCTCATGTTCTTGCAAGCCAATGTTGCAACATTCTCTTGTGGAAGGCATGTTTCTTGATTTATCCTTTGAAGTATGTGCAACTTCATTATGGGTTCTTGATTATTCCAACAATATAGGGATTTCTTAAATTAAACCCTATGTTGGTGTTTGTTGATTGCAATGGTAGCATGACCAACGATAGGAGATATGTAAGCATAGCCCCTCTCTTGAAAAGTGAAATAAAATATCCACCCCAAGGTTCTAGAAGGCTAGGTCATAGCTACGCAAGATAGATCAATGTGAATGGTTGTGATTGTGAACAAAGGGGATTGATGGTATCACTACTCTTGGGATTGGAAATATGATGCCTTTACTTATGCAATTGAAAATATACCTCTTTTTATTGTTTTTTCTAATTTGAATATACAACAATAATTGAAATAAGAATTCTAATCTAACAACCCTACTCTTCTTTAGTTTTCAAAAGACCATTCAAAAGCTTTGATGGTTTAATTGCATCAACTTAATCATATTTGCATTAATTAAAATAGCACAATTCATACAAATATATTGCAATCTTCAAAAGAACAAAACAACAACAATTTTTTAGAATTCATTCAACTATAAGGCCATAAGCGTGCACACATATAGGACAAATCCCTATTAAACTCTTCACAATATTGATGCAACCAAGTTATCATTGCTATTGAATAATATGATGAATATTACCAACTAATAAGCTTGTTTAAATCATTAACATAACCAAAGATACGAAACATGAACACACTTCATTCACACTTCACAAAATTCAACAAGAGAATCCACACCAAAAATTGCATTAATATCTCATAAAGAATGTATATACCAACAACCCAACCCTTTTCATAGTCAAAATTAGAGTACATATAGAGTTTACATGTGCATATTTTCAAACCCAAAATTAGGGTTTCTAAGAAAAATTACAGCCTAAAATTTATTAAAATCAACAATGATCCAAAAGTGTGGTTAGAAAGATAGTAGATACATTGGACATAAAAAAAATCAATTGATTGTTTTATTTTAGGGTTAACCTTTGAAATTATAGTAGAAATAGATGAGAAGATTTTCTCTTGATATAAGGATGCAATACAATTAATTTCCATAATAGAATCAAAGTCAAAGATAAGGGAGAATGATTTAGTGGGAAATAATGAAATTGATCATTTTAATTAGGGTTAAAAAATGTAATGTTGAAGTGATAAATTATAATGAATAGTGAGAAAGATGAGACTTCTCCCCCACCTAGAGGAAGTACAAGTTTTGGTTTAAAAATTACATTAGGGAAGAATATCTAAGGAATGAATATTTGATAATCAAAGGCATGAAGAGAGCTACCACGCTAAGAGAACTTGAGAAATTACCTAGAAAGACAACAAGTATATATAGTAAATTATAAAGTGGGACAAAAATGACACAAATAGTTGTCCAATGTTACTTCATGAAGAAGAAAATATGAACCAATAGTTCATGGATTGACTAGGGAAGAATTTTTTGGATGCGTATGGACAAAACATAGGGTTTAACCATAAGAGCATTCAATGTTTGTTTGGCCTATAGCTATGGGAACTTTAATTGAGAGAAAGTATAAGACCACTTAACAATATATGGTATATGGTATACAAATCAAGATATATAACCCTCCATGAGTTACCATGATAACTATTGAGGAGATGGTAGGCGAGGCTATCGCAATAATAATAAAGGTACCAAAAAAAGGACCCAAAGGACAAGATATTATAACTACGGTAAACTAGGACATTATTCTTATAAGTACAAAATTAGAAAAGGAGGAAAATATTTATATAATTTTGTGGTGATAAATATAATAATATTTATAATTCTTCCAAATCTAATAGCTCTATAATAACGTGTTGGCACCATCGATTAGAAAGTGAGTAATTGTCTAGTCCAAATGTAACTTGTGATGCTAAAGAAGGTATGAATAACTAAAATAGAGGAGAAAATAAATCAAATATAGAAAGTGAATGTGGAATAGGAGAATCCTCATTGACAAAAAAGAAATTTAAAAGTAATACAAAGGAGAATAAAAAAGTGTCATGCAAAAACTTTTTAAAAAAAAGAGAAAAAGAACTTCAGTAGTTACTAGGGTTGGATTAATAGAAACATATCCTATGATAATATTATGAAATTGAAGATGAAAAGATAATATTTAGTTAAAGGGGAACATGATTACGTGATAAGGAATTCCAAAGAGATAATTAAGAAAAATAGGTCTATATACTAAAAAGAAAGAATTGGTGAAATTGGTAGAATAAGAAGAGGTTGGGATTCAATGGTTGGATAGGATGAAGTTGGATAAGGTAATTCAAAGAAACTCATGAAAGATGGAACTAATGTTTTTTATGACAAAGAGGAGTAATGAAAATTCAATTATTTTAGTCAATTCTAGGGTTGGATTTTGGAGAAAACTATAAGCTATTAATGTTCTTTGTAGAATTATGGGTTTCTTAAGAAGAGGATATTGTCAATAAATAAAGGCATCAAGGTCAAAGAGATGACCTTAAAGTGGTCTATCACCTATAATAAAAGGTGGTACAAAGTGTTATAAAAGTTGGATATTTCTACAAGATATTTTGACTGCAAAGCTTTTGAAAATATTCTTCATAATTAGCCTCTTGATATTACAATAAAAAAGAATATAGGAGATCTATGAAAGAGGGCATTAATAATAGAAGATAAGATCCATAACATCCTTGTTTATGCCTTGATTACAGTGCACCGTTGATGAAATTGACCTACAATCCTATATTGACTTGAATGTGTTCCATGAAAAGATGAGTAAAAGAAAGAAATCCATAAAATAGGTAGCCAAAGAGTAGAAACATTTTAAGGTGTTTTTATTAATGAAGTGAGAAAAAGATTAGCTATAGATTGAGGATCAAAGTAATGCATAATACACATTGATCTATAAATGATTGAATGTGTATGTTAGGATCACTTATGTAATTAAATACATACATATGTCATTGTTTAGCATGGTGAAATATAGCTCTTCTGGATGATTTATTATAACCAAATATATTATTTTGTGGAGGAGGTTTAAGTTTTCATCCCCCAAGGTATAAAATAGTGAGATAATAGATAATTAGCATTAAAATTATTAGCATTTATTGAAGATGGTAAATGACAGATATAAGGGATAGGTTGGGAATATGAGGGTAAGAGACATTAATATGAGGGTGACAATAGTGGTAAGAGAGGATGGAGCAAGACAAGTGAAGCGTAAGGGTTGATAGGATGACACATAGGGGTAGGAGATAAAGTGGTTTCTTGAAAGGACATGATCATACTTAGAGAGAGAGAGAGAGAGAGAGAGAGAGAGAGAGAGAGAGAGAGAGAGAGAGAGAGAGAGAGAGAGAGAGAGAGAGAGAGAGAGAGAGAGAGAGAGAGAGAGAGAGAGAGAGAGAGAGAGAGAGAGCATAGGCTAGATGAGTAGACATGAAAATTTAGGTGAAGTCCAATATTAAGTGACGAGAAAAATAAAAGAGGTTGGGTAGAAGAGAGGGATGAAGGTATGAAAACTAGATTGTAAAGGGACATGACTGTGGATTTAATATAAGATACATCTTAAAGTGATGATGATATTTGTCAAGGAGCGTGCAAGTAGTCTAGTTTTGACATAATGATGAACATAGCACACCTTTAGATTGTAACCATGCCTTTACTACATCCATTGTTTGTTAAGTAGTGTGCAGGTAGTCTATTTTTGATATAAGGATGTTGGTACACCTGTAGATTGGAACCATGCCTTTATTAATACATTATTTTAGAAAAAGATAGAATAGATAACAAAAATAAAAGAATGCTAAAACATTTTAAAAAATAAAGATTAAAATAAGGATGGATAATTCTTTGTAAATGAGTAAGAAATGTGATCTCAAAATAATTCACGCCCCTTGTATATACTTCCACTTTTTTCATACATGTCTATTAGAGTAGTTATAACCACACCATCTAATAAATTGATCTATCCTTAATGATTTGAAGGATGTCCATACCTTGGTACAAGCTATGAGGATGCGATAAAAGGTTGCAAAGTTTGGATGTAGCTTTCCTTCCTTCTACCTTCAAAATTGAATGTTTTTCCTCTAGCATGCTTGGGAGATATTGAATTATCTCATGTTATTTTCTCTTAATTTTGGTGCCCATCATTATTTATTCTGACCTTGGTCTCTAGAAGAAATCAGTGCAAGGTAGGGGAGAGGGACCAGTAGTTGTACAAGGTCCAATAGTTGTTATAGCAATTGTGTATATAATATCCAGTCTTGCCACATATTTATACTATATAATGTAAATAAACAATCCAAATGTAAATAAAAAAACTACCAAATGTTGATCAAAATGGACCAATACTTGAACATAAGAGAACCCATAAATGTTATATAAAAAAGACATAAATACATTAATTAACAAGTGAAATAGATCATTTTTTGTTTCAAATAAAATATCATAGCTATCCACTATAAGTATGTCATATATAAAATAAGATACTCACTTAAACAAGTACTGTTATCATAGTGTAAAAATATTATTCTTATGTGTACAACTATTGGGGTAGCGATGTATATGCAGTGGAGTATTTAATATTAGTAATTTGTCTTATCACAAATATAAAAGGTGAACACAATAAATACCTTGTTTTTCTCCATGAAATGTGAGGGATTGTCCAAAGATTTAAGTGTTCAACAATTGGTCCCTTTGTGTTCCTATAAGTTTTATTTTATATCATAATATGTTGTTTTTGTGTTCAACTATTGGTCCTTTAGTGTTGGATATAAACATTAGAGATAACACACATTTATGATTACTAATAGGTATTTGGTCCATTTAAGTTTCATATAAGTTATATTTTATATAAAAATATGATATTATATTAATTACAAATGATATTTTTCTATTCAACAACTAGGGTTTTTTAGATTAAGTTTTGGTCGAATCTTTAAAAAGTCATTTTTTTGACCCTTCACACTAGAAGTGTTATTTTGACGACTTGCATGATGAGTCACACCTTCAAATCTTAGTTGTAGATAGTTAAGTGTCCATATTACATTCTTAAAAAAAAAATGACGGTCTTACGATATTCCATGTGGCGGCTACATGTTGACGATGTTAGTCCTAATGACTACTGGTCCCTCTCCCCTAGGTTCTTTGTCTTCCATGCAGTCTTTTTTTTCATTTGCCATTTGCCATTTAAACTTCCATTTAGAAGTCTACGCCATTTGCTTGGTATTCTCTCCTTAAGACATGTCTTATTTTGTATTTTCCTTCTAATTCTATTAGATTGTAGATTTTTTTAATTAAATTTCAACAGCCAAAAGGATACTTTCCGGTGTACCTCTTTATCCTCTAGTCTTTTCATTTTCATATGTAGCTCCTTCATTTCCTTCAACTGTCCATGCCCATGATGATCAATAGAAATGTGTCTAATTTACTTTATTGTCTTTATTTTGTACAAATTTATCAACTTAATGTAAATTAATTCAAATTTTGAAAATTGATGTAAAAACATGAATGCCTTCTTTCAAATGTTCTTATATCATATTATACTTAAAATTAACAAATCACAAATATTTATTTCACCAAAAATATACTATTTTCATTCAAGCATATATCCACTCAAAATTTAACAATAGGACATGCAATCATGTATAATTTATGAAAATAAACGTATATTTATATTTTTATATATATTCATTATATCTATAAATACAATATAACTTGATTAATCTATCACTTTTCCATCACAAGTACACATTGGGATATGCATACAATCATGATACTTCATTCTAATACAAGATTCAGTTTCAACTTTGTAGACACCTAAATTTGGTTAATTAATTTAATCAAATTTAAATCCTTTTCTTCTGATTAATTAATATAATTAATTAATTTCCTATCCCATTCATCCTAATTAATTATTTCCCCAACCTGTTTCCTCCTAATTAATTAAGCTAGTTAATTAATCCCCCTTTTGCCATCCTATTTGATTAATTACCTTTAATTAATTAAATGTCTCTTTTTCCAAAACCCCCATGGATTAATTAATTTAATTAATTAATTAGACTCAAATCCTATTTGAGCACATGACTCCTACATTTTAACCACTTTCTTCCAAACCTCCCCCAATCCTATCTTAACTAACCCTATCCTTCCAACCCTATCCTATCCTAGTCATCCTATCCTAACCAACCTTATCCTATCCCTTCTAACCTCCCACACATGTGTGCACATTCTAACCAATTTTCCCCATTTTGAGGAAAATATCCTATTTTGGGTGGCCTTGCCCAGAATAGACATGTTTCCTTTGGAACACATGTCTCTCCCTCCATTTTTGAGTGGCTTTGCCCAAAATGGACATGTGTCCTCTTGGACCCGTGTCATCCCTCTCTCTCCTAGTTGAGACACTTGTCCCTTTTTGGAGGACAAGTGTCTCCTCTTCACCTCCCCTTCCCTTCCTCATCTCTCCTATTTAATCCCCCTCATTTTAGACCAAATCATCCACCTTTTTTAATCATTCCATCGTAATGCCCAATTTCATCCACACTTCATACCATCAAATCCACATATCCTAAATCCAATCAACATATCAATATCATGGAGCAATATCGAACATCTGAAGACGTCATCGAGCATACATAAAAATCGAGGAACTATCAAATCTAAGCAGGATTTTGGTTTTCATTAGCTATTTTATTTGAATTTCGTTTTCATTTTATCATTCTAATCTTGAGGCGTATGATGTATTGTGGTTGCTTTGTTTTTTAGCTTGTTCTTTTAACCCTTAGTTTAGCATACACATTTTTCATTGCACAAACTTAAATCATGATTCTTACATGGTTACAAGGGGGAGATCACATGTCAAATATGGATGGCTCACATTCCAATACAAATATAAGGTACATATACAATTATTACATCTCCATGCCTTGTCTAAGTTCACCAATAAACACATATTACAACTTTCTAAAATATGATATAAATTATAATAAATAAAGATATCATAATTGAGGAGAGTTGAGATCCCTAAACACTCACCTATATTTGTCACAACAATTCTATCATTCATCACAATGGTGATCAATACTACCCAACCATGTGGGATGTTACGACCCACTACAATAAACTAAATGACAAATGTATGGTTGCAAACAAAAACACAACATACACAATTAGCCTCAAATATGAAACACAACTAGGTATAATTTCATTTTATAATTTTTTTCCATACAAGGATCAAAATTCATATAAGAAGAAGAGAAATTGAATGCTAAAATATGTCATGTCTTCACCTTAGTCCTCCAAGAAACAAAGTGAACTTACAGAGACATGATTACCTCAAGTAGCGCCCAATGATAGTGGATACATTCATTTGAACATTATCATCAAACTAGATAAAATTCTAATGGATTGAAAATTAATGTTTTCTGCTCAACAATATTTAAATGAACTATCTATTTAATCCTAATTTTGAAAAAATAATGTCACAATTAAGTCTACTCTTATTTAATGCTTGAACCATAGAAAAATATAATGGAAAAATAAAATTTTCATGGAATCATGTATAATAAGGAGGAAACAATATTTATAAGAAAAAAATATTTACTAGAAAATAAAATTATTTACAAGTTCCAAATTGTTTAAAGAAAAATATAAAAATTTCCAAAATTTCTCCAATATCTAGGTTGACACCATTATAGAACCTTCAAATTTAGTAACTTGAAATACAAATAATATCAAAGTTCTAACAAAATATGCAACCATGTAAAGTTTTTGGACATTTTGTAAGAGTCCAAGGGTATGAACTTCATTATTCTTTAAATTTATTAAATGATGAAAATAAAAATAAATGAACTTTAATAAATGAACTTTTAAAAAAACACAATGATCATATAATAATATCAAATTATTACTTTGCCTACAACTATCATTTTCAAGCTAAGAATCTATTAAACATATTAAACTAGATTTATGACAAGACTAATACAATATTTCATTTCATACACTAGAAATAAAGAACTAACTTTCTCTTTTTTCTTTTATAAAATTACACATTTAATCTACAACAAAACAAATATAAAGAATAGCTCTAAGATTCTAATACAAATACAAGATGAATATTTCTCCTTCAATAAACAAGCTTTAAAATTTAGTTCACTTTTAAATAAAACAAGCAAGCTAAAGTTCAAGAAAAATGCACTCCTATTTTTGCCCTATAAAAATTCACAAGTATAATAGAAAATAATGAATTATTTTTTGCATATAAGAAAATATCTAGTTTCTATGTCCCTTTTGATCTAGATTTTTTCATTTGAGCATATAATTTTTAAGTTATTTTTCACATTTTTAATGTATTTTTTTTTTCAAATCACAAAATTTTATGTAATATAAATATCTTTTAAATAAAAATGTAATAATTCTCTAGGATTGCTTTTCCAACTTAATAAATAAATTTTGTCTTTTTAAACCATTCAAAAACATAACATTACTTCAAAAATAATAATAATCATTCCACATGCATTTAAACAATTTAAGTCTATTTCACTTAAACCAATCAAATTGCACACAATGAGAGCATGCAAGAATTCAAACATGTTACTATGCTAGTACAATAGAGATCCAAAATTACACACAATTTCAATGGAACTAGCTAGTTTCACAGATCACATGTCTTGCACCCTAATAAAGTTTATATAAATAAACCATAACAAACAAACAATGTGAATGGCTCTAATTAACCACCATTAGAATTTTATTGCATTTGTATTCTTCAATTAAACATTATGCACACATGTTTAATGCATAACATTTGCACACATGTTTAATGCATAACAATAAGACATCATCATAACATAAATGATTTAATCATTTAATCATTTATTAAACAGAAGAATTAACAAAAGTAGGCATTACAATTTGTGAAGCACTTCAACTTTGAATAATTACATCAAAAGTGAATTCTTCATGCATCAAGATAAGAGTGTATATCTAGACAATATGATTCAGTATTCTAAGACCACACATTTTCCTAGTTTTAAAAACTATGCATCTTCAAATTGTATGGTAATTGTTTCTCTTTAAATTTTCTAATTTCTTTCTCTTTCTTATTTAGAAATGTTTAAACACTTCCTTTATGCACTAAAATAAATTATTTATCTCTAGTGAACAATCAACATCTAATCTAAATCAAATCATTTCAATCACATAAAAAAGATAATTATCTTTAATTGAAATTTTATTGATGAACATACTCTATTTATATTAAAAAATTTGCATATAAAAAAAAATTAAACTAAGATTTAATAAAAATATTTTATATAATCCAACTATTATTTAGTCGATAGGCTATTTAACGTGGGCATAGCCCACCTAAAATGTCTCACGCACCCGAAAAAAATGGACGGAGACAGTTTACTGAAACTTTCATTACGATTAATATTATAGTATTACAATCTGCCATCTGAAAAATCAAAGCGTTCAATGCTTTGTCGAAGATTAACTTTTCATATTTTTGGGCCTGAAATTAAGGCGTTCAATGATTTGTCAGAGATTAACTTTTTTGTATTTTTAGGCCAGAATAGAATAGACTAGATTCCCATCTATTTCCAGTTTGGCATTTTGTGGCCGACTATTCCACACAACTTGCAGTAAGGATAATAATTTGATGGGACAAATCCTGAGCAGAATAGGTAGATTGCAATGGGAAAATAAAAAATAATGATCAAAATCACCACCTGTTTAATCACAAAGTCTTTTTTATCTTTATTGCTTATGGAATGTGTATTGTATTCGTTTAAATTAATGTTACGCAACCGCCTAATTTAAAGACTGTCACACACTCATTTACTTTGTCAGGTTAACTTTAGCGTGGCATGAAATTGGAAAATCCTAAGCAAAATAGGTAGATTGCAATGGGAAAATAAAAAATAATGATCAAAATCACCGCCTGTTTAATCATGAAGTCTTTTTTTTATCTTTATTGCTTATGGAATGCGTATTCTATCCATTTAAATTAATGTTACGCAACCGCTTAATTTAAAAACTGCCACACACCCATTTACTTTGTCAGGATAACTTTAGTGGCCTGAAATTGGAAAATGAATGGTAAAACCTAAAGCCTAAAACTTTCGTGTGTCATGAATTTGCAAAATTTACCTGGAGAATTGGTGGTAAGATCAAAACCTCATCTGTTTGCCGCCCACTGCTCTCCTATTGCTTAAATACGTCCACCTGAAGAAGAACAAACTCAGAGGTGGAGATCAAAAAACAAGCTGCCGTAAAAAATTAGCTAAGGTGAGTTTTTATTTTGTTAAATTTCACTGTATATCTTTGACAAGCTCTGGAAAATTTAGCGTGAGATTGATTTTTTAAAGATGAAAAAATAGAGAGTGAAACCCACGTTTGAATGATGAATCTAGGGCTCAGAATTATTTACAGTAGCAACTGACAGAGAAATAAAGAATTTATGCAGGAATCAGGTATTTATCGATATCATTTATCACCGCCTCTTTGTTTTTTGCCCAATTAACTGTTAATAAATCATGTCTTTGATTAAAAATACATGATTTTTTGGGTATGTAATCATGAAATTTTTCTATTTAAAAAGCCCATTGTGATTTGATGGTTAAGGTTTTGGGATTTTTTGAATCCTTCTACTTGACTGTACATATATTCATCATTCACAAACATAACAAATTTGGCAAAATCAAAGAGAGATGGATTGGATGAGAGCACAATGTATATTTTATGCCTTATATTGGTTGATTTATGTACATTTTATTTAAATTATATGTTTTGTTATAAATTTAATTAATTTATTTCCGAGTCTGTTAGATCTTTTAGTTTGTCTACTGCTCTTTTATTTCCATTTCAATGTTTCGTCTCTAAGCAATTCCAATAGCGAGGTCTGATTAAGGCTCCTATGAATGACCTAACTTTCATATTTTAAATTCAGGACATGTAATTGATAAATTATTTATTATAAAATGAATCTAAAATTCTGACTATTTGATTGGAGCCCCCCCTCACACACAACAACCTCTGCTAGTGTATTTTGTCGTTATGCTTTCAACGCATAATTTTGACTTGCGGTTAAATATTGATTACAACATAACATCATATTGTAGTTGTTATATGATTTTTGGTGATAGTAATAATATGGATTGGGATATGCTTCTCTTCACACCTTTTTCCATTGGGTTCAACAGTATGCTCATCAAATTGGAGAGCCATTAGCTTCAATCGTAATGGAAAAATTCAAGGCTATTTGGAAAATTTATGAACATGCTCAGGTTGATCCTCACAGTTATCAATCGTCGTTTCCAATTCCAATGGAGGCTGCCTCATCTCAAGAATCAGGAAATGTAAAATGAAGGTTTCTTTGGCTGAGGTGGTGGGTTCGTATGTTGCTAGAAGTAGGGTAGAATCAAGCATGACAACTTCAAACATTGAAGTTTTTTGATAATCTGCTCTTTTGTTTGTAAGGGGTTAGTTTTTGCTGTCTAAATCGGGTAAGGATTGGTGTCATAAAGCCACTATTTAGGGCTCTTTTAGTTTACCTTCATTTCAAGGATCCCATGATCCTCCATAAATGGGGACTGATCAATCAGAAATGTATCTAGTAGGGGTTAGGAGGTAGTGTCATTTCCTATTATATAGTATATGTAAATCTTCAATTATAATTAATATATTATAGGCCACGACCTTTTGCTTAAAAAAAGAAAATTAGATATATACTCTTTTAGAATTTGCTACTTTGGGTGGAATTATTTATATACGATTTTGTTGGTTGAGGAATTTAGATTTTATGGTTTTGGTATGCATGTTCTATATCAGCCAAATATATAAATTATGGCATAGAATAATATTGTTGCTAATATATGTTTTTTGCAATGGTATTATAGTTTTAGGGTTGATTATATATGATTCATGTTTACTGAAGTTTTAAATTTAGGGTTTATGTGTAAATGTATACAAAATATTGTTCTTGAAATATATTATATTTCTTTTGATTTTGATATAGTTTTAAATGTTTAATTTTGTTGTTAGGGTACCTCCAACCATTCTTATTGTAAGTTAATGTTTTAAATTATCCTTTATTTATAGTTTATTCTCAAATAAGTTTGGACACGTATAATAGAAGCTAAAGTTTAACTTATCCTTTATTTATACAGTTTGTAATGCTTTGAGTTGTCTGGTTTTACGGTTTTACTGATAGGGTTTTCTCTCCCTCTATGAAAATTATTATTAAATCCAAAGTTATTAGAATATAGTTTTACCTCCAACATCATTGTGTGGGGGAAAAAGTGACACTAAGCAAACATGCCCTAATTTCACTTTCAATCACACACTTGTGGAATACGAAAGAGCCTACAGGTATCACACAATTGGCTACTTCTTTTTGTGGAAGAGAGAGCCACGGGCTACCTACTAGGATTTCTATTCCTTTGTTGCAAATGATAGATAGAATGATGCAAGTTCAACTATTAACCCTAAAGTGTAAGTATGAACTAGTAACAAGATTGCAAAATTGAGATTAAACAATGGAAAGCTGTAAACACAAGGACAAGATAAGAATGTAGATGTGTACCCGGAGTTAAAATCTGAGTGAAAATGTTCGGGACGGGGGCGCGGGCGCCACTGTCTTGATTCTGCTCCTGAAACTGCTGTTTTGCAACCTGAAAAGCTGTCAGAAAGTGCTGAAAACTTGCTATCTGACAGAAGGACCAGGGCGCCCCACGCCCCTATCCTAGCTTTCTGGGCTGGAATTTGGTGTGAAGTTCAGTCTCCGTCTGCTTCCGTCGGATCTGCAACTTGCGGCGTCGTCCGAATCCCGAAACCTGCACTTATATCTGAAAATGTATGGTGGGCGGCTATATAGGGTTTTGCCTTAGTCAAACCCCCGCTTTGGTGATTTCCACCTCCACGAATAGCCAAGTTGTATTGTAAAAGTAGTGTGCGTGCAAACCTTGTGTGTGTGCAAGATCCTAAAATGCAAGTAAGCAAACTAGAGCAACCCAGAAAGTAAACCCTAATTGCTTGTAAATGATAATGTAAATGCTCCAAATCAAGATGCAAAGTGATCTAAAGCATGAATACAAATGAGGTAATGAAGCTTATGCAAAGACATGAAAACATCATGAAATCATACCCAACCCCAAGGGAGGGGTACAAGCCAATCTTCAGTCGGTGATCCCTTATTGCTCTTCAATGCCTTCAAAGCCCTAAATGGATGAATGAAATTGATGAATGCTTGATGGATGGATGCTGAATGTTGTTGAAGTCTTCAAAGATCTGCTCTTTCGCTGCATAGAAGGTCCTTGAAACCAAAATTTGGATCCTTTCCAATGAAGAAAGAGAGCTCTTATATATGAAACCCTAGGTCTTAATTTCAACTTTTGGCCGACCTAGAGATTGAATCTCCTGCCAATTTCTTGGGGTTAAGCTTTATTTTATGATTGGATCGCGCTCCTAAAATTTCGGGAAAAATGTCCGGGACCGTGTGCACTCCGGGCGCCATGGTCCCAGCAACTTTTCGCCAAATTTTCAGGGCCATCAGATATGATGATTTTAGAGAGAATCCCTAAGTTACAGGTGATTTTGAGATGTTTTGACCCCCGAAATCAAGCCCCCAAGTTCAAAGTAGGACCTAATTAGGGTTTTTGATTAAATGATGTATTGGAGGAATAAAATGAAAGGGACACACTTTAATGAAAAGGGCCCAACTTTATGATATGGGAGATGATAAAATAGGACCTTAGACCTAATTAATTTAATTAATTAAGTGCTAAAGGGGAAATGCAATGCAAAATACAAAATGCGCCAAGGCGGGTGCTAAACTAGGTGTGAAATTGTACCACCCTAGCAAGTGCGTACAATTTACGACGTTAGATTTAGCCCCCACTTTAGCGGTCATATGAACACTATGTGCATATGCAAGCTAAAGTACAGAAAAGTAAACATTATTTGAAAAAGGATATATCCATAAGTCTGTCGAACGAAGCCCCCAGCGGTATCTGTAGTACACAGTTAGGAACCGCACCCTACAAAACACACGTTAGATCACAAAATCACCTAATTCTTACTAAGGAAGGTGATGAAAATTCGAGGGTAGCTATATGCCCCCCCCTGTTTCGGCTTGCTAATTTTAGTGAGTTGAAACAGGGTATCATGTTTACCACTTCGAATTGTTAAAGAATATTGATGACAAATGCTCACAAGAAGATTTGATATGAGATAAAAAACTAATGGAGAATCATTTGGTAAGAAAGAGGACTAAATCTCAATTCCAACACAACAAAGAGTGTGAGGATTTGAGAGTTCTCTAACACAAGATGAAGGATGTAAATGGAAACAAAATGCAAAGAGAAGAAAAGAAAGGAAAAAAAAGCATGAATACACACATTGGTGATCCATGAGAAGAATAGTGAGAGAGAAAACACGGACTTCTCACCCCTAGATCTTTTCTAGGTGATCCATGGGAAAAAGGACATGGAAAACTAGCCCCTAGAGTCTGTCTAGGTGATCCATGTAAGGGAGGAGAGTGAAAAAGTCTAGCCTTATGCCGCTAGTTCCACTCAACCTCGTGCATGTGTGTGTAAGTGAGGTTAGAAGCACCTCATAGGAGTCTATGCCCGAGTATGCTACAACCTGTATATGTATAGTACAAAAGCATGACATCTCGCTCTAAGAGTCTGTGCTCGAGTTCCGAGAATGACCCATTGCTCAAAAAGTGTAATGTTTATGTCGTAAGCAAAGTAGAACAAGGATACCTACCTTCATCACAAAAGAAGATACCCCAAAAATGCAACAATGTCATAGATCCAAGCAAGAGAGTTTTGCACTCTTTAAGCAAGGATAAGATAGTTGAAAAGGGATATCTTGTAGTATGTGTAAAGGAGATCCTTAGAGGAGAAGAGCTCTTTGTACAAAAGACACGTATCCCCGAGAGGAATTGTCTTAGACAAATATAACATCTTCTAGAATAAGACAAAGAAGAGAATAAGAATGCAATACTTCCTTCTTTTGCGAGGTGAAAGTGATTCTTAATGAAGGATGACGCTCTTTCTAACCCAATTGGGAGAGTGAATTCATTATGGATGTATTTTACCAAGTGCACAAGAGGTTGTAATCAAGGACTTACACCTCTTGTAAGAGAGAATCCTTGAACAAACAACAACATTTTCATACAAGGAATAACATCAAGTAATAAAGTTCACACCATCCACGAAATAGGAAAAAGTGGATCCTTAGATAAAAAAATAAGGAAAGATCATTGCCTCCCAAGGATAAGGACAATGAGAAGGACTTACACAATCTTCTAGGGAGAGATTTAGACATAAGAAAAATGTACTACATACTCAAATGAGTTCATGCAAGCAAGACATTAGTGTATGTAAAATACTCCTCATAAGAAGTGGGTAGGATAAGAAAGAGAATACACATCTTCTCTCATATCTAGGAAAAGAGGATTCTAAAGAAAAGATGATCAATATTTCCACACTATTACCCCTTAGGAACAAGAGATAACATAGAAAAATTAGGCTATTATGTTGCTTCAAAAATATGATTGCACTTGAAATTGTACCATCATGAATGACAATGAGCCCCCAGTAAATGAGCTACCAATGTCACATAATGATGAGCAACATAATAGCCATTAATGTTATTTAAAGACATGATAGATTGAATGAGGTATTTGAATATGACATGCTAAATGCTCAACTATAAGTGAGATCAAAAACATGTATAAAATGATAAAAATTGAGGAAGAAAAGTCACAAGAAATCTTAGAAGAGGGATGAGTGTAATTTATTAGAGCCTTATCCCTAGAGGAAAGGACTTTATGATGAATAGGAGATAAAGATTCATAAGTGGATTTAGAAATTTGAAGGGAGTCATAAAGAGATTTGTTCATTGCTAAGATTTCCTTATGAGGGGAATGAGAGTTGATAGAAGTAGAAGATGATTTAGTTGAAGTGAGATCACCATCACTACTAAATATAGCATTCACACTGAGAGATGGTCTTTTAGATTCTTTGGTGGGCTTAAAAAGATTATATCCAAGTCCAAATGAATATTCATGCATGTTATGTTCTAAAGGAACTTTAATTCCTTGTTCATTTGCGCCACAACCATTTCCACTATAGCCACTCTTAGCCAAAATATGAAAACCACGACCATAACGATTAGCCATTTCAGAAAGAAAAGGTGGTTTTTCATAAGACAAAGAATCAAATTCTTCAGAATTAGAGGTGTGAGGAGAAGAAGTTTGAGAAGCAGCCACAAAATTATTGCTCATAGGTTCAGGTAAGACTGATTGATCTCTAGTTTCTTCCTTCTTTTTAACTTTAAGATCTCTAGGAGGAACCCTATACTCACCTACGAAGGTGGGATTGAAATCAAGAGATCCCCAATCGTCTTCTGCGAGAACCTTCTCAGGATCAAAAGCCTTTTCATGTGTAGATTCAAGTTGAGAAGAATCTTCTTCAGGAACTTTAGACTCATCCAAAGAATTTTGATTATCAGAGGGTAATGATTCATCCATAGGTATGTTGTTTAACGAGTCATCACTAGAAGAGGAAGGCTTAGAAGAACTCCCTTTGGAAGTAGATGTTTGCAAAAAAGCTTGAAAATTAGTATCACCTATCAAGGTATATGTCTTATTATTATAAATAAATTTAACTTGTCTATGCAATGTAGAGGGGACAGCTTGCATACTGTGAATCCAAGGTCTCCCTAATAACAAGTTGTATGTTAGATTTCCGGACATAACATGGATAGGAGTAGGCAAAGTAATAGGTCCCACTGTGATGGGTAAGGTGATAATACCTAATGAAGACTTAGCCACATTATCAAAGCCTCGAATGGGACGAGAGTCAGGCTCAATAAGGGATGTATCCACATTCATCTTATGCAATAGATTAATGCTACACACATTAAGGCCAGAACCATTATCTACCAGTGTTCGTCTTATAACAGTGTCATTTATGATAACCACAATCATCAAGGGATCATATTGATGTTGAATTTCACTAGTAGGCAACTCATCTTGTGTGAACACAATTTGAGCTTTAGGATTCATCACAGAGTTAACCAAAGACACTATATTACTAGATGTATTAGGTGGAGGAACATTCAAATATTTCAAGGCATCTTGTAACATTCCATGATGAGCGGAAGAAGTTTGGATCAAATCCCAAAGGGATATCTTAGCAGGAGTAGTTTTAAGTTGTTCTATGAGATTATATTCCTTACTAAGCATTTGTGAAATCCGTGGAGCTTGTGGAAGAATTGGTTGAGGATTAGGAAGAGAAACTGGAGTAACAGGAGGAGGATTAGGCTGCCTATTATTTCTAGTATTATAGGTATGAGCAACCGCATTATAACTCTCTCTAGTTAGTTGCTTAGCATACTCATAAGGGCTCTTAATAGAATAACCTCCTTGCACAGTAATAATAGGTTTCTTAGGAGTGCAAAAAGAATCATTAGCATAGCCACCTCGGACCACTAAGATAGGCTTATTTAAAGGTTGAGAATTTTGAGAAGGATAGGCACCTTGGACAGTGAAGAGAGGTTTGTTAGGTGTTTCATTCACACGTATCAAATTAATTGAGGGTGGCTTAGAGGAATGAACAAAAGTGTTGGAAGAATTATTGATAGTCTTCTCTTGCATTAAAATCTTATCACGGATTAAATCAATTTTAGGAGAGAGACAAGGGGTAGGCATTGATGTTCCAGTAGGAAGAGTAATACTAGGAAAGGTCATATCATCCTCTATCATCAAAGGACCTACATGGGGAATAAACTCTCTAGGAGAAGGATCAACATTACTCTCTAAAGTCTCACTTTTGAGATGGAGATCTTTGAAAGAGATGTTAACCATCTTGTTTTGAACTAGGGTTTCCTTATGAGTAGAACCAAGTTGAGGAGAGGGAGATGCTTTATTTTTAGAGGGAGAATGATTGAGATTCAAGGAAGGTGAGAAACTATCAAGGGAGTTTTCAATCTTGATTTCATCCCCTTTGGCTAGGGGTAGAGAATAATCTATACCTTCTTCTAATGGTTCATCCCAAATAGTGAGGTTGTTGAAAGGAATGTTTGAAGTATTGTCAATTTCGGGAGAGGAGATAACATTGTTTATTAATTCCTCATCCTTAGGAGGGAGAGCATCAATAGATGTGTTAAACTCATCCTCTTTCCTCAAAATATGTTCAATATGATCTTTAGGGGAGAGAGAATTAAGGAAATTGCTTTTTATTTCATCTTCTTTCTCTAAGGGATGCTTATGGGTAAGACAAACTTTAGGAGAAGGGTAAGCATTTATCATTAATTCATCATCTCTAGTGGGAATTTTGTTGGAAAAGGAAATGCCATCACTAGGAAATGTAGGGATAATGTCATCTTCTTGCACAAAAGGATCCTCATGAAGGGAGTGTTTTTTAGGAGCCACAAAGTCATCAAGGGCATCATCCAACAAAGCATGATCATATCTATTAAAAGGTTTATCTTTTGATTCAAAAGGAGATATCTCTTCATAGAGGGGATCATTGAAAACAACCATGTTACTAGATTTAGTGGAAGAGTTGATAGGAATGTACCCTTGAGAGGAATCATTCGACTTATCTTTCTCATCACAATGAAATGGCATAGTAACAATGTTTATGAGTTTTTGGTAAAATGAAGGTTTGGTATCTTTAGGTTTCAAAAACTCATCTAAAGCTTCATCTAACTCATAATCATCACAAATATGAACATCTTGCAAATAAAGATCTGACATTTTGAAATAAAAATTACACACAATGCAAAGAAACAAAACACACTCTTTCTTTTCCTTCTTTTTTTTTTTTTTTGAAAATGAAACTTAAATGAAACACGCTAAATCTAACAAATGTAATGCAAGAGAAAACAATAATAAGATTCACGTCAGGTTCACCAAAATGTGTGGGGGAAAAAGTGACACTAAGCAAACATGCCCTAATTTCACTTTCAATCACACACTTGTGGAATACGAAAGAGCCTAGAGGTATCACACAATTGGCTACTTCTTTTTGTGGAAGAGAGAGCCACAAGCTACCTATTAGGATTTCTATTCCTTTGTTGCAAATGATAGATAGAATGATGCAAGTTCAACTATTAACCCTAAAGTGTAAGTATGAACTAGTAACAAGATTGCAAAATTGAGATTAAACAATGGAAAGCTGTAAACACAAGGACAAGATAAGAATGCAGATGTGTACCCGGAGTTAAAATCTGAGTGAAAATGTTCGGGATGGGGGCGCAGGCGCCACTGTCCTAATTCTGCTCCTGAAACTGCTGTTTTGCAACCTGAAAAGCTGTCAGAAAGTGCTGAAAACTTGCTGTCTGACAGAAGGACCAGGGTGCCCAGTGCCCCTGTCCTGGCAGGACCAGGGCGCCCCACGCCCCTGTCCTAGCTTTCTGGGCTGGAATTTGGTGTGAAGTTCAGTCT
The DNA here is from genome assembly GCF_030272615.1 of Cryptomeria japonica. Taxonomy (NCBI): domain Eukaryota; kingdom Viridiplantae; phylum Streptophyta; class Pinopsida; order Cupressales; family Cupressaceae; genus Cryptomeria; species Cryptomeria japonica. Next base: position 679,267,650 of record NC_081408.1, on the reverse strand, counting down.
CCGTCTGCTTTCGTCGGATCTGCAACTTGCGGCATCGTCCGAATCCCGAAACCTGCACTTATATCTGAAAAGGTATGGTGGGCGGCTATATAGGGTTTTGCCTTAGTCAAACCCCCGCTTTGGTGATTTACACCTCCACGAATAGCCAAGTTGTATTGTAAAAGTAGTGTGTGTGCAGACCTTGTGTGTGTGCAAGATCCTAAAATGCAAGTAAGCAAACTAGAGCAACCCAGAAAGTAAACCCTAATTGCTTGTAAATGATAATGTAAATGCTCCAAATCAAGATGCAAAGTGATCTAAAGCATGAATACAAATGAGGTAATGAAGCTTATGCAAAGACATGAAAACATCATGAAATCATACCCAACCCCAAGGGAGGGGTACAAGCCAATCTTTAGTCGGTGATCCCTTATTGCTCTTCAATGCCTTCAAAGCCCTAAATGGATGAATGAAATTGATGAATGCTTGATGGATGGATGCTGAATGTTGTTGAAGTTTTCAAAGATCTTCTCTTTCACTGCATAGAAGGTCCTTGAAACCAAAATTCGGATCCTTTCCAATGAAGAAAGAGAGCTCTTATATATGAAACCCTAGGTCTTAATTTCAACTTTTGGCCGACCTAGAGATTGAATCTCCCACCAATTTCTTGGGGTTAAGCTTTATTTTATGATTGGATCGCACTCCTAAAATTTCAGGAAAAATGTCTGGGACTGTGTGCACTCCGGGCGCCATGGTCCTGACAACTTTTTGCCAAATTTTCAGAGCTGTCAGATATGATGATTTTAGAGAGAATCCCTAAGTTACAGGTGATTTTGAGATGTTTTGACCCCTGAAATCAAGCCCCCAAGTTCAAAATAGGACCTAATTAGGGTTTTTGATTAAATGATGTATTGGAGGAATAAAATGAAAGGGACACACTTTAGTGAAAAGGGCCCAACTTTATGATATGGGAGATGATAAAATACGACCTTAGACCTAATTAATTTAATTAATTAAGTGCTAAAGGAGAAATGCAATGCAAAATGCAAAATGCGCCAAGGCGAGTGCTAAACTAGGTGTGAAATTGTACCACCCTAGCAAGTGCGTACAATTTACGACGCTACAATCATATTGCAGATGTTATATAATTTTTTGTGATAGTAATAATATTTTAGGGTTAGTAATATTAGATATATACTCTTTTAGAATTTGCTACTTTGGGTGGAATTATTTATATATGATTTTGTTGGTTGAGGAATTTAGATTTTAGAGTTTTGGTATGCATATTCTTTATCAGCCAAATATATAAATTATGGCATAAAATAATATTGTGGCTTTGATTTTGATATAGTTTTAAATGTTTAATTTTGTTGTTAGGGTACCTCCAGCCATTCTTATTGTAAGTTAGTGTTTTATATTATTTTTGTATCCTTGTTTTATTATTTAATCTACATATATTTTATTCTCAAATAAGTTTGGATGTGTTATGTGACTTTTTCTCCAAGAGAAACTAAAGTGATGAAATAACCCTTTTAAAATTAAAAAGGGGGATAAAAATAAAGGATATTATAATTCTTTGGTTTACAGAAAGGTTAATAAAGAATGTTTATGAAAAACTCTCTTAGAAGAGAGTTATAATTATATTTATTAAAGGGTAAATAAAGGTGACTTTTTCGAAATGGTGTGATGGTTTGGAAACCACCCCTTAAAAGGTTATATAATTCATTTATGTGAGACTGGGAAGAGGGCATGGAGATCACTCAAGGAAGAAGAAGAAGGTGGCTTGTTGGGCCATGGGCATGGGAGGAAATATAGGAATTTAGAGGGCACAAAGGAATGAAGGTTAAGGTCATTGGTTGGCATGGGCATTGGAGAAGGGTCACACACTGTGTGTCCAACTCAAGGTAGAGTGTACACTCGGGAGTGTCTTGGCCAGGGCTGTGTTTATTTTGTGTCGTGAAGGCATGCAAGGTTATGTTTAAGAACCTGTCCTCCTGGAGTGATTACTTGTCGTAAAAGAACCTAGACCTGGGACTATTCCTTTGAATTCTAGATAATATGGTTGGTTCTGTGTAAGAACCGGTTCCTCTAAGAAGTGTACCCTAGAAATAAGGGCCAATAGCACCAGAACTTCCTTGAAGTGAGAGTGACCTTTCCAAGCCTCATGATACAGATAAGTACTTGAAACCCTTGATGATAAATGATAATGAGAATATAATGATTTTGATGATAATATAGTTGAGTTATGTGGTTGTGCTATTTAATTTATTATGGCAACAATTAACTTTATAAATTATTATTAGATTATTACATGTCATAGTCACTTTGTTTATTTACATCTAATTCATTCTTATGAAATCTTATAATTGATCTTAACATTAATATTTAATCTTTTAATTCCGCTGCAATTACTTAATTGAGTCTTGGAGAAAAGTGCCATTACATTTGGTATCAAAGCCAAATTGACTTGACCTTTCTATATTTGAAATTCACTTTGTATTTTCAAATTATATATTAACCAACCTTTACTATATTCCTTATATATATTATTTTCACCTTAATTACAATTGAATATATTGAAACAATACCATAGATTGACTCTAACAGATATATCTTACTTTATAAAATTAGCAACATACATACTATTTATTATTTATTCATTAAATTTTACATTCTTACATTGAACCACTTTACTTTACTATGTATTCACAATAGACTGTTATAATAATTTTGTGTCTCAATTCCTCAAATCTTGCCAACCACTCCTATATACATTTGGGCTTAATAGCTATAATAATTTGAAACTTAGATACCATGTCTTCCTAAGATCGGTGTGAACTTTAGATTCTAGTCATAATGCTTGGTGCCCAAAGTTGTAACTGTAAATAGTCGATAGGACACCTTGTTTCAAAAGGTTGAGACCTTTTGTATTGTGGGTCGTGTCTCTATGAGCAATGGCATCCTTTTGTAGTGCACTTATAACTTTAGGTATCCCCAACCATATTAATGCATTGACCTCTTTGAAAGGGATTCCACCTTGGTGTACTTGTAATGGACGACGTCCTTGCTCTCACAAGAGTTCCAAAACCATGATAAGGTGCAGTACCCAAACCAGTAATTCTACTCTGACATTTAAGACTTGCGGGAATTGCAAAAAGAAGTTTGATCTACTAGAGAGCCACCACGCTTGTCATTTTTAGGTAATCTTTGTGGTTCATAGTGCACAATCCGTATTTTCTTAAGAAACGTGTCCATACTCATGTTGTATGTGTTTCTTTGATTTTAATGAATATTGGTATTGAGCTCAATTTTAGAATTTAATTGGGTGGAGTGGATTTTTCTTCTGATGACCATTTTTCTTGAAAACAATATTTTCTGGTCATAACCATTTGTTTAGAAGCCTTTATTGTTTTCTATAAGATCCGTTTTGTCCTCAGTAGAAAGATGATTTTTGGCTGGTTTAGCAAGTCGTATGCTGCAGAGCTGGATAGAGAAAACAATTTTGAAATAAGTGTATGATGGAAACATTACGCTACCCAAGAACTACAAGTCTAAACGATCCTCTCTGAACCTTTTCTTTTGCATCTTCATTGTCAGTGATGGTGGTAGAAAATGGAATGGGATGAAGGTGCTCCTTAAATTAATGTTGTCCAGAGAGATTATACAACTTTTGGAGATAGTGAAAATTCAATCATTCCCTTTAGGATCTATGATAGTCAAAAGTATCGTAGGAGCCACTTGATATTGTGTATGGTGAAAAGTGGATAATGGAAACAACAATATTGAAACATTAAATGAATTCAACCATAAAACCCTAGCCTAACAACAACAAAGATCCACTATAACATATGAAGATTACCTAAGACAATGCAAATCAACAAAATAAAAAAGATTATACAATCACATGTCCACTAGGGTTTGAATCTTCATTCTTCCTATCTCCATTGATCTTGCTTGATATATTTGCTCTCAGATTTTATGTGTGCACAAGAGCTCAACAAAGAACGGAAATGTGGTTGATAGCTTGATCGCATAAGATTGATTATAATGCTCATTAGCCGAATTAGAATGCTTAGGGTTGATAATGGAAGAAGCATCTCCTTATATAGAAGACACTTTAGAAAATGAAGGGAGTAAGATTAAGAGGTGTAAAAAATAAATGGTCGGCTAGGATTAAAGGGTAGGTAGAAGAAATAATAAAATGATAAATGGGGTAGGTAGTGTAGGAATTAAGAGATGAATGACATGTGTCATGGGTAGAAAAGGCTAATGAATTAATTAAATAAATAAAGATTTATTTGATTGATATAAGAAATGGGATCAATTAAATAAATAAAATATTTATTAAAATGAGGAAAGGCTTAGAAGAGGATAAATGAATTAATTAAATAAATAAAGATTTATTTAATTAATATAAGAATTAGGCTTAAATATATTTATTTAATTAGACATAATTTTTTTAGGTGTCTACAGATATAATATTAGATATACGGTGCATTACGTTTTTCTTTTATCATTGAAGCCTCTTGGTCGTAGAAATGAATGCGGTCAATGGTGGGCATTCATTCAATACCGCAATACTTCATTTGAGCAAGGTGGAGTACGTCGATTTATGCCCATAATGAATTATGTGAACATTCACTATCTAAAGCCTTACAAAATACAAACATTGTACTAATAGCCTTTATAACAACATTGTGCCTTGAAGAGTTCATCGTTTCTCAATCTTATACTTAACAACGTTTCTCAACCAACAAAGCAATTTATGGAGTTGTTTTATATGAATACATAATGTTCCCAAGGGTACATTCATAGCTCAATCAAGACACATGATATAAATCCAAGCACAATCACAAGCAATTCAAACTTGACATGCTATTATTGTACACAAGAATGCGCTCTATAAAATATGTAAGCAACATATCATCCAAATAATATATAGCAGTCATAGGTTGATACAAAGTTGTCAATTGACCACAAGGTCAATTTATAATTGTTATTAAGGATGATCCTATGGGATAGGGTATATATAGCCTCTGTTTCCTAACTGACTATAATTAGCAATAGAAAGTTGCTTCTTTAGCTCAAGGACAAATATAGAAGTTACAAATTTTTATAGGGCTCATATCATTGTTCAATCTAGAGTGCACAACTAATGAATAAGAGTCATATACAACATATGACAATAGATGTAAAAACAAACACATTTTCTTTAAAAAAAATAATTTGGCAAACAAAAATTAAAGATTTTTCTATAAGTTTGAGATTCAATCAAAGAAATTTTGAATTTTCAAACAATATAAAAATCAGAAACAAAGATATACCTACTATTTTTTAATTTAAAGGTATTTTAAACATCATAGAGATATAAAGAGTAAATGATAGTATAGTGCATGAAATTATGAATAACATTATACTTATTTCAATAATTTTTTTTATTAATGTCCCTTGTTCTTCTTCTTCTTAGTAAATATCTAATCTAATATTGATAGATTGAAGCATCAACTCCATTCCTATTTGAACATGTACATTTTTTGTATCTTTTATTCATGGACAACTTTAAGAAACCACCCCTCGGGCCAAAGTGTAAAATCCTAGCGAATCAGACATTTTTTTTCGGGGGAAATTTTCATATTGATGGCGAATTTTTTTTTCAAAATAGGAAAAAAAATTATTTTGTATTGGCAATTTTTTTCTAGGGTACAAAAATTCCATAAAATTATGGCAAATAATACCTTCTTTTGTGGGGAAAATATATATTGTAGGAGGCGAATATTTTTCGTTTAAAGGAACAAATATATAGTTGTATGGGCGAAATGTTTTACTCTAAAGGAAAAATTATTTAAGTGTATTGGTAATTTTTATTCACCGCTTGAAAATTATTTAATTTTTTTGGCTAATATTTTGTTATTTATGGAAAAATATATCTTTTATTGGTGATTTCATGAATTCATTACCATTAATAGACAAGGCACATCACATCACATCAGTACATCACATTGAGTCCGGACTCTGCACAATGTATCGATAAGCACAACCTCTTTGACACGTGAATGGTGACACGTACCTAAAATCCATTAATGATTTTAAACCATTCGATGATCGTAGATCAATGGTTGAAGTTTTATTTCAACCCAAATTTACGAAGAGAACGTAGTTCACCAAAAAGTGTCCGGAATGGAATTGGATTCAATAGACATGAATCAAATGTCACGGTCAATAATGTTGGTCATTTAATATATATCTAGTCACTAACTGCAATCTACTCTATCCCCATGACTTCCAATGTGGTATTTGGTACTGGTTTATAGTTGTTTCCAATTTCGCACACGAGTGCATTTATGGAAAAGATTTGCAGAGATATATGAAAGATTTAAAAAAATTTAAAAGAATTAATATGGTTAGAGAAGGAATTATTACAATCAAGAGCTTCAACTATTTATAGACGATCTCTACTTTTTTCATCTTCAATTAGCCTTTGGTAGATAAATCGTCGAAGCTCAAGGTATTTAAATTCTACTTCCGGTTTAGGTCTATAGGCTTAGACTATATAATTTGGTATTTTGATTTCTCAAGATAAACACTCCTATCTGCTTAAGAAGCATTTATGTGGAGGACCAGAGGGCCTTTTTGGGCTCAGTTAGAGACTCAACCCTCCAATCAATCTGTAAGGAGGTTGGGATGTTCACTAATGAGGCTGTGAGGATGGTGTTGGGTAGAGAGTTTCTGCATAATGAAAATAGATACCGTGTTAACACAGACATTACGTCCCGGTTCTTGGCATCTCTTCTGGACCTCTAAGGAGACAAGGTGGATATGTTGATGTTGTTAAGGAAGGTGTTTAAAGAAGACTTCCTTAGAGATGAAATTATTGTTGTCATCTTTGCAGAAGTAGGGGTGGGGATCCCTTGGGCAAATGAGTTAACCAAGCTTCTCCTTCCTGACCAAACAATGTCAATGGCCAGGCAACCATTTATTTTGAACCTAAATGCGGAGCAGTTGAGGCATCATCAGAAATGGGCACGGATTGGTAGGTACTTTCTCTGAAAATGGTTCCTCTTGGACGACTTTGCAGACTACATTTGGCTTGAAAAATTCTCACAGCTTATAATGTCTCAAGAATTCTACATGGAGGGAGGGCGAGATTCTTAGGGTAAACCATGAATGTGTCCACTACTTGTGCCCTAGCCCCGAGCCCTAGTAGTTTTTTTTTTGTGGCTATTTCCTCGTAACCTCATAGGCTCACTCATTTTGGCTTTAAAGTTTTTGAGGGACTCCGACATGTAAAAAATGTAAATTTGTGAAACATATATATTAATGATAATTTTGCAAATTCCAGTTCGTTTCAGTTTACCTCTTATGGATATAAAAATGCTTTCTATTTCATTTTATTTTTTTTGCTGCCATCATGCCATGACAAGATACTTAGCATAATCGTTATGTTTTGAAATAACTTAAATAGTTATTAATTTGTGTGGATATAAGATTTAAATTTCACCATAAAAAAATAGCAGGTCTAATATAATTTCTTCTCTAAAGTTAAAGAACAAACTCAGTGTCACTTCTGAGATGATCTTTTCGAAAAGATATTTGAAGTGCTTGACAAAGAAGTATTTGAAAAAACATAATGTCAGGGATTGGTTGCAAATGGTAGCATCCAATAAGGATCGCAATGCCTATGAGCTACGTTATTTCAATATTTTATTAAATGATGAAAATAAATTTAATACTGTGATCTTTTTTATGTAATGTTTCTTCCTCTATACTTAATATATATATATAAAAAATCTAGTTCATTTCATTAATTATTTGTACATTGATTATCATTGATTATAATTTTATAAATATAAAAAAAAGATGTTTATCTCATTAAAAACAAGTGAATTAAAAGTCCAACTTGTTGTAATTTTTTCTGCATAATTTCAATATAAAAAAAGTCCAACTAACTAGATACATGCACATTGAACACCGACACGAAATAAAGGCTATGGCTAATGGGATGATGAAGCATCAGGTGACGTGGCGTTTGGGTGGCAGAAATCCTATGTATAATGGGACCCACGGGAACTGACAATGAATATGCAGTGATATTGCCTTATGGACCTATGGTACACACATCACTATCATGAAAGTGAATGGTTAACATTTAGCCTTTATGCAGCTTTAATGCCGGCTTGTGCATATAAATTATGCAGTTGAACTAGTGCATGCAGAGGAATGATGGCAGAGTTTATGATTAATACCGATGACCGCCACCAGTGGATGTCAGAAATTAGAATTGAGTGAGAGGTGTTTAAATCTTGGGTGGATTGGAAGTCTTAGTATCATACTATCTACACTTGCAACATTTTCCATTATCTTGGGTTTTTTAAGCAACATGGAAACCAATTTCTCCTTCCATACTGATAATAAATTAGTCTCATTTCTTAGACGATTTACGAATAGGAGGCTAAAAGGTTTGTTCTTGTTTAAGGATGAATGGTTGTATGAGAGTGTGAAAATGTTGTTGGGAGAGGAAATTATCCATGAAGGTCATCGCTACAGGACAAACATGGAGGCATATTCATTGATTGTCACTTGGGGTTTCCAATTTGAGGACGAGGTGGACAAGGTAAAAAATGCCCTGAGAGTTGTAATTGATGGGCACAACCTATTAAATCTGGATAGTGTGTGTGCTCGTGTGGTCCCGAAGGTGGGAATTATTCCTGAGGCAGAGGTGGCTAGTATAGTGGCGCTGCTACCACTCATTCGATGGGCTGATGATGATTTGAAGGCAAGATGTAGAGCTCTTGCTTGGCATAGGTGGAAGGCCTTCAAAATGCTTGCAAGATTGATGCAGTGTGATGAGGTTTTGACTGTCCTTCATGGAGTGGCACATGCAGAGGTGGGTCGAGAGTTGCGACCGAGACCTGAGACTGCCCAAGCAATGAAGCGACTCTCAGAATTCTATGATGACTTGGAGAACAGGCTGTTTCTAGGTTAAACTGTTTGTATCTTTTTGTTCCATGTTTGTTTTCTCCCCAAGCCCAACTTTGTATATATGGGGGGATGTCTGCTACAAATTTTGGTATGTCGAATTGGAATTCTGAGGTTTTTGCATGTAGTAGGTTTTTTTTTTTTTTGGGAATGGTGGTTTTGGCCCTTGGGGGTATTTTTTGCGACGACAGAACTCTGGTGGTTTTACTATACCACCTATACTTGCATATATGCAATATTTTATTTCCAAGTAATACAATACAAAAATTATCGATAAAAAAATGAAATATCATGCAAGTTTTGAAATTACATGTTTAAATTATATATTTAATTCATTATAAAGTTATATACTATCATCCATTGGATGAGCACAAATCAACGACGTGAGGTGTATTTCAGGCCAAATGTGGGAACGATAAACATTTTTTGCAAACGTCTAACGAAAGAATTCCATTATGGATAAACATTTTTTGCAAACTTCTAACAGTAGACTTCCATAAACGATAAACATTTAATTAATTATAGTTAAATTCTAAATTTGCAATTGTATACTTAATTAAATTTAATAAGCTCTATTTTGAGCAGAAGTTGAAAAGGATTAAAAAGTCTTCAAAATCATTCTCAAAAAGTGACTCGTATTTGTTGACGTGGCCAAAAATGGCAAAAGTCCTGGGACTCACGATAATTGACAACAGATACCATCATCCGTTGGATGAGCACAGATCAATGACTTAGGGTGGATTTTGGCCCAAATGTGGGAAATAAATACATTTGTGAGAACTTCACCTAGAATTGAACGTTTTACATTTAATTAATTATAATTAAGTCTATAAAGCTCTATTTCAGGCAAAAGTTGGAAAGGATTAAAAAGACTTCATAATCAGTCCGGAAAAGTTACTCGAGTCTAGTGACGTGCCCGAAAAATGGCAAAAGTGATGGGACCCACAACAACTGACAATAGATACCATCGTCCATTGAATGAGCACAAATCGATGGCTCAGGGTGGATTTCGGCCCAAATGTGGGAAGTAAACACATTTTTGAGAACTTGACCCGGAATTGAACGTTGTAAATTTAATTATCTATAATTAAGCTATATTTCAGGCGGAAGTTGAAAAGGATAAAAAAGACTTCAAAAATAGTCCAAAAAAGTAACTCGTCACTCGAGTCTGAAGACGTGTCCACTATCCTCAAAATTTAGACTAAAGAAATGAATGTTTTGTCCTTCGATGGCGAATAGATATTACTAATAATTTATAAAATTACAACAAGATTCTAGAAAATTTTCCCTTTAGGTATTGCTTTTGTACTTTTCAGTGTTTTCAAAATAAGTGACTCATAATCGTATTTCATTTCATGGACAAACCAGTAAATCTAGGAAGATTCAGAAACGACTACTAGATTGAGGAATACAAGTTGCAACAGAGTATATCTGTGCCAATCTAGTGAAATAGAAATTTCGGGTAAAATCTAGAACACCTACATCCCATGTTTTTACTTTTTTTAATTTTGTGGATTAATTTGAGGGTTAGCATTTTCAGGATTGTATCTAGCATTATTTTTAATTATTAACAATAACAGAGATGGGGAAATTGGGAAGTAGTAGTTCAACAGGAAGTCAAGTGAAAAAAAATAGACCTAACCGAACTGGTTAAAACACCAGGTTTCACTGATGAACACCATGATATTTATGACCCTGCTATCCATAGTGAAAAGCGTATCATAGATATTAGATATGCATTGTCTAATAAGGCGGCAGATCCAAGCAGGGAAAAATTTACTTTTTTCAACACAATGTTAAAACAAAGAACAAATAAAATCGCATTGTGGGATGTTGGATTGGGAAGCATGGTGTTACCTATAGTATTCCCTTGCCCTGAATTTGTCATGGTCTACACCGAAAATTATGATGAAGATAAAAAAGAAATTGTTAATAAAAATAAAAAAGAGAAAATTATATCCATAAACGTGGGAGAATTTTCTCGTTTGTTGAACCTAGGGTTTGAAGCACAAAACTCAAACGTCCACATTGACCTAGGAAAGGTGGCAGAGAAATATGAGAGTCTCAATCCAAGTCATAGAGATTCATTTATCAGAGCTCTAATAATGCGTGATACTCTGTTGGCTCGGAATCATAAGCCTCCTTATGATTATAACATTTTTGTTCCATGGGTTCGGGATACTATTTCCTTGCTGACATTTTGCCTGGGATTGGAAAATAATAGGGAAGTGGGTGCTAGCCTTATTGAAATGATTTTTAATATCCATTGTGTAAGTCAACCAGTAAGATATAATTTTGTTGAGCACGTTGTTCAATCCATGCAAAAACAATTACTAATGATAAAAAAGGTTCATGTAAGATATTTAGGCTCTCATCCTACTTGTGCTATCTTCTTCTATCCAAGTATTGTGCAATGTTCGAGACCAACAATCTTCATATTGTGAACTATAAGATTGATGAGAACACTCAGAATAGAATAGAGTGTCCAATATATGAATAGACACCAAAGATAAGGATGCATGATAACCAAAAGAACTACAACCATTTTGTAGACTTCTTTTTGGCACCAATGTATAATAAAATTACAAGCACTCCAATGCCTAGATTGCCTGTGTCTTGTAGAGATTGCATTCAACTCGGAAGTCAAATACAATAGGCTAACTGGTTCTTCATGGAAGAATGCACTGTGTTAAGGTTTTGTGGATCAATAGTAAAAACCTATAGACTTCCAATACATGTGACAAAGAGGGTATTTGCATTGGAATATGTACGATAGTTGGACAGCATAGATAGGCACTTTCATGGTCAGCAAAAGAAGATCATATTTCCTTCCTTGCCTTTCTCATGTGGAAGGTTCATATTTGAGAGAAAAGCATTCAATGTGGCACATGATTTTTTGATAGTTTTTTAGATTTGGTGATGAGGGTCTCTGGCAGTATAATCCAATCGGTGTAGTTCAAACAAGGCTTAAGAAAAATGGGAACTCTTCAGCGTTATGTCAACATGAAAGTAAACCATTGCTAGAAAAGCTTAGAAACATGGACTCCTGGGATGAGGTAAAAAATGAGATGGAGAAAATTATCGCTGACAATAACATTTCAACAAAAGAATTGTCATCACAAATTATGGCATTGCACACACAGAGGATGGCATTGAAAATAGGAGGTCCTACAATTTCTACCAAAAATCTGCTAATCCATCTAACAAATGTATTCCCAAAACAATTCTGCAAGAATGTAAAGACAATTATTGGACTTGAACCAAAATAAATGATTTTTGGACCGAGGAAGAATCTCGATGAACCAAAGACTAGTGCAGAATTTGAGTCCATCAAAGAGAATGTAGAGTTTAGCAAATTGTGGAATATGGAGCATCCCATAACAACATATGACAAAAGTGATGATGAAAATGAGTATGAGGTTGAGCCCACTCCAATAACTACTACAGTCCCTAAAATATTAGGTAGATTCAATGAGTCCATGAAATAAAAATATAGCAAAGGGGAAAACATTGTGGAAAAAATGGGTTTTGAAGGTGGTGGTCTAGGTCCCAGAGGAGAAGGCATTTGGTATCCACTTGAGGTACAACTTCCATCAAATTCAAAATCAAAAGATCCTATTATACCAGTCATTGGACTTGATTCGTTAGATTCATCATGGAAAGGTACTACTCATTACCCTCAGGGTCCAGCTGCATTTGTTACAGGTTCAAATCCACAACCACCACCACATCATGGTATTCCCATTGGTGGCGAATCAAGTGCAACTGCCATTGGTGGGGAATCTGGGGATAGTATTCCTATTAGTGTTCAGTCAAGTGCCACTATGATTGGTGGGGTTGGCATGGGTACTACTACTGATACTATTTGTCTTGGTGTTGGACAAGTGCAACAACAAAATATCTCTCGCAAGAGGCCACTAGTGGTAGACACTCATACTATTCAGAATCCTATATCAAGTGCCACTGCCACTACAAATCTATAATTTGTAGCTTCAAACGAGACCCCTCCAAAGACTGCAAAAAATACACATGCAAGTGACAGTGGGACAAGATTAGGAATGGTTGTTGGTACTCCTAGTAATGCATTAGTTAAAACCATAGGCATAGGTGGAACTAGAGCCTCTGCTATTTCACCTTTCAAACATTCAATTGCTTCAACAAGCCCAGATTTTCAATTTCGTGATTACTATGAAAAATTTGAACACACAATAAATGCAAATAAAGAAAAAGAGAGAGCATTGCATAGGGTTGCCCTGACTGAAGTTTTAGATGAACAACCTGCAAGGAACAAGGTATTTCCAACATATGACCCACACAAAGATATGGTGGAGTTCATGGTTGTTATGCCCCCAAATAAAAATAAAAATCCACCACACAGTCAAATAGATCCCTCTGAATTTCAAGTTAGTGCCCTCCAAATGGATTTTTCCAAAGTACAAAATGTGGACAAAATTAGTGTGTCAAAAAGGACTAATGAAGTGTTCTACACTTCATTGCTAAAGGTGGAGAGAGAAAAAAATAAATTGGAGAAACAAATAGAAAAGTTACAAGAAGACCTGGAAAACAAAAAAATCAAAGAGGAAAGCAACATATAACAAGTGCAATGATTTACAAAAAAGGATAAAAAATTTGGGCTCTGCAGTAGAAATTGCAGAGAAAGAAAAGATGGATGCAGAATTGAAGGACCTGAGTGAAAAACTGGCTAAAAGTAGTAAAAAAATTGATGATGAAAGAGCCAGTTTTTAAAAAGTATACAAAAGTTATGAGTTTGTTGCTGCCGAAATAAGAAAAATACAAGACCTATTGGATCATGAGAAGAAAAAAGAAAAACATTTGAAAGAGGAAGTAGATGAAGAAAGAAAGAAATGTGCACAAATGAAAGAAGACCTGCATAATGCAAATGATAAAATTAAAACTTCGGAAGATAAATTTAAAGATAATATGAAAAATACAATGAAGTATATACAAGAAAATATTTGGGGGCAATTAATGGAGAGGAGTGACAAGTTCTGTGAATGGTTTGAATTGAATGAAAGTTTGAGATTAATTTATACGAAAATCAAAGGGCACATTGAGAAGAGCATACATGTTTATTCAAAAGAGGATATGGCAAAACAAATTTTGCAAGTAGTCTACAGTACCAATGACAACTATTTAGCATCAGGGAATTAACAACCTCATTGATGCCACAGTTAAGACATCATCTATCCTTGAAAAATGCTAGAAACTAAGGGAAATATCAGAAGTTATGGATACATGTGGCAAAAAGATATTGAAGCTGCAAGAAAAGACAACTACTTTGATTAAACTTGGTTTGGCTAAGATTGTTGACCCATCAAAATAAATTCATTGGAAAAGAAGCTTACAAAAAAAACATGGAGATAAAAATGAAGTTTCATTTAGACTTTCTTCCTAAGAACACAACTCCCCAAAGTTTTCTGGAATTCATCAAACCATTTACAACTCTGAATGCGGTATTGGGTGAAACAGTGATGTCAAGTCACTCTTCTAAATATGGATTGTTGACGAAGTTGCCATTGGCTTTCCATAGTTTAAAGAATATTGACCTTCCATCAGACAAAGAGTGGAGAACCCTACAAAAACTGGCATAGAAATCTCAAGAATCATAGTATGTATTGCATAGTTTTCTTCTTTTACTCTTAATTTCAAGGTTTTATGTTTTTTTGTTTGGAATTTGGCATCACTTGAAATAAATTTGTTTTATGAATGGGAAAAAACCAGCACTCGCTATTGCTAATCCATCCTATGAATATATGATGCACAATGCAAACCTTCAGCTTGTAAATTTGTATTCTCAAATTCTCCCAAGTTTTAACATTTCTGCATTTCTCTATTTCTGATTACTAGGTTTTGGGCACTGCTATTATCTATATTTAATTTGTCATGGCTTGAATTAATATTTAATTTTGAACTTTGTTTTTTGAACAGGAGACATCAGACATGTAGCAGTTGTTAAATTAGTAAATTGTTAATCCGACCTATGATGGCCATGTAAATTTGTGTTGAGTTTGTGATACTGATGGCAGTCGAGATGATATATTCAGTGTTCAGTGCCTTAGTAATTGATTTTGATGTTGAGTCTTCACATGTTGCAAATCAACCTGAAGCTGTTGTTGCTCCCGTGTTTCTATAAAAGGGAATTCATGGTCATTTGCAAAGAGTTCTGAAACTTTGTATTGACTTTTGCATGGAGAATCACACAGAGTGGTGTATTGAATGAATTGTATCATATGGCTATATTTTGAAAGAATTAATGAAAATCTAAGTTCTCAACATGTCTAAATAAACATCTTTCTATCAATAAACACATTATGGTATTTTATTATGCTATTTTAAATCAGGAAATAGAAAGTTGAAAAATACAATTATAAAAGCTGATAGACTCATAAAATATCATCAAGTTATCAACCATAATAATATGCTTTTATAATATGAATGATGAAATACATTAATAAGAGTAATAAATACCAATCTCTTACAGCTGCCATTTATCCTCATCAAATTCTTGTTTGTGTTTTCTTCACTCTGAGTCTGCATACCTTCATTGAATTGCATCTCAATGCTACTAGTAGGTCCAGTACATGAGTCAATAGTCCCACTGGCACTTTGGTTTGAAGTGTTTCCCAAACCTCTTCTTTCACATTTGGACCTCCATATTTTCAGTGCCCTATCGTAAGGAAAAGTGTGGACATCATACCTAGATGTATAGAGCCTCAAGCAATTTTCCAAATTTTTGTCTAGTTTATTTCTTAGCTTTCATTTTAGGAACCCCAAAGCACTGAAAGCTCTCTCATCTTCCATCGAACCCAATATCATGGTAAGACATAAATCAGCAAGCTTCAAATATTCTGGTATTGAATAATGAAATTCTATGTTCTCAGCTATATATTTTCAAAGCCTTGTTAATGATCCCTCTTTGTGCGGGTTCTCCATTCTACCATATTGTTCCCTCATAGTGTATGCAAAACAAGATGATTTCTCTCTAAGATGATTTTTGTCTAATATTTCATTTATAGTTAATCTATTCAATTCTTTGGATATGCAAAATTATTTTATCAAAGTCAGTAGCTTACTTTGAAAATCAGTTGCATCATTGAGGCTCCAATATTGAGGAAACACAATAGACATGGCTTCGAGTAGGTTGTCGGGAGAGAATCTGCTTCTAATCTGTGAGGAGAGATCATAGGAAATTTTCTTCACAAAAGTAGTTATAGACTCAACAATCTTGTCTAAATCTTCCCTTTTAACTCTTGCTAGTTGCTTCCTAGGGTGTTTTCTTGGTTCCTCGAGGTCGACCATGGCATAGAAGTGCATTGGTATCTCAACTCCCCACACATTGGCATATACCTCCATATTTGCACCGATTTGTAAAAAGTTATTAGGATTGTTCAAATCTCTGAGTGTCTGCCACTTAACATTTTTTTTCATCAAATAGTGTTGGTTGATTTCGAAAGAGATTGTTGAGGGTCATGCATGTCATCTTACGCAACGTAGCATATTCTGCAATATACAGAGCTCTTTTTTGGACATCCTTCATAATATTCCTCATTTCCTCTAGCATGGGCAGAAGATCTGCTAAAGTTAAGAGTGTCTCTAGATTACTTAACCTCCGAAGAAGCTCAAGAAATTTTGGTTGCTCTGATTTGTCGCAAGTTGTGTGAAATAGTCCAATCAAGGATGGATATTATGAAAAAACTCAATGCGCTAGACCATCCAAAGAGATCCATCTGGTATCATTATCCTTGAGAAGCTTGTTCCCATCAGTTAGTCATCAGCAAAGTGTTGAAATTCCATAAATCGCTTGGGACTTCAACAAAAGTGTGAGTAGAGCTCTCTGATTAAAATTTCAATTTTTTTTACTGAAGCATACTTGCTCACAATTCCAAAAGCTAGATTCATTCTGTGAGCCATGCAGTGAATTGTAGTAATATACAATGCAAAAGAAGTTTCAATCTTTGTACAAAGATTGTTCCTGTGACCTTGCATTACTGAAGCTCCATCTACTCCAACACACACCAATTTTTTGGCAACCGTCATGTCATCCATTCCTCCATATTCAAATAAACATCTCTTTACTAGTTGAAATAAATTTTCCGCTATCACACTATCCTTCATTTTAGCAACAGATAGTAGATGAGGTTGGCGGGCATGATTTTGTATAGTATAAGCATGCATGCATACCAATGAAGTATTGTCTACTATCTTAACTCCGTCTAAAGAAAATGAAATAAATTTTGAATCTCTTATTTTTTCCTTTACATCTTCTTTTTCAACCTCAACAAGACAACTTGCCCATTCCCATCCACTTTTTACTGACCAGTGACTATTAGGATAGTTACGAACTTTCAAAAAGTGTAATAAACCACTAATTGATGGGAAATCTGTCAGAGCATGCCCTCTACTCAAAATATAAAAAACAACACTTAACTGAACAACTTTTCCCAATTGTTCTATTTGCATTGCTTTTTAAAAACTAGCTTCAATAGAACCTTTAACTTCAGCAGGATTCGTCTGTATTTTCTCATGAAAATAATACTCTTCGGCATTCCTCACATGCTTACATTCCTCCTTTGTTTTCCATCTTATCACTGATTTTTCAACTCCGTCTATCATTTGTTTTTCATAAACTTTACCCATATGCTTTTCTATGGTGTCAAATTTTAGCTGCAACCTAATTTCCTTGTTATGTTTCCAAGTGCAAATCTTACACTTGCATTCTATTGGAGGCTCGCCTTCAATTGGATTTTCCACTGATTCAATGAGTGGATACTTTGATGCCCAATTAATGTGAAAATTCCTCACTGACATATCCCACTCTCGATCCTTTTTTTATTTTGGTTGATCCTTTTTTGATTTGGCTTTGCTTTTCCCCATCTATACATTATCATCCAAGTCGATTATATCATTCTGGCTAACTTGGGTATCTACCAAATAGTCTTCTTCAAGATCATCCTGATCTGAGATATCAGGTTCGCTGTTGTCTTCAACATGCAGTGTAGGTTGTGAATTTTGTACTTGTACTTGTGATAATGTACCTTCTTGATTTTCACCACAATCTTTTTCAAAGCCAAAGTACAAAGACAACATTCTATGTTTTATTGGCCTCTCATGGCCTTCCCCACATTCAAGTTTCCTACCCTTCTTCCTGTTCGATATCTCCAATGAAATAAAGGCTCCAAAAAAAAAGTCAATTTATTGAAGAAGCAATAATAGGCTATAAAGTATAATATATGTTTCATTGGCCCTACGACCTACAATCTAGATGTACGAGGTTTGAATCTCTCGGTTGACCACTTGGCACTAACGGGTCCCCACTGAATAAGAATGAACTCAACAGTGCAATCAGATATAGATAAATTCAGAATAATATTATAACACTTCAAAAATATGATCGCTCATCTTTAGGTCACTAGCAATCGCCAATGCAGTCAACAACAATGATTTTTATTGGTCTGAAACTTAGTTATTGATCCGAATTAAGAGCCCAGAACCCATCGGATTGTGTAGAGATAGATCTGATCTTTGAATGTATTTATACCAATCCTTATATGGCGAATTACACAGGAATTTTATATGGTATACAAATATTTGGCGAATCTCGCTTAACTATAACACGACTTATGTAATTTTCGAGGTGAATATGGGTCGTCCAAATAATTGGCAAATACAATATAGTTGGTGAAAATTGGGGTGAATGGAGACATGCGGTGACAAAATGTCAGGTGAATTGGGTCCTCCTGGCTGAAAAATCTTCATATGCCTATAGGCGAATTATGGTCGTCTATTAAGGTAACCTCAGAGAGTGTAGGCAAAAAAATTAAATTTACCATGTGTCCACCGTATATTGTATTGGCGAAATCCTTGCATAGAAACATTTAATTACATAAAACATATGGAAATCGGGCTGTGAATTTGACAAAAATTGATAATGCTCGGGTGACATGGCCACCCCAGTCGGTACAAAATATTCACGATTTCCCAGGTCGTTGACATGAAAAATTTGCCATTACTAAAGTAATCTATGCTTTTATTCTAATCTCATACAAGTAGACTAAGTTTGATTTTATTAAGATGAAAGAATAAGACTTCTAATTCTTTGAAGACAATGGATTCCTTTCTTTGAGAGTTTATAATAATTTATATAATGCTTATAGAATCTATAAGAAAAACTATTAAGTTGCAAACTAGATTGAATTGACTAGAAACCCATGAGTTTAGCGGTGGGTTATAACTTTTGCACCCACTATTCGTTTTGCACAAGTTAGATTTCAATCTATGCCTAAGACTTAGCAAATAAGTAAGATCCAATTATCTCTTGTGAGTCTATTATGCATATTTTGGTTTTTATGGGTTAATGGCTAGATGGGGATAATTTTGGACATTTTAGTTTGAAATGGCTTTTGATTATTTACTATTATACATTGATTTAATATGTTGTTTAATTCATGATTGTAGCTTAGCAAATTTCTAAGGGAGAAAGAAATTGAGTCTTAGATCAATATTTGGGGTTGGGGTTCAAACTATCAACTCAAAATGATTATGCTTTGATCGCTAGTGACAACTAAAAATTTCACCAAAATCATTGTAATATAAATTTTCTATGAGATTTATCAAATGTGAAAGCTATAACTTAGATATTTCATGAACATATGACCATATTTAGTAATCTTAGCCTTTAAATTTTATGAAACCTTACACCTCTTCAATTAGGATGATTCAAAACCATGTTTTCTTTAGTCTATATGAAATGTCACTTTGAAACTTTTATGAGGAACTACATTTTTAAATTAATTACTCTTAGTGCATTTATCAATCCTTTATCAACTTTCATATCAAAGTTCTTTATGAGAATTCACCAATGTCTCACATAAAGTTTATTGGTTCCCTTAAGTTGGGACATTGGGACATGTCAAATTCTTACAAGGGGAGAGACCACCTCTAATTTATTTTTTCAAACAAGAGACCATCTCCAATTTTTTTTTTTCAAATACTCACTGTTGTATCCCGTTGAAAATGGTTAGTATAGTCTTGTCTTATATGTGGGTTTGATTTATCAAATATATATAATGGTGGCATAATTATATTAAGCAATATTTTGAAATAAAATGATTGTTCGATCTAGAGACCTTCTAGGTATGGTTGGTGGCACAAGTCTAGTGATAGGTTCAGATATGTATTAATTATAATCATTTCTACATAATTGTTAATTTATTCTTCATATCTAAATATTACACAAATGATCATCACAAATTATTAGGTTATGGCTCTCTTATGAAAAAATTAAGTGCTTAGTACAATATGAGGGTTAATCATATATTCTATATATTGGTTGAGTTAAATTAGGTTAAAATATTTATTTGGATAATATGAGGTTGGGTCATAAGAAGGCATTTAACTTGTGTAAGAGTTATGGGTTTGATTCTTATTTTGACTCATGTGAATATGGTCCTAGTTGTATGTGTAAGTTGCATGAGTTTTAACATGGATTGTTGACTATTTTCTAATTGTCAATTTTTAAATTAACACTATCATCTAATTTTAAGGGGTTATTACCCGAATATCCTTTGGGAATGACCTTTAGTGGATAGACGCTTCTATTGATTAAACTTAAAAGATTATATTTTGTAGTCAAGGTGATAAAGTCATATGGTTTTTGTTAAGATACATGCTCAGATAATTTTATGAGTTATTCGTATCCAATGTACTTTTACCTATGTTGAGATCTTGGTAGCTATAATCCTAAGAGAAATTTTAAAACTAAAATATTGAGTATTTGTATCTAGGCTTAATCTATAAACTTGGAAGGTGAGTTTCAAGGTTAGTTATAATATGCTTATTGTTAAGAAAATAAACATCTAGATTTGCATACATCTAACCTCTGGGTTACATTGCGGGCCCATAACCCCTAGGTCTTCGAATAATTTTGTACATGTTTAAATTTAGAAAATATGGTGTTATTTGAATGAGTTAAGCATTAGTATTGTATATGGAACACTGTGAGCTTTACAAGGAAAGAGAAAACTTATATACATTAAGAACATGTTATAGAAAAATTAAGAGTATTAAAAAAGTATCCATGGTTGATAATAGTTTACCATTGATCTATTATTGTCCAGGTAGCTAGAAAAATTACCATCTTTTATTTTATTGTACCTTTTTATTAGACTTGATCAACTTAATAACTTTATAGATGTGTTTTTGTACAACATTATATAGAAAAGACATCCTTAGAATGCTATAAATTACCTATGAGTCTATGTGGTGTGTGCTAAAAGATGACTTGATTACTTTTGACTCAATTAGATTTGGTAGAGGAAAAGAGGATATTCATGTAATCCAGAATGCATGAATATCATCTTGGAGTATATTTTGTGTATATAGATTAGATTATGATAAGTGTTTTATGGGATGTGTATGCCATTCATGAGTTAAATGTTATAAATATATTAAAATGCATGTATAAAAGGGAATGAGTTGCATAAGAGAAAATTGATGAAGTTGAAATCTATAACAATGAACACAGAACAACATTAATTTATTCAATTGTAAATTTGTGATATGTTTTATAGAAAATATAGATGCTCTTGTTATAACTTTGTTTAGCATAGTGTTTCTATAGAAATAACTTGTTAACTTAAATAAAATAAAGAGATAACTATGAATTGAATGAATGTAGACGAAGTAAAATAAAATAGAGACATTATGGAGTATAAAGATTCAATGTTGGCATATTCAATTATTGATTATGTATTTGTTGAATTGTGATGTAGATACAAATTTCATGCTACTCAGGACAACAACTAAATTACAAGGGGAGAATTGTTATGTGGCTTTTTCTCCAAGAGAAACTAAAGTGATGAAATAACCCTTTTAGAATTAAAAAGGGGGATAAAAATAAAGGATATTATAATTCTTTGGTTTAAAGAAAGGTTAATAAAGAATGTTTATGAAAAACTCTCTTAAAAGAGAGTTATAATTATATTTATTAAAGGGTAAATAAAGGTTACCTTTTGAAAGGGTGTGATGGTTTGGAAACCACCCCTTAAAAGGTTATATAATTCATTTATGTGAGTCTAGGAAGAGGGCATGGAGATCACTCAAGGAAGAAGAAGAAGGTGGCTTGTTGGGCCATGGGCATGGGAGGAAATATAGGAATTTAGAGGGCACAAAGGAATGAAGGTTAAGGTCATTGGTTGGCATGGGCATGGGAGAAGGGGAACACAACGTGTGTCCAACTCGAGGTACAGTGTACACTCAGGAGTGTCCTAGCCAGGGCTATGTTTATTTCATGTCGTGAAGACATGCGAGGTTCTGTGTAAGAACCTGTCCTCCTGGAGTGCTTACTTGTCATAAAAGAACCTAGACCTAGGACCATTCCTTTGAATTCTAGATAATATGGTTGGTTTTGTGTAAGAACTGGTTCCTCTGAGAAGTGCACCCTAGCAATAAGGGCCAATACCACTAGAACTTCCTTGAAGTGAGAGTGACCTTTCCAAACCTCATGATACAAATAAGTACTTGAAACCCTTGATGATAAAGGATAATGAGAATATAATGGTTTTGATGATAATATGGTTGAGTTACATGGTTGTGCTATTTAATTTATTATGGCAACAATTAACTTTATAAATTCTTATTAGATTATTACATGTCATAGTCACTTTGTTTATTTACATCTAATTCATTCTTATGAAATCTTATAATTGATCTTAACATTAATATTTAATCTTTTAATTCCGTTGCAATTACTTAATTGAGTCTTGGAGAAAAGTGTCATTACAGGATGTGTATAATACAAGCTAAGGTTTAACTTATCCTTTATTTATACAGTTTGTAATGCTTTGAGTTGTCTGGTTTTACAATTTTATCAATAGGGTTTTCTCTCACTCTATGAAAATTATTATTAAATCTAAAGTTATTAGAATATAGTTTTACCTCCTTACAATAAAGATTTAATTTAATGAGTATATCAGTGAGTTTTTCAATTAAGTTTATATGACATTGAACCAATGGTCTATCAAATGACCCATTTTAATAGGAATAACCAAAAAAGTAGGAACCCTAGAGAATTGATGTAGCGCCTAGTTGCATATTGGCGTTTCAATGTGCACATAAAACCAGGAAAATTGCACTATAATTGCATATCTAAATTCTTAGATGTTTACTTCCATTCTTATTTATTATTATGAGGTTTTGAGACTGTAGAGAAATGTCTATAGTATATTAAGCACTTGCAGAGCACTTTATTTCCATTCTATTCATATTTGATTTTTTTTACTTGGGCATTTACTGTCTTAAATTTATGTCGCAGAGGAGAATGAGACTCCACTTCTCTGACAGCAATAAAAATATCCCTTACAGTGATTTTTCCTTTTATATTTGATGGAATCCCTATCGCGCCTAACGTAGGGAATTAATTACCAATCTGCATGCTTATCATGATGGGCCCTACTGTTGGGTCTTTGTCTGCTCCCACTTAGAAAATAAGGAGATATAAGTACAGTTTCATGTGTTGCTCGGTCACCTGCTTAATCAACTTGTAAGTGTTGGGATGTGAAGCCAATGGGATCATTCGTCTTCTAGAAACTCTTTGTTTGAAGGTTCTATATGATTATAAATGCATGAGTACAGTTCATGTTTGATAAGATTGTAATATCGTATTGTATTGTGTTATTGATTAATAGAAGAACTCCTGTGTTTCTGATAAACGTAGCTACTTAATGATGAACCATGTTAAACTTATATTTTATGTGTATGTTATTGACTTTATGTTGTTTTGTATTAATTATATATCTTTCTTTGTTCGTTTATAACTTACAATAAGACTATTAAGAGTGCTTAAACTATGGCTGACAGAATCCTATCATGCAGAAGATGGCTTGAGAAGAACTGACCTATCTGCAACGCCTAGACACATATATCTATATATAAATATAGACACCCATCTATTTATATATATATATGATAGATTCTTAATCATAATCACAATCTTACAACATAAATTCAAACTCACAACACAAAACTTCATAAATCGTAATATCAAATCTTTATTTCATTTCAATTTCATCAAATAAAGTTTGGTGGGCATCGGGAATTTTTGCCTATTTGACCACGCATTCTGTCTGTACAACATCCCCTACGCTTAGGCTTGATCACCACAAGATCCGCAATGCTGTAACTGTCAATGGCATCTCTCTTCAACTAAATGACTTCTACGCAGTCTGATGCCATCCTCTGTTCCAAAGCTCTTATTGTCGCAGACGACTGGAGTACGCTGTCAAATGTGAAATTGAAATTTAAGGGTTTATACTGCTGGTGATTTTCTAAAATGTGTCATTGAGATCTGTTGTCATGGATAGGGCTCATCTGTCCAACATAGGAGCCTAGAAATCCGAGCAAAAAACGAATTGCCTGCCTTTTCCGAAAGAAAACAATAGGAAAACCCCAATCTAGATTTTTTCTAACTCAAACTGCTCCTGGTAGTTTGCATCCCAAATCACCGCCTTCTCTGTACTATTATACACCCTTCAGATTATTTTAATAGAGTTCCACTAACCATAATACAATACAAATAAAAGATTAAAGTCTGCAGCAAAAAAATACCTGTGCGTAACGCAGAAAAAGAAGCAGCGCTTTAAGATAATAGTTGGCACAAACAATTCTTTGACCATACTGACTATATGCTTCTTTATTTTGAAGGCTCTCACATATGGAGCCTTAAAACCCTAAAGCCTCATACAATCTATATGTTTCATTTTTTAATTCTATTGTTTTAGAAACCAAATAGTATATTAAAATAAAGTTAGGAGTAAGACTCTATAGCATTTGAATTAAAAAAATTGAAGCAATGGCTTTTAAATAATATATTAGTATTTTTGTGGGCGTTGTTTAGGTTTTTTAATACTTTTCATTGAATCTGTAAAACTTTTAACGAGGAAAATATTTATTTGTAGCTTTTAGCTAATTAAAATTGAAGGAACGAAAAAAAATTAAGAAGGATAAAATTTATGTAGCTTTAGAAATTTTGCACCTTAGGTACACATCTATGCATACCAACCATCACTTGACGATAAAAGCTAATGATTTCTAACTACATGTTAACATATCATGGCATGATTAAATGAAGATATTGATGTAATCACAATTTCAAGCGATTTACCCCAACATCCACTGTCACCCTCGAGACTAGAAGACGTTGATGCTTCGAGATCTGACTCAAACTCCATTGACTGGAATGGAAACAATGAAAGTGATATTGAGTTGCTTGCAAAGAACGTTATCGCAAGTTGCCACGAGACTGTCAAAGAACTAAGGCGAACATGTGACTAGGTGCACAACCTTCAAAATCAGGAAATTGAATTGGTTGAGGGTGCTATGCAGACGCTTGAAACAACCTACAAAGTACTTGAGACTACTACGAATCGATCCGAGAAATGCGATATAGAGAGTTTCATGGAATAAATGATTTAACTAGACCAAAGCATAACTTTCGTGAATTTGTTAGTCATGTATGGCCCCCTCAATAGTATGGTAATTGGAAATTGGAAGTTTTTTTGTTGTACATATTGATCTTGAATATGTGTAATATATGTAACCTTTGAGAAAATTGTAAACGACTACAGTGTACAATCAAGTTCCCATTTGCAACAACATATTTACAATGTTAGTTTCCTTCCTTCCATGAATAGTGCCTAGGCATTGACAATATTGTTTAAAATACAGATAAAATACTTTATTTTCCACATAAACTTTAAGGATAAACTTCAAGATTTACAGTTCAATTGACTATGGCTATGCATACACTCTAAACACCCTAATGACATAACTGCAATGCTAGTCTACTTCCTTCTGTGTATAGTGCTTAGAGATATACAATAACATTTAAAATATATAAAAAAATACTTTATACTCTACAAAAAAATTCAAGCAAAGTATAACATTTAGTTCACCATATGGGAGATAGCTTTCCATACGTCAGAAGATTTTTTGGGATAGAGTAGAATGTTATCGACCAGAAATTGTAGTACAAACTGTACCTCTTAGTTGTAAGTCTACCATTCAAGTGAGCATCTGTAATAGAACAACCACAACAATTGCTGATTTCCATTCTATGTTTATGATTTTCAATTTTTTCTATATATCAACATAGATGAATGGAAAAAGTGTTGAGTTTGATGTAAAGAATTTGACCTTGTACAAAATTTTATGCTATACGCTATTTAATTACACCATTAAATACTTTGCAGGAGTAACCAAACAATGGACATACTAACTACAAATGCAATCAAGCTTTTGGTAGAAGGAACTATAGACTTATCCCCATGCGTCCAAATATTCTTTAAATCAACATTTGGGAGCACCCCTGAACAATTTGCATGATTTCGACTAGAGATTTATGATCGTACACACAAGCACAAAGCAATGTTGCCCAAGAAGTATAATGATTACATACTCTCCAGGGAGATCAGGGTTAGATCCATAGTAAAGTTATCAAAGTACTATTGTCCCAAGTCAAGTAAGGCATGGTAAGGAGCTAATTATGACATTGTTTTTTGGAAAAATAAATAAATTAAAATGATGCTTATAGAATAAGAAAATGTAATGTTGATAGTTTGTTTCATTAAACATTGGAGAACCAGTCTCCCTTGATGCAAACCAATACTGGCAGGAGGAACAAATAGCACCACTTACCCCTACTTTGGATGTTGGAGTAAAAAACCTCCAAAATTCAAGCACACTCTCTCAAACAAAGGTACTATTTGGAGTAAATCGACCTCAAAGTTCAAGTGGGCTACAGGGCATAGTTACGCCTAAAAAGAACTTGAATCCATTCCAAACAAGGTGGACCATCAAAGGTCGTGTGATTATAAAGAAAGATATTCACTGATACAATAAGCAAATGGGAAGTGGTCGTGTGTTTAGCTTCGACATCATAGACAAGGAAGGGACTAAGACACGTGTATCATGTTTTAATGATATGGCAGACACTCATTATGGTAATATAGACATTGGAGCTACGTATAATCTTTCAGGTGAGGTTATGGAAACAACTAATAAAATTTATAACAAACTTAACAATGGGATATAAATAACTCTTGTGCCTGAATCGATAGTAACCCCCTGCGAAGATGACCCTTCTATTCCAAAAAACCATTTCTCATTCATGCCTATTAATGAAATACTTAAGCAAAGTAATAATTCAATCATCGATGATATTGGTGTTGTTATCTGCGTGGAACCAAGCTCTACAATGAAAAGAAGAAATGGAAAAGAGGTTATGAGGCGTACCATAAAGCTACTAGATATGTCTCGAACAACAATAGAAGTTACAATATGGGGACCACCCTCTGAGAAAGAAGGTGTCCAGCTACAACAAAAATGCTACCTTCAAAAGACCACAATCCTAGCAATCAAGAGTGGACGTGTTTGTGAATATAATGGAAAAGTATTGAACGCATCAAGCAATACACACCTAATTCTAAACCCAACGATAGTTGAAGCTGAGAAATTAGAACCTGGTTTGACCAAAATGTAATTGACACGCATGAAACTTTGGTTAAGTATGTTGGCTTACCTCTACCTAAACTCCTTTACGTTTGTAACTTGTAAATAAACAAATCTCTGTTAGAAACTTCTATTTTTTGGTACTCCTATTGCTATTTCGAGATGGTTGGAGTTTTCCAAAGTGTAACTACAATGCCGGCCTGGCTTGATATGTTCATTTTCCTATACATCTCTTGCAGATAGTGAATTTCAAAAGGCCTATTATATTGAAAAAGGCCTTGCTCGATATACTTATTTTCCTGCAGAAACTCATCCTCCCAGTTTCTGCTCTCCACAACTTTTGGCAGCATCCTTCCAGTTTCTGCCAAAATGGGAGCTTTAGAACAAGATGCAAATATCTACCAAAGCATCATACAAAAGCAATTTTTTGTGAGATGTTGCAGTTGCAAGTGCCCTAGTAGACATGTATGCAAAATGTGGAAGCGTACACTTAGCATGTGAACTGTTTGACAAAATGTCCTAACCATTTAAGCTTGTTAACCGATGTTTCATAGCCTGTGTTAATGCAGAGTAACATACCGATCAACGTTATAGCAAAAAGGATACAATTTTAGTAGCCTTAGAAAAACAATATGAGGACCTGTAAAACCCTGATATTTTTAATTCTATTCTTTGATATTGTGCACGTTATATCATTCTCAAATACTTAAATCTATCCCCAATTGATTGCCTGTGATTCCCATCTCGAAAAACCTACAAAAAAGAGGTCTAATAAATTACATCGTATCAACTTTGCAATCTAAATAGCCATTGTTTTGTTCCACTGGAAATGGAGATGTTATTCCTAAAATAGAATCTACCGAACTTGAATCAAACCTTGCTCAAAAATATTGTGGATTGAAGGGTGAAAATGGTAGATCCAAAAACACAAATGAAAGTGATATTCCAAAGTGTGCATCTGACCGGGTCTGCATAGACATCAACTACGTACTGTTATTCTTAGATGTATTTCTATATTCTATTCCAGAGCTCCCATTTTGGCACAATCCTAAAAGTCTTGCTTTTCGAGTCCGACTTTCTAGAAAAATGATTCTTACCTATTGATATATGCATCAAAGGTCTCACATTGTGTGTCTGGGTCTTGTATTTAAGGACACCATCTTAGGTCATTTAAAAACATTGAATAATTTGGCCTTAACTTCAAAGGATCACATTAGGCTTAGCCTTATTAGTAATTTTTTTTTTTTTAGATTAGTAATGGCAACTTGATGTATTTTCAAGTGTACATTTACCAAAAGGTCTGATTATTGTCAAGAAAGATAGTGGTCTGATCTATGTCTATTACAAGACCTTAAATGTACTTTTCAATACCATAAGATTTTTAGATGTAAATAGACATAAAAGAACAAATATAAAAGGTCAAAATTTATATAGATAGAATCATATAGTGACAAAGTATCCTAGCATTCTACTATAGACATACATGTATAACATAATCTTGACCATAGTTCTAATATAATATTTAATTTTTATATTGTAACATCTCAATCAATTAAAAAGGTTAAAATAGAAAACACTTCATCAACTATTTATGACCTTTGCTTATTAACTATTTTAATTTATTTATATCAGCTTACTCAAATCTCAATATTTATAAATTAAATTTAAATGTGGTCCTTAAAAATAAAGAAGCCTTTTATATTTTCTTTCAGTATGAAAAGATATAGAATGAAACAAAGAAATGATCAATAGTGCTTTGGTGTTTTGATTATAGTGAAATGGAGGTGCAATGGTTAGCCGATAGCAATATATGACTAAAAAAATTTGAGTTCTTGATGCAGGAGCATCCCCGGTTCACATCAATCTTGCATCAACCAAAAACATTTCCTTTATATTTTGTTTGCAGTTTCAGTTTTCCTTTCTGTGTGTCCTGGTTTTGGCTCACCAGATCCTGTGGACTTGGATTATACTTGAAGACTTGATCATCTTTCTTGCTTTCAAACCGCATCTCATTTGGATCACTTTCCAGCAAGTTATCACTACCGATTTCCATGACCGTTTCTTGTTACCGGTTGTTCCTTTGTTACTGGTTGCCTGAGACCTATTTTGGTGATTTATCGGAACCCATTCCGAAGCTTGTGAAGCCTTGAGCATTGATCTCGATGTTGCTTGGTGTGTGGCCGACCTTCTACGTTTCATCCTTTGGATTTTCCGAAGGAATCTCTTGGCGGAGGCCGACCTTGTTCATTTTGCACGTTAGGTCTTGTTCTTCGGGTTTTGATCCTTTTGGGCCGACTGGATCCTTTGGATTGATATATATATTGTAATCATGCTTTAAAATGTAAACAATTCAAAATAAAGAAGTATCAGATAGATAGACTGTGCCTAGAAGATAGATCTTTAGATTCAAGGTCCCGGTCTGACCTATTCTAACAGGCCTGTGTGCCGGTATGTTGTAACCCGGTTGTTACCGGTTGGATGTAATCAAATTTCATGCAATAAAACTATCTGTTTTGTATTGCCTCCATCATATCTATGTGTTTTCGTTGTGTTTACTCTCGCTGGCCGGTTTGGACTAATCTCCTTGAGGTCCCTCCTCATCGGTGATTGCTTCAAGTGGTATCAGAGCGACGTTTCATTCTAGAGGTTGCGTATCCTAAATTTTGTTGTAGGGTGGCAGATTGCGGTTTCGACCTGCAATTGCAGAGGACTAATCTATGGCGCGAAGAGGAACTAGGAATGGTGGAGCGCATGGGAATGCAGACCCTGCTATGATGGAGAGCTTGCGAGGAACAACAACCCGGTTAGAAGCCGTGGAGACAACCCAGAGAAGAGGCCAAAATATTGAAGATGTAAGTGAAAATGAAGGAGAAGAAGCCTTAGAAGAACAAGTAAACCTACTGGCAGTTGATTTGGATGAAGAAAGGTTTTTAAGGGTTTTGAGTAGGGCGAACACTAAACCTCATTTTACCCCACCGAAATATGATGGCAAGTTAGATTCAGATGAATTGATGGACTGGATCTTGGAGATGGAGAAGTATTTTGATTTTGAAAACACTGCAAAAGAGAGGAAGGTGAAATATGCCTGTACCCAGTTGAAAGGTCATGCATCTCTTTGGTGGGAGAATTTGCAAGTTGATAGACAAAGAAAAGGCAAAGAGAAGATTAAGACATGGGATCAAATGATTGCTAAGTTAAAATCAAAGTTTGTCCTAGCAAATTATCAAGTGGATTTGTTCCAGAAATTGCAGAACCTGAGACAGAAGGAATCTAATGTGAAGGAATACACCGAAGCATTTTACAAGTTGAACATCAGATCCAGATATGTTGATGATGAAGTTGAACAAATTGCAAGATATGTGAACAGGTTGCGGATGTCTATACAAGATGAACTTAGTATGATCAAATTGGAGAGTGTTGAAGAGGCTTACCAATATGCACAAAAGGCTAAAGAGAAATTAAACAAAAGACATGAGAAGAGACATAGAGGTAGAGGTGGAAGGTATACGGGAGGAAGATTTCAAGGAGGAAGAGGATACTAGAGGAAGAGGTACCAATATAGATCAGAACAAGGACAAGGAAGTGAGAAAAGAAGGTAGTTCATACCAGAAGGATGATAGAAATTTCTACCAAAGGAGAGAACCGAATGGTTAACGGAATGAGAAATTTGGAAGACAAGACAAGAGGACATTTAGAGGAACCTGCTTTAAGTGTGGAGGAGAAGGACACCATGCATTTGAATGTAGGAAGACAGAGGCTACTGGAAGGAAAACAGTGGTGGAAGAAAACCCCATCGAAGCAGACAATAAACCGGAAGATGGAGAACTATTGATGATGAGGAGAGCTTTGTGTCATACCAGAGGAGATGATGAACCCTTGCAGAGGAAGAACCTATTTAATACCAGATTTAAGGTATCCAGTAAGTGTTGTAAAGTTGTTATTGATAGTGGTAGTTCAGATAATCTTGTTTCAGAAGAGATGGTGAATAAGTTGGAATTGGAGAGATTGAAACACCTTAAGCCTTATCAAATAGCATGGATTCAGGATAAACATAAGTTGTTAGTAAGTGAACAGTGTTTGGTAAAATGAAAATTGGGAATTATCATGATGAAGTTTTGTGTGATATTATGCCTATGGATATTTGTCATCTTTTCTTGGTGTGAGAATTTGCTAAGATCTAAAGGCAATGGAAAGCACAAATAAGAGAGAACAAAATATGACAAGAATAAACTGTATTCCTATCAATGATGCAAAATATGATCAACTGGATCATCAAGATTATTGTTGTTACATACAATGTAGGATAAGCCTGCTTATAAAGGTAAGGCTAAGAGATAAGAGAGAACACAATGATGACATGTGGCCCAATGAGATGCAAGGGTAGGTAGGAGAAATAGTAAAATATTCCACATGAGGTGGATCACCCACCGAAGGTGGAATTATCACTCCACAATAAGTGGATATGATAGAGTAATAACAAGATCACACCATAAAAGGTGTAAATTCTCCTGCATACACACTCCCAATGTAGCACATCTCACTAATTGTCTTACAATGAAATTTATGTACCTAAGTACAAACTTAAGAAAAGTGTAATTATATCCAAGATGAATAAATAATTATAGCAACAAGTGGGAAGACCTTGGCAGTTTGATAAACAGACAGTACATGATGGGAGGAAAAATACATAGACTATTGTGGCCAATGGGATGAAGCAAACCTTGTTACCTTTGGAGGAACCTTTGAAGAATGAAGTCTATATAAATGCTAGAATCCATGTAGTATATGGAAGGAAATTCATGGATAGAATGAGACATGAGAATGTGTGTTTTGCCTTAATTCCTAAGAAGACTGAGAGATCAGAACCAGAAGGAGAACACCCGGTGGAGACAAGAGATTTGTTGATAGAATATGAGGACATCATTTCAGATAATGTACCTAATGGATTGCCATTTGTTAGAAGTATTAGCCATTGCATGAACTTGGTTCCCGAAGCTAATTTGCCTAACAAAGCTACACATCGGTTGACACCAGCAGAGAATGAAGAACTGAATAGACAAGTGCAGGAGCTGTTAAGAAAAGGTTTGATCAGGGAGATTCTGAGCCCTTGTGTAGTACCCATAGTATTAGCACCTAAGAAGAATGGATAATGGAGGATGTGTACCGATTCAAGACCAATAAACAAGATCATAGTGAAATATCGGTTTCCTTTGCCTAGGATGGATGACATAATGGATTGTTTGAGTGGAGAAAAACACTTTACAAGATAGATTTGAAGAGTGGATATCATCATATTAGGATCAAAGAAGGTGATGAGTGGAAGACAACATTTAAGACAAATTAAGGACTATATGAATGGTTGGTGATGCCTTTTGGATTGACTAATGCACCGAGAACTTTCATGAGGCTGATGAATGAGGTATTAAAGAAATTCTTGGGTAAGTTTGTTATTATGTATTTGGATGACATTGTGATTTTTAGTAGAACAAAAGAGGAGCATTTGTTGTAGTTAAGACAATTTTTACAGAGGTTGAGAGAAGAAAAGTTGTTGATCAATATCAAGAAGTGTACTTTCATGAAGGATGAGTTAGTCTATTTAGGATTTGTGATATCTGAGGATAGTTTGAAGATGGACCCTAAGAAAGTGAAAGCCATTGCTGAGTGGCCTACATTGGAAAGCATTGGAGAGGTAAGATCATTTCATGGATTGGCTAGTTTTTACCATAAGTTTATCAGGAATTTCAGTTCAGTTTGTAACCCTATGACTGAGACCATGAGAGGAGATTGGAAGGAATTCAAGTGGACCACCAGAGCAAATAAAAGTGTTGAATTGTTGAAGCAGAAAGTGACTGAGCAGCCTGTGTTAGCTTTACCGGATTTCAATAAGGTATTCCAAGTGGATTGTGATGCATCTAGAAAGCAATAGGAGAAGTTTTGAGTCAAGAAGGGAGAGCAGTAGCATATTTTAGTGAAAAATTAGATGATGTCCTGAAAAGATATTCAGTCTATGATTAGGAATTTTATGCCATAGTTCAAGCCTTGAAGAAATGGAGACACTATTTGTTGCCTAAGGAATTTGTGTTGTATACAGATCATCAAGCTTTATAGCATTTGAACAGATAGAGTAAGTTGAACCAAAGACGTATGATATGGGTAGAATTCTTGTAGAGTTACACCTTTGTGTTGAAGCGTAGAAGTGGGAAATCTAACAAAGTTATTGATGCATTAAGTAGAAGGAATCTGCTGACTGAAATGAGAGTCGGAGTTTTAGGTTTTGAAGATTTGAAGACCTTGTATGATGAATACCTGAATTTTGCAGAACCTTGGAAAGCATGTAGAGAACTGGTTGTGGTTGATAGGAGCAAATGGTTGGATTATTTCATTAAATATGGTATGTTATTCAGGGGAGTTCAATCATGCATACCTAAAAGTTCCATGAGAGATAACCTAATCAAAGAGAAACATAGTGGAGGTTTATTGGACATTTTGGCACTAACAAAACAGTTACATTAGTGAGTGAGTAGTACTTTTGGCCCCAGATTCATAAGGATGTTGAGAGATATGTGCAGAGTTGTAGAGTTTGTCAAGTTGCAATTGTAGTAGTCGGGATGTGGGATTGTATAAACCTTTGACAGTACCGATAAGACCTTGGGAGGATATAAGCATGGATTTTGTACTTGTATTTCCTAAGACACGGAGAGGGAATGATTCTATATAAGTGGTAGTGGATAGATTTTTTAAGATGACTCATTTCATACAGTGGAAGAAGACATTAGATGAATTGCATGCAGCAGACCTATTTTTCAAGGAAGTGGTGAGATTGCATGGATTACGTAAGAGCATAGTTTCAGATAGAGACACTAAGTTTGTTGGCTATTTTTAGAGAGCACTTTGGAAGAAGATGAAGACAGATTTGAAGTTCAGTTCTACTTTTCATCCATAGACTGATGGACAGACAAAAGTAGTTAACTAGAGTTTGGAAAACTTGTTGAGATGTTTAGTGGGAGATAAAACTGGAAGTTGGGATTTGATCCTTGCACAAGAAGAGTTTGCCTATAACAATTCCGTTAATAGAAGTACCGGGAAAATACCTTTTGAGATTGTTACCGGAGTGCATCCTAGAGGAATAACAGAATTGAGAGACATTGGTAGTGAAGACCGGAAGAGTTCAGAAGTGGAATATTTTGCAGATCACATGGCAGCATTGCATATTCAGGTTAAACAACATTTGGAAGATATGAACAACAAATATAAGGAGAAGGTAGATGAGAAGAGGAGACATAAATAATTTGAATTTGGCGATGAAGTGATGGTATACTTCAGAAAAGAGAGATTCCCGGTTGGAACTTATAGTGAGTTGCAGATGAAGAAGTTTACCCTGTAATATTTTGAGAAAGTTCAGTTCTGGAAATGCATATGAAGTGGAGCTATCGGATAGTCTAAGTATTTCACCTATATTCAACATTGTAGATCTTCATGAGTACCATGAACCATAATTCAGTGAGGACAGTATTGCAGACTTGGAGAAACAATTGCCCCAGAAGGAACCAGATCAGATTGAAGAGATTTTGGATAGTAGGATTGGACGTAGTACCCGGAATAATCAATACAAAGGATATCTAGTGAAGTGGAAGAGTAAACCAGTTGAAGATTCATCTTGGACTTCTCAGGTAGAGGTAGACCATCTTGGTTTCCCTCTAACCCCAGAAAAGTGAGAGGCTCACTTATTCATTAACCTCGGATGTTTGATGCAGGAGCATTCCCGATTCATAGCAATCTTGCATCAACCAAAAACATTTCCTTTCTGTTTTGTTTGTAGTTTCAATTTTCCTTTCTGTGTGTCCCAATTTTGGCTTGCACAATCTTGTGGAGTTGGATTCTACTTGAAGACTTGATCATCTTTCTTTCTTTCAAACCGCATCTTATTTGGATCACTTTTCGACAAGTTATCGCTACCAGTTTCCATGACAGTTTCTTGTTACCGGTTGTTCCTTTGTTACCGATTGCCTGAGACCTATCCTGGTGATCTATCATAACCCATTCCGAAGCTTGCGAATCCTTGAGCGTTGATCTCAATGTTTCTCGGTGTGTGGCCGATCTTCTACGTTTCATCCTTTGGATTTTTCAGAGGAATCTCTTGGCGGAGGCCAACCTTGTTCATTTTGCACGTTAGGTCTTATTCTTCGAGTTTTGATCCTTTTGGGCCGACTAGATCCTTTGGATCGATATATATATTGTAATCATGCTTTAGAATGTAAACAATTTAAAATAAAGAAGTATCAGATAGATAGACTATGCCTAGAAGATAGATCTTTAGATTCAAGGTCTTGATCTGACCTATTCTACCAGGAATGTGTGTCGATATGTTGTAACCCGGTTGGATGTAATCAAATTTCATGTAATAAAACTATCTGTTCTGCATTACCTCCATCATATCTATGTTTCCATTGTGTTTACTCTTGCTGACCGGTTTGGACTGATCTCCTTGAGGTCCCTCCTCATCGGTGTCTGCTTTAGTTCTAAATATGGTTGATTATAATTTTTTTTTAAACTATTGAATAATGCAAAATGTTTGATACAAAATTGAAATATGCTAGAATAAGCAAAAATAGGTAGATTAAGCTAGAATGGGGACTAAAGAATACTAAGTCGCGCATATGAATCATGGAAGAATTTAGGGTTCGTTGTAAAAGTGGAGAAAATAACTAAAAGCCAACAAGTTTTCTATTAGGTAATTCATATTTGATAGAATACTAAGTTGTGTATATGAATCATGGAAGAATTTAGGATTTGTTGTAAAAGTGGAGAAAACAAGTAAAAGATAACAAGGTTTTTATTATCTTATTCATATTTAATAGTAACAAGATTTTTTGGTAATGACAAAAGCATTCAAGAATTTTAAATTTAATTTGAGTTCCAGATATTAGTATATAGGTAGATAATAACTTAATTTGTTTAAAATTTATTTTATTTAAATATTTTTTTCAAATTTTGATGGATTGTTGTAAGATATTAATATTGTATTATATCTTAATGATATTGAAGAGAATTCTTACGCTTAGTGGATTTCTATAAAAAAATTTCTATATAATCTCTTATAAGTGACCATATTCAATGTTCATATGCTTGCTAGTTCTTTAAATGAGTAACTTAATTATGATCTATTAATTTTTTTGAATCCTTCAAACAATTCACATGTTCTACTCATTAATGTTTTTGTATCGTGATCAATTGCATGTTGCAAAAGACGATATATTTTTTTGGTTGCATCTGAATAAGATTAAATTTTTTATAGGATTGATGTAATGGTCAAATTTGTAAATTAATATAAATTTATTTAATTTTGATATCATTTACTCCCCTTAGAAAATTCTTAATAAAATTATTTAACAACATATGGTATGGTTTTGTGTTAAGCTTAGAAAATTCCTCAATACTTGTCCCCATCATTTACTCCCCTCCACACATGCCATTTATCTCTATTCTATATGCACCTATCTCCACATATTCATATATCAAATTATTCCTAGTTGCGTCTATATGCTTGATCCCTACATCAAAATTTACTCGTTTTATGTCTCCACACAAGAACATGCTACACAATATAACACAATGCCATAAATTATTTTAAAAAATTATATGCATCATTTGTGTCATGCCCATTATTTTGGCAACATGAAATAGTAGAGTTCATTATTCACACCTAATGAGGAGCCTTGTAGTTTGGCATTGAGATTAGTTGTATCTATTTAGTTTTAGTTTTTGGTTATTATTTTTTAATCTTCCAACTCTATGCTTCCCCTTTTGAAATGGCATCAACCACAATTTTTGAATCTCCTTCCAAATGAAGTCAAGAAACCAATAATATGTCCACTAAAGATATTGCAAGGAGTGTCACTTGAGCCTCTTCTTTATTATTAGTACCATCATTCAATTTTTGTGTGTCCATTGCCAAAACTTCTCCAATGTCATTTCTTGCAATACAACCAGCACCCAAGGACCATGGGTTCCCTTTTGAGGCCAATTCATAATTTATCTTAACCCAACCAACTTTCAACTCCATCCAAGTCACACTTTCCTTGGAGCCCAAAGGAAGATCAACCCTAATAAGCCCATTAATAGGGCACAATTGTTTTAATGTTTCTCTAATTATCTACTACAATTTAGATACTTGTAGCATTAGATTAATTACTATTTATTGAAAGTGAGAAACTTTATATCAAGATTTTTAAATTGAAGTTGAGATATTTAATATCAAATATCAAAATAACTACAACAAACATTTTTCTAATATGTTTATTTTTCCAAGATAAAGGAAAGCTTCAATACAAATTACAAAGAGAAAATTAAAAATATATATTTACTACTCAATACTTCTATTACAACACTAAAAGAGTAAATCCTCAGCACTCCATAGTTTAAAATTAACATATTTTTACAAGTTAAATGTATTACTTTCATATTTGGATTAGTGAAACTTATGAATACATTATTTGATATATATTACTATTGACATAACCATTGCACCTCCTTTTGGTACAAGCGCTAGTTTATACAACTCTAAAGTATAGGCCTATGTTATTTGAAAAGAAAGTGAAAAAAGCCATGTTCAAAATTATTACATATTTTAAGTAAATAAAATGGTTTTTCACTAAACAATGTAAATAAAATAAAATAAAATATTTTAAAATTTTATATTCTATTTTACTATTTTGTTAATAGTAAAATTCAGAAAGTAAAATAATTTTACGATTCTTTTCTAAAAAAATGATTTATATAGATTAATTAATTTTAATTTCTTTCATTTTAAATCTTGTTTAACAAGAAGTAGAAAGACGAAATCAAATGAACCATTGAAAAATTAAAATTAAGGTTAAAAAAAGTGTTAAAATAAATGGTGAAAAAGAAAATGATAATGTAGTTGTACAATGATCTACCTATGTTTCTTCTAATTTAAAGCATTCATGATCATAGTAAGACATACTTGCAGGTCCCTTTTATAAGTGGGATGATTATAAATAGTGTTTATATATCATTATTATTAATTGGGAGAATACAATATACGACACGTAAAATAATAAATATATTTCTCATATAGCATTATCATTGTGTGGAGGAAGAGAATATATCACATTTAATGATATGAGAATATGTGAGAGAATATATGAAATATCACAAGGATCACAATTGATGCAATGAAGTAGAATTCAATCAACATGAATATGAAAATATGTTTTATTGTGTAATTGTTTGGGTCTAATTGACTCATTATCAAATAATTTTCACACTTACCTTTATTTATAATAAATATTAGGTTACTTCTTACAACCCATACTCTTTATCTTACAAATAGGTGTGAGGACTTATTCTCTCAAATATTAAACTACAGTATGACAAAACATCCATAAATAAAATTGAACATGCAATTCAATCTTAATTAGTGTCAAAATTACAAAACAAAATTGTTAGTCTAATACATAGAACTACATATTAATAAATATAATAATTCAATCTATTTTAAATATAAATCATCATTAATATTTATAAATGAAAAGATAAACAATATTCTTTCTCACTTTACACATATCATTTTCAATTCAAATTAATATATTCTTAACTATTAAACTAACAATTGATTAACCTATTTTAATTATTAAAGTTAATTGTCTTCCCTACTAATCTTATAAATATAACAATAATTTAAATATAAAATAAATTTATATAATTATTAAGTAATTATGAATCTAGAAAAATATTTTAAATAACTATTTAAAAATATAGTTCTAATCATGATTAATATATCTTTTACCTTTTTTATACCTCTTGATTTGAAAGAAGAAACAAATAAAACTAAGGTAGTATGCATGGCTATTTTCCCTTTTATAAATTACCATGACAAAGTTAGTTTTGTGTGTGTGCGCGTGCACACGTGTGTATATGTACATATACATAGATACACACATGTACACACACACACACACACACACACATGCAGTTTTATCATTTTTTACATTTTTCAAGATAATTAAGTTTTTGTTAGGATGAAAAATTTAAAGTGTGTATATAAATTTCTTTAGATTTATTTTATCTTTATAAATAATGATTATATGCAATTTTTTATTATGAGAAAAAATAATGTGTTTCTTATTGAGAAGGGGTCGTTGGTAGAACATGTATTTTCAAAGTCTATGCCTAGAATAAAGTTTAGTGGGTAAAGTCTAAATAAAAATTTTTATAATTATTAAGTAATATGGGATACATCATTAGGGGGAAACATATACATCTAGATGACCCTCATACATTAGCAAGGATGAAGTCATCAGAAACTAGTTCCCAAGTAGTAAGATAATCCTCTTCTTGATCATCATCTATAAGCTATTAAGCATGAATAAAATAATTTATTAGATCAAATTAAGGAAACTTGACAAAGTTCAACAAACTAGAAGCATTTTTTATTAGAATAAATTAAGGAAATTTTCCAAACTTAAGCAAAAGAAAAGGTTCACACCCATGTGCTGTAAAGAAGTCAATTACATGTTAGAATGTTGTGACCACCC
This sequence comes from Cryptomeria japonica, assembly GCF_030272615.1. Classification (NCBI taxonomy): domain Eukaryota; kingdom Viridiplantae; phylum Streptophyta; class Pinopsida; order Cupressales; family Cupressaceae; genus Cryptomeria; species Cryptomeria japonica. The sequence continues at coordinate 679,227,613 of NC_081408.1, read as the reverse complement.
ATAAATAGTATGATCCCCAATGATTCTTGAAGATGGCTAAGAGCCACATGGTTGGCAGCTATGGTCTCCTCTAATAGAATAGCTATAGACACATCTAAACCAACATGGAGGGTTGTGAACCTAGTAGGAGGCACGAGGAGAAGCCACTTTGGCAGCTATATATGGAACATTACCCCACTAATCTAAAAGCATGTATAGATGAGAAATTCCAAGTGCAACCTTGTTAACTTGCACCTGGATCTATATAAACATGTTGAATCAAACAATAATATAAATTGAGAAATGATCTTAGCTATAAAACTAATAAAAATAGTAGAAATTTTCCCTTACAAATGCTAAAAATAATATCCATCCTTACAGTGTGTCAAGTCTAGATAAACTCATAAGGGAGCCAAGGTCATTTTTGTAGCAAAACCATATACCACGAAAATGGGTCAAACCTAAACAACTTGAAGAATTAATTACTTTAAGTCCAAGATTCTTTAACTTTGGTGGAAAACCAAAAGGGCTTCTTGATAGTATTATTTTATCCATATAATGAACAATGGTCAAGGGTAACTCTTAAATGAGACAACCTTGATCAAAGTGGAAGGTCTTGATATATAATACACCAAGAAAATAAGAAACCTTAGGTTTAAGAATAAAAGGTCATATACTTTGGATCTATCATGCTAAGTGCCCAAAGAAGATAGGAGGTGCTAATGGTGGTTTAACTTAGCCACCATATGAAGATGAGGTGCCAACCACAAATATTTCTTTTGGAGTCTATAGTTACAAATTGGTGTATTAGGATACAATTTTAATTCATCCCAATAGGAATTGAAAGTCCCAACCCAATTTAGGGAACCATGTGGGGAGGAATGAGATGAATAATTGTTTGGTATATCTCAAAATTATATTTGATGAGTCGAAATTTTATTTTGGGCTTAGCATAATATATAATTTTTTTGGTGATTGTTGTAAAAATCTAGCAACATTTTAACTTTGTTATAGCAATTTAAAGCTCAACCCCAAGGGGTTTTATCCAAAGGTCAATCTTGAGATGAAAAACTAGTGACCACCAATTAGACTAATTAATAGAAAGATTGTTGCAAAGATCATTGGAAACCCACATAAGCTTCGACTTGATGGCTTCACAAGACTTCTACGTGTGTTTAATAACAATTTTTCCCTATATTTGAATGGATCTTAAGGCTTTTCCAAGCTAGACACTAAGATGCATTCCATGAAAAATACAATGTTCAATGAGGACTTTCCAAGCTTATTCACCTCCAAGGGTTCAAATAATTAATTTAGCACAAAGAGAAGTTTTGATAGTAGATTGAGAGCAATTTTAAATCCCTAACATCATGCGAGAGAAAATAATGTTTGGATGCCACAATAAAATATATTACCATCAAAGGATGTCTTAAAGAATTACTAAACAATTAAATAATTTTCAATTAGAAGAAACCAAAAAAAAAGAAAATTAACATGAGTAATCAAAATCATAGAATATAACTAATATTTATTGACCACATTAAGAGGGTTAGTAATCTAATAAGCTATAGAAGGCGAGGCCTGAAAGACAAAATAAGTATCAAGTATGAAGACATGTCATGATCAATCTACTTCTAACCAAAAGAATTTATCTAGCTAATGTTAGAAAAGAAAGATTACGCACAGCATTTTAGTCTTATGTCATTGGATGCTTTAACATAAAGCCCTATATATCAGTAGTCACTATCAATTCTAGGTTTTCTCCACAATTTCACTCGATTTTTAGGATGAGCTTTAGCTAAGCTCATTTTGGCTGCATGCACTAAATAATTGTGTGGGTGCATCATGCCCTGTAGTTTGTCAGCATTGGCTGTTCTATGGGCAATTATGAGTGTCTATTGAGCAAGGTCATCTACTGATTGCATTGACGTATGCCCGGAAGCTCTATCTTTTTTTCTCTTTTCTTGCAGCTCTTTATTTTGCCCTAGTTGGCTTAATGCTATGTGGCTATCATATATTGTTACAGATCTAAAGGAGACTAGATGAAACCGCCCATGAATGGAATAGCTTGGGAGAGACTGTAAGGAAAGACGATTTGTTGCCATGCAGGAGAAAGCATAACACCAAGGTTCGAAGGTGAGTGGACCATGAATGTTGAAAGGGCAATATTGAAGCCTCCCAAGGAAATGGGGAAGGAACAACCTATGAAGGTTGGAATGGCTTGGATAAGCAATGCCAGAATGGGAAAAGACATCGACAGAGAGTAAGCTAAGGGAAACTGTATGTGCAGGGGAGATTAACAGTGAAGCAGGGCACAACAGGGGAGGGCATGACATATATAAAAAATGAGAAAAAGTAAAATGGAATTACTAATGCAAAGTGTAGTTATGAAAGTGCACCTGGATGACTGCTGAGCTGAAAACTGGAGCAAGTGAAATGGTTTACTGAGATGGTTGCACAATGCCGTGAAATCTGCAAAAATGATTTGGAAATATAAAATGCATCGCCGGATCTGAGCCTCCATTAATTTGGTTTACATTTATATGCCCGGAAAGAATGCTTTCTTTTACTTTCTTTTTTTTCAAAGCTGGCAGAATCTTATTGTGACCACTATCTGACATTAAAGTGGGGACGGGGCTAGCTAAGCAATTTTGACGTCATGTATGTGACTGAGATTTTGACGTTGATGTGTGTGACTAAATGTACGTTATTATCTTCTTTCAAGTTAGACAGGTCCAAGTGGATAGGCCAATACCCCTATTGGATGAAGGCCCATCCATTGACACGTCTATTTCTTTCGTATGGAATGTCTTTTACTTCCGTCTATTGTACTGTTTTCTTGTGAATAATGGACCTTCCCCACAAGTATTTATTAAACTGTCCACTATAAAAACACTGGCAAAGTGAATGGGGTACTTTTTAAACCGTCCATTGTAAAGATTGGGGAAGTGAATGGGGGTACAATGATAGACTGCATCACCTGCTCTCAACTGGACAAGTCTATTTTGGCTTTAAAAAGACAGTATGGATTGATTAACATGTGTGTTAGTCGCGTGTTTTACACCGTAGATTTTGCAATTAACGGTTGCGATTTACCTGTCACTAACACACTGTACAAATAATCTGTTTTGGAACTAAAATAGCCGTGATCCCCTCAACTTGTTTTAATCTGACATAGATCTTATGCCGACAACATATGACAACAAAGTGAGGACTAGAGCCGGCAATAATGTGTGTTCCATATAGTCAAGTCTTAAGCTCTATTTGAGCGGATGCTACATGTCTACGGTCAATGTGTCCACGTGACACATTCAGGCAAGGTCTTGTCTTTCGACCTGAAATGGCAGGTAAACCATCTTAATATCATCTGGACGCTGATCAGATCTGTATCATAATGATGTGGTTATGCGAAGTAAACAAACATTAAATTAGTCATCTGTCAAAAGGATTAAAGTATGCTTAAACGATTAGTCTATTGTAGCTTGAATTAAAACAATAATCCATGGTGCATTAATTTTGCTCAAAGATGGTACGCTTCATTTTCAATTTTAGCTGGCAACGAGTAAGTACACAATGCCCTCTGTTTTCAATTTTGTCTGTCAACGAGAAAGACGAACATTTCACGTGGCCTGTTGATAAAAAGTTGACACAGAAATTTGGAAAATTGTTGTAATAAAAGCTGGAAAGTAAAATGCACTGCGATTGAATTGGTTACCATGGAATCTTGTTAAAGCTCAATTTAATTTGAATAACAAATGCAAATCTTTTATTATCTTTGTGGAATCTTTGGTACTGCTGGATTTATCTATGAAATTATGCACCCCACTTCAATGCAGCTTTTTCAAGGATTGGATATGGTTATCTTCTCATCCTTTCTTGTTTTTTCCCCTGAAAAAGATATATCTGGAGATGCTTCCTACCCTACCCATGAAATTTCATTTGAACATTAAATGGAATTGTAAATTTAGTGAAAATTTTTGGGCAAATCTCTCTGCTCAAATCTGGAAATCAAGAATTAATGTTGAAGCACAATTAATTGCTTGGAAGATATTACATTGCAAGTTGCCTATTGGTGGCAGGTTGAAATGTATTATGGTTCAATTCATTTATTGTCCTTTTTGTCATAAATATGAAGATATGAAGCATGATTTTTGGAGATGTCAGGTTGTTCAAAAATTGTGGAATTTTGTTTTCCTCTATCTGCCTGCTCTTTTTGGTCATTATCTTAACTGGAAAGAAGCTTTACTTGGTATTGGGCTACATAATAATGTTATTGGTGAAGGGGTTCGTCAGACTATTTTATTGCATTTATGGAGAGTCCATTGTAAGGCAGTTTTTAATAACTACAATGATCACCCGGATTTTGCAGTTCTAAAACTTTACTCAGACATATTTTATTGTCTTACATCTATCTTCTCTCAATTGCAGGCAGATGCCAAAAGGAGCTTGAAGACAGACCTTCAAATTCAATGCATTAAAGGTCAAGTTGATCAGCTGCTTAGGAATATGCATTCAAGTAAGGTATTACTTTCTGCGACAAATCTACTTGCTCTACCTTAGTAATTGTTGCTTTCAATCGTTCATCTTTGTTATATTTTTCCTTTTTGCACGTCAATCTTATTAAGGTATTTTTTGTTTATCACAGACTTTATTACTTCCTCAATACCGCTTTGTGCATCTAGGTCGAATTGTAGCTTATACAAGGTTTCTGTAGGAATGCCCAGTAGTTGTGTTTCCCCTTCATCAAATGTTATAGCCCACAATGTATCTGTATGGTCTTCTAATTGTATTTGAACTATATATCTGTAAGCACATTACGCGAGTGTCATGTCACATTTAGAACAATACCAATTCAAATCTCCATTTTGAATTAATCGATTATTGCACTCTTTTCCTTTTATCTGATTGGAGCATGCTGGATAACAGAACGATTTTGTTTTAATGTGTACGGTTGTTGCCTTTAATATGCAATGATGAGGTTGAACTATATGCTCTTCTTCTTGTCGAATGTCGTTGATTGTCATCCGTGTAATTGGTGGAGGTAAGCCAACATACTTAACCAAATTTTCATGCATGTCACTTACATTTTGGTCAAACTAGGTTCTCAATTTCTCAGCTTCAACTATTGGTGGGTTTAGAATTAGGTGTGTATTGCTTGATGTGCTCAATACTTTTCCATTATATTCACAAACACATCCACTCTTGATTGCTAGGATTGTGGTCTCTTGAAGGTAGTATGTCATACTTTAACATATTTGTGTGACCTTATTTTTAGGGTTTTCACATCTTATTGACATTTCTTCTATGTCATGCACTCGATCTTCATCATTTGTTGACATCTTGTCATTCTTCTGTATTTCTTCCCTCTTCAGTTATGTTTCTCGCATTCTCAATTAGGTCTTGTCGACGTCATCATCAGTTACAATCTTTGATCATTATCAATCTCATCATGTCAATTGAATATCGTCAACCCTTCTCAATGTCAAATTGTGGTTTTTGTCCTTATCAATAATCAATTTATCAATCTCTTATCAATTTGCGACTGATTTGTCATTGGTCTTTGGTCATTCGAACTTCATTAAGTTGACCTTTTATCAATCTTTGATCGATTCGTCATCGATCTCAATTAATCATCATTTCTCATCAATTTGGATCGACTAGTCATTGGTCCTCGTCAATTGGCGCCTATCATTTCAATCTCCTTGTCAGCCTTGATCAATTTATCATTGATCTTTATCAATCAACATCGACACTTTATCAATATCCAATTTTCATCATTAAATCATGATCAAATTGACCCTACATCAATTATCTTTTGTCAAGATCTAATTGTCGTCCTTGCATTTCTAATTCATCTCCTAGGGTTTTATGATTTAATCATTTAATCCTATTTGTCATTTTATCTCTAGAGGTTAAATTATTTATTTATTTATCCTAAGTCCTCTTCTCACAATTAAATATTTACTGAATAGGCTAATTAACTCCCCCTCTTTTGTGAATTAATTAATGAATGGAAATTTATTAATTAATTTCAACTAATTTCTAATTTCATCACTTTCTAATTTCTAATTCATCATTTCCACCTAGTTTCCTAATTGCTAAATCCTAATTTCCAACTCATTATCTCTCTCAAGTGGCTCCTATTTTTGTGCTTCATTTTGGAGGCATGTTTCCTTATTCATCATGAGTCTAGATTTGACAACTTATCCTAACACTGGATTTGATATCTAGTCTTATCCTCTTACATCGGAAAGTGTGTCATGGCATTTCTTTCTAAATATAATTTTTCCCATTTTTGAATCCAATTGCATCTAATTTCAATTTCAATCTAATTTTTGTCCTCTCTCCAATTTCTCTATAAATTAATTTTACTATCAGCTAATTAATTAATTAAGAATATTACGAGAAGTAGAGGATATAGTTCAACCTCATCATTGCATACTAAAAGCAACAACCGTACACATTACAACAGAATCATTCTGCTATCTAGCATGCTCCAATCAGATAAATGGAAAAGAATGCAAGAAATGATTAATTGAAAATGGAGAGTTAAATTGGTATTATTCTAAATCTGACACGACACTCGCGGAATTTGCTTACAAATATATAGTTCATATACAATTAGAGGACCATACAAATACATTGTGGGCTATAGCATTTGATGAAGGAGCAACACAACTACTGGGCATGCATGCTGAAACCTTGTATAAGCTACAGTTCGACCCAGATGCCGAAAGCGGTATTGAGGAAGTAATAAAGTATGTGCTAAACAAACAATACCTCTTTAGATTGACGTGAAAAAGGAAAAATATAATGAAGAGGAACGATTGAAAGCAATAATTACTAAGGTAGAGCAAGTAGATTTTGTCGCAGAAAGTAATACCTTGAACATATCAAAGCAATAAATGATGAAATGGGAGCCGAGGAATGAATTGATACGTTGATCCTCTTCATGTAAATATTATGAAGACAATTTTGTACAATGATTGTCAATTTTTCATGAAAAACAAAAAAAAGATGTATCCGTATACAATATGAATATTGAAGAATTCTTATGTAAAACGCCTTTGTGCGCCACCTTGTAAAAAAATGACATCTATACAAATGTAAATATATATTTATTAAATGTTGTAGGTGTTACTCAATAGCATGCCTTTTCCCAAATATTTAAATCCATTTCTTGCTCATTAGACTCGTATAAATAGATATATGATACATTTACCACTTTTAGTACATACAAATGTAAATATATATTTGTTAACGTTGTAGGTGTTACTCATAGCATACCTTCTCGCAAATATCTGATTATATATTTTGCTCATTAAACTTGTATGAATAGATATATGATACACTTAACACTTTCAATTATTTTCCTCTACATGTATTGTATTAATACCATTGCCTTTTCATTTATTATTTTTGATTGATTGATTGTCATCTATCTAACCCAAAAAAAATTATATCAATAACAAACACTGAATTTGATTACAAATGGACGACTGTAATAGTGGAAAGAGGCAACTTAGCCCAAGGCAAATAGAAATAAGAAGAGAGCAAAGCTAGAAAAGAAGCCAAGTTTATTATGCACAACACAAAGAACAAATAGCAACACGTGGGTGCCTCAAAAGAGAAGAGAAAACTACCCAACACCAACAACAAATACTACACATGCCTACATTCAAAAATAATCATATCTTTGCAATGGCATTGAAGAGATTCGCCAAAGAATAGACACAATAGCTAGCCTATGAATATGCAGTGTGTGTAAGGATTCCTATCCAAGCATGCTCTTTTGTTCGTCAAACCTTGCTACCACTTGTCAAAGGTGCTTTAATGAAAAAGGCTCGCATCTCTTCTCTATAGCCAATAACATGGATCCTAGAGAGCAGCCAATAGTCCTAAAAAAGCTAACTCGGATAGAAAAAATGCTTATTGCTAGAGTAAATCCTATCTTGCAAGTGAATCATATAATTGGAGGTCAATATACAAGTATAGTGGACATATAGTCAACTTCCCACATGACATAAAAATTATAGCAAATGAGCTTCCATGAAGAGTTTCTGAATTATATGTGCTTATAATACGTCGATTAAATACTCAAGGTCAATGTTATGAATGCTACGTGAGGAGGTCACATGTTAGAGATGCATTGGGATACAAAGTTAGAAATGATCCGTATTATAAAGATGTTATAATCAATGATGATCACTTGTTAGAACTCCCTGAAAGAAGAACAAATATTTCTGGCATGTTACATACCATTGAAACTAACGATGAATTTATGGAGCTAAATACTAGTGATGATAGTGATGAAGAACAATCCATAAATGATATAACAAACACATAATCCTTTGTGGCTAAATTACCAATAGACATCGTGAACTTGAAATCAAAAAGCAGGCATTGGAGCTTGAAGATAGTGTAAGTGAAAGTATTGTTTGGTCTACAATCAACACGTCTACAGTTAATGAATATAATACTAAGAGCTTACTTGACATAGCATTCCCTACACTTTTTCCATACGGTACTGCTCTACAATCCCAACCAAGATTAAAAGAGGTAAAAATACACAACTATGTATTACACCTAATAAGGTTTCATGACCAAAGGTTTGGAAGACATCCAAGGTTTTGATAATTTGTATTCAATCTTAAGATGCACCATCGCAGTCAGGGACTTGTGACAATCTTCATTAAGAAAAATGTAGAAGAGAACATACCGACCACTATTGAAAACCTTCGTGCACACCTCAAAACTCTCCCAGACACACAACTAGCTAAAGAGCTTATGCATTTTGGGTCATCAATGAGAGAGACGAGGCCATATTGGAACAAGTGCCGCTCTAAATTATCCAATATGCTAAACCAAATAGGATCACCCACACTATTCCTCACACTAAGTGTAGCTAACACAAAGTGGCTAGATTTGTAGCAACTACTGACATATGACATGACTTTGGAAATGCAATCAAACAAGCACTGTCTACCAAATGTGATCAATAACCCACATACAACATCATTATACTTGCATCAATGATTTACTATCTTTCATGAAGAAGTCATCGAGAAACTCCTGAATGCAAAAGACTACTGGTACAGATGTGAATGGCAACATCGAGGAAAGACCCATATACATGGATTCCTTTGGCTCCAAGATGCACTAGACATGGACAATCTTGATTAGGAAAATAATGAGGAGGTTGAAAAGGAAAGAACAATCTTTGACCAGCACGTCAACGGTTGGAACACACGAGATGTATTATAGAGAAATAATACAATACATTGCTCTCCCCGTGATGATCCATGCCTACTAACTATGTCTGAAATATTAGCCACATGCATGGCAGATGACTATGATAACATAATTAATTGAGTCCAATGACACCCAAAATGCAAAGAGGGCACATGCTTACGTAAAAAAGGGAAAAAACTAGAGTGTCGATACAAAGCATCGTGGAAAGAGAAAGAAACCTCCACATTATCACGTGATACAAATGGCATAAAGAAGTATAAATCTGCAAGAAATGATGATTGACTAAATATACATAGTCCATAAATGATCTCAATATGGAGAACCAATATAGATTGCCAACCTATTGTGTCATGACAACTCGTCTTACAATGCATTGCCAAATATGCATCAAAAGCAGAGAGGACCTCAAAGAGTTGCAAAGATATGCTAACAAGAATATCCACGAGCCAACGAACAGGAGACGCAATAGTGACTGCATATCAAAAATTCATGATAAAACTTCTAGTTGAACGTGATATTGGTGCACAAGAAACATGCCATATGCTATAGAAATGCCCATGGTTGTGTGTAACAGAACTTTCACAACCTTGAATGTTGGTCAAAAAGTGCTACACCGAATAAGAACAAAAGGGAAAGAAAGAAGGCTGGAAATTAGTTACCTAGATTATTATATGGATCGCCCAACAAAAATGGAAAGCATAACACTATTAGAATCTGCAAGATCTTACTCCTATGCAGTGGCTCGTAAAGGTTGCAAATGGAAGTAGAGAACAATAAAAACCATTGTGAATGTTTTTCCAAAATTCTATAGCATTCCAAAGCAAGATTTTGAAATCTTTGAAAACTTTTGCTAGAGTGAGTTACTCCTATACAAACACTTTCGAAACATAGAACAAGACATAGGCCTTGACAGGGAGACAATAATCACAAATTGGAATCAAATGAATGAAAATAAGTATGATGTATGGCATGTAAACCGTACCACCGAACAAGAACCAAATACTTAACAAGAAGAAGATAGTGAAGATGATATTGTAGTGTCATAAAATTGCGACCCTAGCAATTTTTGACTGCATTAGGGTCCTGTAGCATGCGAATTCGATGCCTCTAACCTGATAAGAGACCGAAGATAACTCAACTTGCAGAAACAGGTTCTTCCTTGGCCTCTGCATCACCCCGTCCGCACTTTGCTCTGGAGAAAAGGGTAGGATAGGGGTATGGCGCCACTTTCCCGCCTTGGACAGGGGTGTGGCGCCCCTGTCCTCCCAGGACAGGGGCATGGCGCCCAAGTCCCTACCGTATTTTAGGGCAGGACCCTTCCTAGGATTGCATTGTTGGTTGTGCATCGGGCAAGAAACTCCCCTGATGTTGGCTCGTGACGAAAATCAAATCCACTAGCATGTATTTAAGGGGCATTCATCCTCTCATTTGCATAAGTTGAAGTTGGATAAGATTGGAGTGTGTCATGTTGCATAAGTGATCAAGCATTCAAGAGCATTTGAAAGCATTCTTTTCCATCATTGAGCATTCTCAAGTCTCCCTTCAAGGCTAGGTGTTGCATTCAAGTCAAGGATTCAAGAATTGAAGAGGAGATTGATTTCAACATTCAATTTCACACAAGCATTTCTATCAACATTGCTATCACAACCTCCCTTGAGGCGATTTACAATTCAGTCTTTAATTTAGAGCTACCTGCAAGTACTTTCTTTCTTTACTTGGTTAATTCCAAAACTGCGGTTTGACCTCAAGGCAAACCCCAAATCCCAACCCATTCTCTTCTCTTTTATGTGTGTAGGTTGCAGGTGTGCAACTATACTTTCAGATTTGGGCTCCATTTGCAGAGGCGGAAAAAACCTTTTCATTTCACAGATGTTTTGGGGGACCGTGTATGTTCGTGCCATGGTCCAGGAAACTTTTCCTCAAATTCTCAGGTCTCGATATTTTACTGCCAAATCCTGGTGCACAGCTTCATCCCATATTTCGATCTCAAGTTATAATCGATTCTTTGTCACTTTTGCATTACATAATTCAATCAATTTCCTTTCCATTTCAAACAAGGAATAGGGGATCAACTTAACATTCCCAATTCATTCAAAAATCAATCTACCATCTTCATGTGGAGAGATTGAATCTAGTGAATTATCCTCTCCTATTTCTAATGTAACATGGTGAAAAATGCTTGAATGGTAATCAATAACGAAACCCTCATCTCTCTTTGAGGGAAAGGGCAGTTTCCTTCTTGATCTATAATTCACCATTTTCCCACCATTACATTTTGGTGAACCTGGCATCTTGCATGCTTTCCTTTGAACAACATTGCATATTTTTCATTTACAAGTTTCAACTTTCTGCAAACTTAGTGGTTAATTCATTAAAAATCCTAGTTTTTAAAATTAAAATTGAACTTGTGATTTGTAAGAATTTCTTGTGGTTATCATTGATCTGAAAATTGTTTTGTTTGTCAAATTCAATTTCCTCCTTGTCTTGTTCAATTTGCAAATAAAATTTACAAAATTAAGAGGTTACTTGTTAAAACCCTAATTTTCAAAAATCATATTGAACGTGGAAAAATTGGATTTCAATTTAATTTTCAGATTTCTGATTGTTCTCAGATTTGTCTTCAATCCTAGGGTAAGTGCACAAAAATGGTGGTCAAAAAGGGGGGTATAAGTGGACACTTTTTTTTTTTTTTTTTTTTTTTTTTTTCTGAAATCAGGTGAACCTGAACTTGGAGGCAAAATTTGAAAGTCATCCACTCAAGATATGAAGATAATCAAAGAAAAAATATTGTAGTACTCTGAATCTAGTTTCCAAACTACTAAACTTTTTCAAAATTGGATAAGATTAAGGGGGTAATCCTTAACACACGAAAAACTGACCCTATTTTTTTCTGAAAAACATAACATAGTGTCTAACATGCGCATCAAAAAATTCATAGTTAGATTTAGTATTTTGACAAATCCTTTCGCAGAAAAATAGTTAAGAGTGAGCACTAGAAAATGTGTATTTTTTTGTAATTTTTTGTTGAGTATTTTTTTTTTTAATGATTTTTCCAATCAAGCACATCCTGAAAATTAGGTACCTATTCGTGCACGGAGCATAAGTTGCACTAAACAAATCGAAAATACAATATATTTTTTTAAATTGTAAAGAATCAAGTGCACTACAATAATATATAATTTTTTTAAAATTTGGATAAGTATATCAAAAGTTATTCAAAAAATGGTGCACCTATGTCTGTGAGAACTATGGAGAGACTAATACAAGAAATTCAATAATAATATGTTATTGTTGTTGAAATTGAAAACAAATTATATGGTTAGAAAGCTCAGAAGATGGGTGAAAATATGGTGGCAATTTTAGAAATACCCACTTTATGAAGTGTAAACCTAATGATGACAAAGTCGATAAACCAAGTTGATAAAATAAAACACATCAAAAATGAGAGAAATGGAGGGAAATCAAACTTCCAATCCGTAGCTTTCTCATCCAGGCCTATTTCCAAGCCTAAACAATCAAAAGCGCGTACGTGGTACTTATAGTGTAAGCAACGCGTACGCGCTTGTTTCCGTATAAACAACGCGTACGCGCTACCTTTACTATAAAGAGCGCGTATGCGTTATTATATAATATGTGTATATACATATAATATATGTAATATATAATATGTGTATAATATGACATTGTATATATAATATGTTTATATACATATAATATATGTATATATATAGTATATTAAACATATATATACACATGTAAGTGTATCATCTCTCTCTCTCTCTCTCTCTCTCTCTCTCTCTCTCTCTCTCCCTCCATACCCCTTCCCTCTTTCTCTTCTTCTCTCTAAAGGTAACGCATACGTGTTATTGTATAATATGTGTATATACATATAATATATGTAATATATAATATGTGTATAATATGACATTGTATATATAATATGTTTATATACATATAATATATATATATATATATATATATAATATATTAAACATATATATACACATGTAAGTGTATCATCTCTCCCTCTCAAATGCATACAAGGTCTCTCTCTCTCTCTCTCTCTCTCTCTCTCTCTCTCTCTCTCTCTCTCTCTCTTCCTCCATACCCCTTCCCTCTTTCTCTTCTTCTCTCCCTCCATACCCCACTGCAACTGTGTCTGCACTTCTATAGAAGTAAGTGAATTTATTTCTTGTCTGCAACTTCCTCTTTGATTTTTATCATGTATTCGCTCCTAAAAAAATTGACTAATGGATTTTTGTGTGTATATTGAATAGGAGGAATAGGGTTTGAAATTGAACCATGGGTGTATTACCATGACAAAAAGGAAACCTATAGCAATATTCTTCTCGAAATGTGTTTTTAATGAGTAGAGCAGATGTGGAAAATAGTGTCAACAAAGCAACATGATGAGTCAGAGTACCTGCAATATGTTTTTCAGAAGAAAACAACATGTAGGAAGAGAAAGAGGGAGAGTAACACAGATGATGTCCTGTAGAATGATAGTGGTGGGTGTAGACACCCAAATTTGTCATGTCTAATTAAATAAATATTTTATTTATTTAATTATCTAAGCCTAATTCTTCTATTAATTAAATAAATCTTTATTTATTTAATTAATTCATTTATCCTCTTCTAGCCTTATTTCTCATTTAAATAAATACATTTATTTATTTAAATTATCCTTTTCCTAAATTAAATAAATATTTTTATTTATTTAATTATCCTACTGCTTCTATTTATTAAATAAATCTTTATTTATTTAATTAATTCATTAGCTTTTTCTACCCATGACACATGTCATTCATCTCTTAATTCCTACACTACCAACCCCTTTCATTATTTTGGTATTTCTTTTACCTACCCTCTAATCACTCAGCCTAATCGACAATTTGGAGGACTCTACTACACTACGATCCTACTTGCAACCACATTCCGTTCTTTGTTGAGCTCTTGTGCATATAAAAATCTGAGAGCAAATATATATCAAGCAAGATCAATGGAGATAGGAAGAATGGAGATCCAAACCCTATTGGACATGTGATGGTATAATCTTTGTGATTTCTTGTGATTTGCATTGTCTTAGGTAATCTTCATATGTTATGGTGGATCTTTGTTGATTGTTAGGCTAGGGTTTAGTGGTTGGATTCATTTAGCCTTTCAATATTGTTATTATTGTTATCCATTTTCACCATACACATTTTGGCACGCCCGGTGGGACTGTTGTCCCTTTTGCATTTAACATTTTTGTTGCAGATTTTGCATTTTTGAAGTTGCAGATCGGACATTTTCCGACGGCATTTTAGGTATTTCCGCGTCTACGAGCATTCGGATCGCGTCTTTGAGTTTCAGAAGCGTCTGCGTTGTCGGGAATCGCGCTTGTGTTTTTGCCAAATTTTTATTTTGCAGGTTTCCAGAACCGCATCTGTGTATCTGAAACGCGTCTGTGTTGCATCTGATCGCGTCTGCGTCCTGGAAGAGCGTCTGTGTATTTTGGACGCGTCTGTGCATCACAGAACCGCGTCTGTGTCATACAGACGCGTCTGTGTCTGGTATAGCAGCGTCCGTGTTTACTATTTTGAAAATTTTCAATTTTTCTTTGGTTCCATTTTCGGATTTCGCGCTTAGGGTTTCAGATCTGGTTTATTTTTGCACTAATCCTTGCAGATCTAGCTAATCAAGTTGTGCAGCTTGCTTTGGGGAGAAAAAACATTTTTGTTGAAGGCCCCTTTTCACAAAGTCTTTTGGGTTTTTCTAAAATTTACCTAACTTGTGTGCTTGCAGGAAGGGGTGATCATTTGAAACAACCCAAACTACTAACAAATTTTGTTGCAGGGCCTTGGCAAGGGTTTTTGAATTTTTGTTGTGTGCCTTGTTTTCATAGACTAGCAAACACTTCCATTGGTGCACTAAAATTGAATCATTGTCTTTTGTGTCTTGAGCAATAGGCTCTTTTTGTTTAATCTTTAGAGGGCCTATCTTCCCGTGTGGTCATTAGGACTACTAGTGAGAAGAGAACGACCCAAGTGGTAGCAAAAGAAAAGCCATCTTCTTCCAAGCCACTATAATCAAATGTATTCATGGTGAAAACTATGAATAACGTGTGCTGATTAGTTCATACCGACACTATGTCTCCCCATAAACCCGTTTGATCAAATTTATTTGATCATTTGTAGGGCGTAACCCCTACCGGCTGGGAGCCTTCTATATTTACAGAGCTGAAAGTGCCGCATGTATGGCCACACGAGCGGATGCCCTTACTAGCACCTTTTTGTTTTAGAAGCCCAAATCCTTCTAGTTGTTGAGGCAGGAGGTCGGACCTCTGGTAGCGGCCCACACACATACGGTTCTTAGTAGAGATACAAAGTTCGCCATGGGGAGTTTTCATGGGGACTGATGCTTGGCCGACCCGAGAAGTGAGTGCCGAGGGTGGAGCCAGTGAGGTCAAGCATCTAAGTATCCGCTCTGAATAGCGTAGCCTCGGGGGTTGTAAAGCGGAAAATCGCGATCGAACCCTAGTTGCTCTCCCCTCTTCCAACTCCAAGGAGAGAGAAGGGAGATTCACTAGGGTTGATGGTTTTCACTTAGGGGAGAAACTTTACATTCAAAAGAGGGGTTGAAACCCATAAGATCCAATCCCACACAATGCAAGATTGGATGCTAAATGTGTTTCAAGGGTTAAGAAAGCAAGGCTACCCTCTTTTGTAAAGAATGTTGATAGAAGAATTAAGCTAGGAATGCATAGAAAGTGATAAAGATTCGCTTATAAACTGAGATAGGGATATAGGATGAAGTTGCGGACCTGGAATTAGCAGTAAAATGTCGATACGGCGCTGTCCTGCAAATTTGAGCAAAAGTTGTCGGGACGATGGCGCCCGAGCGCCACGGTCCTCCGAAAAATCCGCGAAACAAAGGGGGATCTGTTCGTCTCTGCACAAGGATTCCAGATCTTCAATTTCAGCCGCGTACCTGCAACCTACACACAGAAAAGCGAAGACGATTGGGGGGTTAGGGATTAGGGGTTTGCCTTTAGGTCAAACCCCGGTTTTGGAATTAACCAAGAAATGAGCAGTGCTGTAAATGTAAATGTCTGTAATGTAAAACAAGTACTAATACCTTGTTGTAAGGATGTTTGTATCCTTATGTGCGAAGGTATAGATGTTGTATGTTGTATGTTGTAGTAGTATGTAGTAAGTGATCTCCTCTTCAATGGTTGAATCCTTGTCTTGAATGCAACACTTAGCCTTGAATGGAGACTTGAAATGATCAATTGCTTGAAGGAATGCTTGAATGCTTGAATGCTTGAGTATAATTTCCACGCTTTCTCCCTCATATCAAATGAAAGAGGAAAATGTAGTTTATATACTTGTCAATTAGGGCTGATAGACTGATTTTCCCGACCTTAGGCCGACCAGGAAAGATAATTTTCCAATTTGCAAACATAAAGACCCGAAGTCCAAAAGAGACCGAGCCCAAAATAGGACCCAGGGACCAGGGCGCCCTGGTCTTGAAGGACCAGGGCGCTGGGCGCTCTGGTCCCACCTCCCGGGACAGCAGGGTGCAAAGGAGGTTCAGGCCAGGGTGCAAGAAAATGCAGTTTTTGGTGTCATAATCAGGTTTCGGGGTCTCCATTCAGGTTGCGTGTTGCGTCGCCATCGTGAAGACCGAAATGCAGTCGAAATTGTAAGTGTCACAATTTTAGGACACTACATTTAGCCCCCACTTTAGCGGGAGTATAAGCACACGCCAATACTTCCGGTAAAGTACAAGGAAACAACATTGAAAAACTTTCACCATGTCAAGGAGGCAAGATACACCAAGCCCCCAGTGGACTAAGGATCTTACAACTTCGATTGACAAAGTAAAAGGGAAGATCACAAGGGAGAACCATGACTGTCAGTAGTAAGGTTCCCTCACTATGAGTCATGCAAGAAAGATATCAAAAATTTTCAAGGCAAAGCTAAATTTGTCAAGAAATTTTCAAGTATCTTGAAAAGATATGAACGGGATGTATGCCCCCCTACGTTAAAGCGATCGCACACGCCTCACCGGGGGTGATTGCTTTAAGGTAGTGATACATATAAGAATGAGAAAGGAAAGGAGCACGTTATCACAAGGATTTAGCCCCCAAGTGTGAGATAAGCCCAAGGATAATAGACACAAAACACAAAGCACGAGGTGACTTCGCTTTCCTCGGGGTCAGTATGCTGTATGATAATTCATGTATATCATATGTATGTATGCATAATTGTTCTTCATTCCCCAATCAAGGAAGGTCACCTAGAAGAAGGGAACACATGTGTCTTTTGAGTCAACATGAGAGAGACCAAAAGAGATCTCAATGCTTTGCATCGTCCTCAAGTAGACAACACTAAGGACAACAAATAGAAGAATGAGAATAACATATAGAAGAAGTAACACAAGAGAGGAGGAGAGAATCTGCTATGCTAATGTAACTAGTCTAGCACGTCATCTACCCCCCGATCTTGCTAATCAATGTTTCGGGAAGGCAGGGAACACGCTAGAGGAGGAACATTCAACACAGCAGATGGAGCTATCACAAGATCCAAACAAGGGCTATGTTCATGTTCCAAGCCACATTGTTCTTGTCTAGGAGCTAGGATAAGTGCTTTAGAAAATTCATTAGATAAATGGTTATCAATATCAACAAGTTCATATTCACTGTCAGAAGCAAGAGGAGTAACATGTTCATCATGAATAACATTTTCATCCATATCATCATCAAGATTTATAAAAATAGGATCTTTAACTCACATAGGATCAAGACCATCATGCATCTTATGTTTAGGAGATTTCGGAGAAAATGGAATAATGCTTGTTGAAGGTGTTTTTGGGGATTGCAAAGTTTGAGAAGCAGCTGCCTAAGCTCTAAGACGACGCTTTCGTCGGCGTTCACGTGCAGAACGATTTCGTCTAGTCTTAGTAGGAAGTTGCGAAGATTGAGGAGGAGGAATGTTCTCATCCTTATCACTTGGGTGTTTAGGTTGTGGTCTTTTAGGTTGAATAATAGGAGAAGAGGAAGGTCTCTTCTCTCCATAAGAGGAAGGAGGAGGAACTGCTCCATATAAGGGAGGAATATTTGGTTTAGGAAGAAGACCAAGTCCATCATGACGAGGAGGTATAGGTCTACTTTTAGGAAGTTTATTAGGCATAGATATAGTCACATCCATGGGAACGGGTTGGGAATCTTCTTGAGGAAAGACATTAGTTTTATCTTTCAAAGGAAGAACTTCCTTCTCAAGAATGATAGGAATGTCAAGTTTAGGTGTTCTAGGTTCACTTAGAGATAGGATCATATCCGTTTTCCACTTTTGATAAGATTTGAAAAGATGATCACTTCGCGGAGGAAGAGATTGGAATTGTTTAGGCCAAAAGTAATCAATAGGAACACTAGAGGTTCTTTCAGCTGGTTTAAAGAGACTATGATTGACAGTAACAATTTCACCATTATGGGGAAATTTCAAACACTTGTGAATAGGAGAAGCAATAGCTTTCATGGAAGATAGCCAAGGATAGCCAAGCTTCACATGAAATTGTTCGGAAGATGGAATAATAGCAAAGTTCACATCAAGGGATTTGTTATGGACCTCAATAGGCAATGTAATAGAACCAATCGCAGGAGAAGAAAATGCATCAAATAATTTCACAATCACATCTGTTTTGTCATAAATCACTTGATTCAATTGCAAAGTAAAGAGAAATTCTTCAGTAATAACATTAATCATGCACGAAGGATCAATAAGCATTCCACGGCAAGGTGTATTCTTAACTTTTGCAACTATGTATAAAGGACCATCAGGTGCCCTAATGGTTTCACTGGAATCAAATGTGATGGAAAGTTCTTTAGGGTTTTCTTGCTGCTCTACAAAGTTAATCACATTCGGAGTCATAGACACAAGACCATCAGATGAGAGAGAGGAATCAGTAGTATCAATCGCATTAGAGGTATGAGAAGGCAATGGATCAGTAAAAATCTAAAGATTCTGGTTAGGAGGAGCTACAGATGTATTGCCTTTATCATTCACACCAAAAAAAGAGATAGTATTATTATCAATCAAATCTTGAATCTTCCCCTTTAAAGCAAAACATTTTTCAGTATCATGCCCAGGTTGACGATGAAATTGACAAAAAGATTTGTTATCAAAATAAGGTGAATTAATCTTTGCAGGATCAATTTGCCTTATAGGAGGAAGAGTAAGCACATTTTGTTCCAATAACTTATTCATAATACTATGCAATGATTCATTCAAAGGAGTAAACTTTCTTTCTCTCTTGAAAAACTTAGAAATAGGAGACACACCTGATGCTGCATTCACATTGTTGTTGATGATGTTTTCATTGAATTTAATGGACTCTCTGTTCGGTTTAAACTTCCCAAATGGTTGTTGACTACTATCACCCTTATCACTCGGAGCCATAGGATGTGATTGTTCCATTTGACTCACAGTCAGTTGATAATTGTGAAGAGTTGCGCACAACTGTTGGAAAGAAGTAAACTCAGAAAACAGGAGTTTTTCTCTAATGTCTTTTTGTAAATTAGAAATAAAGATTCTTTGAATATCATTGTCAGGCACTGGAAAAGAAATTTGAGCATACAAATGCTTATATCTACCAATGAAATCAGTCACTTTTTCTTTAACACCTTGTTTACAATGCATTAAATCAATCAAAGTAACTTTAGGACTTATATTGTTTTGAAATTGTTGAATGAAAGCATTTGCAAGTTGTTCAAAAGAAGTAATAGAATAAGAAGGCAACGAGCAATACCATTGTAGGGCTTTGTCTCTTAATGTTCTAGTGAACAGTTTTGCGAGCAACCTTTGGTCATAAGCAAAATCAGTACAGATTGTTTGAAAAGTCTTAACATGTGTTAGAGGATCACCTTTACCATTATAAAGCTCCAAATGCGGGATTTCAACATGTTTAGGAGGGATAGCTCGAACAATGTCAAGAGAAAGTGGGCTCGCAACATCAAATGTGGGCACACTAAACTTAGATTGATTCATAGAAGCAATTTGTTGCTGTAAAGAAGAGACAGTTTGTGCAAGATTGTTAATGGTCGCTTCAGTCGAAGAATTCATATTAGATGTGTTAGATTGAGATGGAGGTGTTATGTTATTGAAAGAAGGTAAAGAGTAAGGTGGTGGGACTCTATGATAATTAGTCATAGGAGATGATTGGACAGGAGGAATACTACAAGGAGGAATGGAATGATTGAACGAATTGCCCCCTTGCGTCATGTTCATTTGTGGAGATATAATAGGGACATTCATTGAAGGAATGAATGAAGAAGTCAGATTAAATGAAGGAAGAGGGTTAATTGAAGAAGAAGGGTTGCCCCCATGACTGGTGAGCACAGGAGGAATGTCTTGTGTAGAAGTAGCCATTATGTTTGATGTAAAGGTAGGTACGCTAGCAATAGAAGTCATCAAAGGAATAGAATGATTGACTTGAGTAGGAGGTTGTGTATAACCCAAATTTTCAGCACAACTCTTCATAGGCATCACATTCGAATCCACAATGTGTGCAATACCACGCAAAATATCAATTCCATTCTTATCACTTTGAAGCATACGTTTTAGACCCTCAATTAAAGGAAGAGCTTGACTATCAGGGTATTCTTGAGACATCCATTGTCGAAAATCGTCAAATTGGTTATCCAATTTCGAAAGTTGTTCTTCAGAAACCTCATGGAGAGCTTCTTCATCATTAGGAGGATTAGAGGAATTACCCATGTCCTCGTTAAAAAAGGCTATTCAAATTAGGTTCCATCTCCTCAGTAGTTAAACCTCGGAAAGACTTAATTCTACGGCTTCGTCTAACAGGAATAGTGTAAGTAGGGCTTATTGTTGTAAAACTCATGCGCTAGAAAGAGAGAGAAAGTTTTGAATTTAGAGGTAGCAATTTTCAGTAAAATCAGCCAATCTTCTGGATTTAAGCTGTTAAATGCAATCACGACAGTCTCCCGAAATTTCGGAAAAAATGTCCAGGACCGTGGCGCTCGGAGTGCAACACAGTCCTTGCAACTTTTTTTGAAATTTGCAGGGATGAAAGGTATGATGATTTTAAAGCTAATCTGAAAAAATTGAGTGATTTTACGATCTGTAGATAGGCCAAATTAAAGTTGCAATCTCGAAATTGAACCCTACCAAGATTGTCGAAAAATGCAAAAATTTGAATTTTGAAAAAGAGAGGGAAACTGAAATTTTGAATTTTATGATTTTAGAGGGAATGTCAAAAGCAATGCAAATTTTGAAATTTGAAAATTGACTCAATTTCACGCAAAATTCAATTTTGAAAGCGGAAATTAAAGTTGTTGTAATTAAGCATTTAATTTCAAAAGTCACAAATTGCAAGAATTTGAATAAAGCACTGAAATTTCGAATGAATGCAAACACACTTTTCAGATTTAGGACAGTAAGAACACAATTTTGACACAAAATTTCAGTTTCAATGATTTTTGAATGTTTAAAAGCCTTAATCCAAGCAATCACAAGACCAACTTTGACTGTAATTTTGAAGGTGTTAAAATTGATAAAATCAGCCAAAATTCTGGATTTTAGCAGGAAAATACAGTAAGATCTCGCTCCCGAAATTTCGGAAAAAATGTCGGGGACGATGGCGCTCGGAGTGCACACGGTCCTCGCAACTTTTTTCCAAATTTTCAAGGATGAAAGATATTGTGATTTTATTGCGGAATCCAAAGTTACAACTGATTTGGAGATGTTTTGATCAGTGAAATTGTCGGACAAAGGTTGAATCAAGAGGGTTTCAAAAATTAGGGTTTTGACACTTAACCACTTAATTTTCAAAATTAAAGCATAGATATGAATTGATAATTTGTAATAGAAGGGCAGATCTGAAACAAGCATTAACATTTAGACATTTCACAAGCTTAATTACTAAAAAGAAAATTTAGGGTTTTTATGCAATTAACCTCTAAAATTTTGCAAAAGATCAAACATGGAAATGTAATCAAGGAATCCAATTTTCAGATCTAAGCATGAATAATCAGAAAGGATGTTCATGTCGGGTTCACCAAAATGTAAAGCGGAAAATCGCGATCGAACCCTAGTTGCTCTCCCCTCTTCCAACTCCAAGGAGAAAGAAGGGAGATTCACTAGGGTTGATGGTTTTCACTTAGGGGAGAAACTTTACATTCAAAAGAGGGGTTGAAACCCACAAGATCCAATCCCACACAATGCAAGATTGGATGCTAAATGTGTTTCAAGGGTTAAGAAAGCAAGGCTACCCTCTTTTGTAAAGAATGTTGATAGAAGAATTAAGCTAGGAATGCATAGAAAGTGATAAAGATTCGCTTATAAACTGAGATAGGGATATAGGATGAAGCTGCGGACCTGGAATTAGCAGTAAAATGTCGATACGGCGCTGTCCTGCAAATTTGAGCAAAAGTTGTCGGGACGATGGCGCCCGAGCGCCACGGTCCTCCGAAAAATCCGCGAAACAAAGGGGGATCTGTTCGTCTCTGCACAAGGATTCCAGATCTTCAATTTCAGCCGCGTACCTGCAACCTACACACAGAAAAGCGAAGACGATTGGGGGGTTAGGGATTAGGGGTTTGCCTTTAGGTCAAACCCCGGTTTTGGAATTAACCAAGAAATGAGCAGTGCTGTAAATGTAAATGTCTGTAATGTAAAACAAGTACTAATACCTTGTTGTAAGGATGTTTGTATCCTTATGTGCGAAGGTATAGATGTTGTATGTTGTATGTTGTAGTAGTATGTAGTAAGTGATCTCCTCTTCAATGGTTGAATCCTTGTCTTGAATGCAACACTTAGCCTTGAATGGAGACTTGAAATGATCAATTGCTTGAAGGAATGCTTGAATGCTTGAATGCTTGAGTATAATTTCCACGCTTTCTCCCTCATATCGAATGAAAGAGGAAAATGTAGTTTATATACTTGTCAATTAGGGCTGATAGACTGATTTTCCCGACCTTAGGCCGACCAGGAAAGATAATTTTCCAATTTGCAAACATAAAGACCCGGAGTCCAAAAGATACCGGGCCCAAAATAGGACCCAGGGACCAGGACGCTGGGCGCCCTGGTCCCACCTCCCGGGACAGTAGGGTGCAAAGGAGGTTCAGGCCAGGGTGCAAGAAAATGCAGTTTTTGGTGTCATAATCAGGTTTCGGGGTCTCCATTCAGGTTGCGTGTTGCGTCGCCATCGTGAAGACCGAAATGCAGTCGAAATTGCAAGTGTCCCAATTTTAGGACGCTACAGGGGTAAAACCCCATGTGGGATCAACAACTATTGTCTTGGCCAACCTTAAGATTTGTGCTTGACTTATGTTAAACATTCAAACATTCAAGACCAAACAACAAAACATTGTGTCTTTTGTGTCTTCAAGTGTATGCAAAACAATTTTACACCAAACAACACACTTTTTGGAGTCTAAACAGTTTGCAAACATTGAGTCATCAACATTGTGTCCTCTTGTCACGAAAAACAGTCAAACAGTCGGATTTGGTCACAACAAAAACAATTTCACAGATTGGAAAAAATTGCACGAAGTTTACAGAAACGCGTCTGTGTCTGTTTTAACCGCGTCTGTGTTGTCTAAGCGCGTCTGTGAAGGGCAGAATAGCGTATGTGTTTTTAGCAGCGTCTGTGTCTGGAAATCGCGTCTGTGAAGTATACAGAGGCGTCTGTGTCCAGAATTGCAAAAAAAAATTTAGTCCAGCAAACATAAACAAGAAAATCTCAGAACCGCGTCTGTGTTTAACAGAGTAGCGCCTGTGTCAGGAAATCGCGTCTGTAAAGGATACAGTCGCGTCTGTGTTCAAAATTGCAAGAAAAAAAGAAAAATTTCAGAGTCCAACAAACAAAAGAAATCAGTTTCGAAATACTTGAGCTTCCTAGGTTTTCTCTTCAGGTTTCATCTAGCATTCAACCTGTCCTAAGGTCTCATACAGTCCATCATTGCTTCACATCTCATTTTACATTCATACTTGTCTAAACTTGAGTCAAAAGGTCACTTGCTTGTCCTCATCATACTTTGTCAACATACTACATACTACAACTACACTTTGCTAAGTGGTCCCTCATCAAGGTTTCTTACCTTTGGGTCTCATTTGGTCTTACTTAGGGTCAAGGTCAGCTTACCTCATCAAGAGAAACTATCCTCTCTTTGGAAGTCACACCTACTCTACTACTTACATACTTGGTCTTACACTTTGGACATTGCAAGTACACCTCAAGATTCATTTACACTCCATACAACTCTTGGTCTTCCATACTCTTTCCATTTTTTCATCTAGTCTCTCACATCTTGGTCAAACACCTAGTTCATGGTTGAAACCCGCCTCCAAAAATCTAGGAGAATAGCTAAAGAAGCTCAAGAATCCACAAACATGAGTTCTTACGAATATGACAATGATTTATTTTATAATCCTGAGCACACTACATTACCAGACATGGATGTTTATAGAAACAATCCAAATGTGGAAAACACAGACACTACAAACAACAATGCTACACGCAATGACAATGTGGACAACTTTTCAATACAATCAGCAGATATAGAAGAATCCATAAAGAATCCTCATTTCAATAGATTGGTTGAAGAGATAATGAGGAGAGATCAACAATACTTCTTACACATGATGGCACAAAGTGGAGCTAAAATACCTTATGACTTTGACATGTCTCAACTTATGGAAAATCGACCCTCGCAACAAACTCACTCCAACATGGATCAAAGGAGACCAAATAGTGGAGGAAATAGAGCACCGAATATGATGCCAGAGTCACCATCAGTTTTGCTTCAAAAACCAGAAATCCCACATACACAAGCTCAAACATATGATACTTACCTTCGAAGACCAACATGGAAGCCTTATGTGGATAGATATGCTCAATCACATGCTCAAGGTATGGATCAATCAAAACAAGTAGATACTCAAAGACATCCTCAAAATTTTGACACAAGGAGACCTCATGTCAAAATTGGAGGCAACACAATGGAAAATGAAATGCCTATTGAATATGGTATATATGCACAAAATAGATATGGGTTCCCTCAACATGAAGTCATGACAAGTGCTCCATATATGCCGCAGCAATATAGACCTCCATATGGACATGTCTACGATCAGTATCATCCATACATGCAACAAGCTCCTCCTCAAATGGGTGTTTCAAATACGGGGTGTGCTACAAGAAATCAATCTCCTCCCAAAAATAATTTGGAACAACAAATAAGAGATCTACAAAAGAAAATGGAGGACATGAGCACATCAAAACCAACATACACTATGAGGGACATATGTCCTTATCCATTTGATAAGAGCATCCCAATGCCTCCATTTCCTGCACACTTTGTGACGCCAAAATTTGACAAGTATAGAGGAAAAGGAGACCCCAAGGCACACATAAGACAATTTTTCACAGCCTGCATAGAGGTAGCAGCAGAAGAAACATACTTGATGAGGTTGTTCCCGCAGAGCTTAGGAGATCAAGCTATGGAATGGTTTTCTCAACTACCTCCTGGTATTAAGTCATGGGGTGACTTAGCAGAGGCATTCATTCAGCATTTCTCTTACAATATAGAAACAGATGTCTCAGTTACTACCTTGTGCAATATGAAACAAAAGGAAGGAGAATCTTTCGCAACATTTTTACAAAGATGGAGAAATCTAGCTAGCAGATGTTCTTGCGAAATCCCACAGAAACAAATGGTGGAAATGTTCACTCAAAACGTTGACAAGGACATTGGATATGATCTCAGGAAAGCTTGTTTATCTACATTCAAGGATGTTATTGAAAAGGGACTAGCAACAGAAAAGGTCTTAATTGAACAAGGAGTCATCAAGATATTCAAAGAAAACAAAGATGACTTTAAAGGAAAAGACAAGCCAAGATTTTGGAACAAGAACAAGAACACAGTTAATGATGGTGTTGTTGATGCCAACACAGTGAGACCCAAATTCATCTTTTCAGGACCAAGTTCCACAAACAATCAAGTGAATACTCAAACAACTTCTAGACCACGAAGGAAGTACACTCCATTGGGAGAACCACTTGAATCAGTATTCAAAAAGCTTGTGGCAAACAAAGTGATCACAGTTCCAGATTTTCCTCCATATGAACCAAGGTCAAACCAAATTGGTGGAATGATGATGAGTATTGTGAGTTTCATAAGAGCAAGGGTCACAAGACAGGTAATTGCCATCGACTGAAGAACATTGTGCAAGATCTCATTGATAGAGGTGACATTGAGATTGAGGGACATTCGTCTAATCAAGAACATGAGATGTTTAAGGAACCATTCCCAAAGCATGACAAAGGAAAAGCCCAAGTCACAGATGATCAGGCCAACTATACTAGAGCACCTTATAATTATGATTCTACTATCAACCACATCTCAATGGACAATCATATCTCTACTATTACCATCAAGAACAAAAATCCTGAGAATCCTCCTCAGAGACCCAAGATTGTCCTAAGAGGTGTTGGATCTTCTTTCGAGCCTACATCTGAATGTCATGTTACAACTCGTCGAGGTAAGATTACTTTGCCAGGTGCCTCCACTAAAAACACCTCTTCTTCATCTACTAAACCTGAGTATGACCTTGTAGAACAGTTAGGGAAGACACCCGCGCTCATTTCCATCCTTGAGCTCTTACGCATATCCCCTGCTCATAAGGCTATTCTTGACAAAATTTTGAGAGACACTGTCGTCCCTACTGATCTGAACGTGGACCAGTTTCAAGCCATGGTGGGATACCTTTCCATTCCACATTCCCTTACGTTCACAGAAGCCGATGATGCCTCCGTAAGTCAGCCACATAATGCACCATTACATATTGAAGCCTTCATACACAAACATTGAATAAAGCGAGTCCTGATAGATGGAGGAGCAGGTCTAAACATTTGTACCTTGAGCACCATTAAACAATTGGGATATTCTGACAAGGCTGTGAATTCAAAGAACCAAATTACCATCAAGGCATATGATGATGAAGAACGCTCATCCAAGGGCACAGTCACCTTACCTCTAAGAATTGGGCCAGTTACAAAGGATGTGGTTTGTCAAGTCCTGGATTTAGATCTCACATATAATATATTGCTAGGACGTCCTTGGATTCATGAAATGAGGGTAGTCCCATCGACATTTCACCAATGCATTAAGTTTCCTCATAATGGAGTCGAGGTAACAGTCAACGGTGATCCAAATCCATTCATATATTGCAACAATCTGCAACCTCAATCAGAAATAACAATCCCAGTCAATCGCGAAGCTGTTCCTTCATCGGCATACGTGGATCCTGAATCCTTAAAAGCTTCTACATCCAAACAAGCAGAGCTAAAAGAAAAGTTCAAGATTAAAGACCTGGGATGTGGTGAGTATATATTTCATGTTGACCAACTCCCACTATCTCCTAAGGTATTCAGTCTACAGGAACAATCTATAAACAATTTGCAAGGAATTGGGTGTGAACCACCTAGTGTTCTGGCTACTAAGTTTGAATGCAAATCTCCTCTAGCGGTGCAAGCAACTCTTGATATCAATAGTCCTAAGAGTGGTTCCAACAAAGAACCTATTGAGTCTATCGCCAACCCTCTTGAGAACTCACATAGCTTTACCATTTCATCCACTCATTCCATTTCCACTCCACTTCCAGACTTGGATCAACAAGAATCACAAAAGCCCTCACTCATTGGGGATCAAAAATCAAGCGTTGAAAAGAAATATCTAAAAGTCAAAACTAAAGAAAAGTCCTTCAGTCCAAATCAAAATCAAAAGCTATTGGACTCTACAAAAATCAAAGTCAAGGATAAAAATCCTATGAAGCAAAAAGAGAAAGAGTTGATCTCCCCTAATATCAAAATAACTGGGGGCAAAAGTTCTACAATTTTAAGTCAAAAAACATACTTGTTGATCCTAAGTCTCCATCATGCTATCCTACTTTCACTTCTTTTCACAATCATAAGCCTTCATAACTCTTCCACTTGTTCCACACATCCATCCCCTTCTAGCGATACATCATGGACCTTTAATGGAGCTTCCTCGAAGGACTTTGTTATCAGGGATGCCCAAACTTCTTCAGGTGACACACATACAGGCCTGTGTAGTCCACACACTAGTAATCCTATCTCAGTTCCTTTATCAAGGAAGACAGACACTCAAGCTACACATCATTCAGTCAAGAAACAATGCAACTACAATCACAAAGTCAAGCCTCGCACATTTGAGGTAGGTGACTTGGTTCTCCAAGAAAACCTCAAGAATCAGCAAGACAGAGAGAAGAAGGGCAAGTTTGAACCAAACTGGCTTGGTCCTTACATTATTACAGCAGTATATGGCTCTGGGGCGTATCAGCTCTCAACTACAGAAGGTGAACCTTTGGAGGATCCTATCAACAGCATGCACCTTCGCAGGTTTTACACATAGCTCTTCAGAGTATCCTAATTCGAAAACACAAAAAAATCAAAACTTTCAAAAATACAAAAAAATTTATAAAACAAAAAAAAAAAATCGTTACTTGGTGAAAACCTGGCAAACAGGCGCCTTGTGACACAAAAAACATTGAAAAATCGAAAAAAAGTAAAGAGAAATAATTTCGTCCAACGATGAAAACCACTTCGATGGCGCCCTGGGCAAGTACCATGGTGAAAACTGGGTCACCAGCGCCATGCGTAGAGACATTGCTCCTCCCTCCTTCAGGATTCACTTTCATCCTTTCACTTTGCACACACTCACATCCTATTCATTCATAATAAACTTACCCAGTCCCATCATGGCTTGTTATTGATCTACCCAAGATTGGTTAGCCATTCATAATAAACCTCCCTTTTCACATCCCTTTCCATCCATAATAAATCAGATCCTATCTGTGGCTAAGGCAAATCCTACGTCTAGTGATGGGTGTGGAAATGAGAACATCACATGTTTCAAGGAGTGCAGTTTCTTCCAGCTTCCTTCAGTCTGTCCGCACACAATCCGCAATAAAGCAACATTTGCATCACAGATCCGCAATAAAGTTTCGTCTTCTCCGCAATAAAGTATCAGTTTCATGGATTCAGTTAGTTTCAGATGAGACAGCAGCAACAATGGGCTTCAACAAATCAAATCTTTCAACAGACTCAGACAACATATGGTTCAATGCTATCTATCCTTTTTGTGAAAGTGAACATTGTGACCACAATCAAATAAGACTTATACAAGTGACAAGAGACACTAAACTTGAGGACTACAGTGGATGTCGGTGTCGAGTCTTGGTTTTCTTTTGATTTTATCTTTTGGTGACATGTCTTTTAGCTTTTCCAGGATGTCTTTGACTAGAGATTCCATCTCCAGGATGTCTTTGACTAGAAAGGCGAGGATGGGGTATCATCACCTATTTGCATTTGCTGTCTGTGGATTGTCTCTTAGTAATGCTATGACTTGTCCAAGGATATGAGGACACTGTGAGTCTAGTATGAACTGGGGCATTCCTTGTTTGTGACTGTCTTATCTCCATGCAAACGGGTACAATGACTTTCTGGGTCAAACATATGCCTCGATTGTCATAACCTACTTGCCATAATAAAGCTCAATGATGATAACGCACAAGAAGCTCTTTCACTTTCATATCTTTTGTCTTCCATCCCCCTTTCTTGATTGACTTCCATCATCCTTCTCGAGTCCGCGTAGCCCGCTATCACATGACTGAGTATAATGACACACCAAAAATATTGGCATTTCATATAGTTTACACCTGCATCACCACATATAAGCATTTCATACATACATATAGACATCACAACTGCATCACATCCTGCATATAACACATATTAGCACATCTTACATTTCCATCATGTAAATAATCATTATCATATTCATCTGCATTACATACATTCACATTTGCATCATGCATCCCATATAAAACATAAAAGAACAAAAATATTGCATTGCATCATATAAGCATCTATATCATAAAACAAGCATCACATAAGAACATCTCATCACATAAGGTACACATGCATATAGCTGCCGCAAAAATGAATCATATCTCATATATAATCAAAGGTGTCATGATACAATGATGTCAAAAGAATCATATGGCTACAAAATCACCCGCAGGTGTCTACAATACAAAAATGGTACATATACTGATACAAAGGGGAGCCCTCTATGGCTATGATGAACTCCCTCCCTCGGAGCTGCCTGGCCTCAACGGACGCTGAGCTGTAGAAAGACCCGCTCCAGGATCACCCTACCTATCTGGTGGTGGTGGAGGACTCATGACCCCACCACTAGATGCCTACCTCCTCTGACTCCATCCCGTAGCCGTCGCTGTCCGCGATGGTCTATGGAAGCTCCTCGCCCGCTGATCCGCTGGCACTGCACCATAGTACAGGTCTCTCCAGTAGCCAATCTCCTCTCCGGCTCGCAAGACATATGCGTAGCCTGCCCCTGCGTCCTCTGCCGCCTGCCTCCCTGCCCTCAGAGCTGTCTCAGCCTCAGTATATCACTGGATGGCCTGATCCCTCTCTCACTCTGTATCCCGGAGCCTGATCCTGAGATGATCCCTCTCCCGCTCCAACTCCTGGATCTCGTCTACCTGGCCCTGGCAGATCTCTCAGCTCTAGCAGCTCATCCTCCTCAGGATCTCCACCCTCAGCCTCTGCCTGTGGCTCTCCCTCTGCGGGTGCCTGTACCTGTGCCTCCCCTTGTACCTATCTCGGTGCCTGAACCGGTGCCTATCTCTGTACATGCCGGGGAACCTGCACCTGTCTCTGTACCTGTGCCTGTACTGGCACCTGTCTCTGCACCTGTCCTTGCCTCTATCCCTGTGCTGCTGGTACCTGCAGGGGCACTCCACCGCGACCCCTCACCACCACCTGGGCTGGTCCCTCCTGTCCTCCCTCCCTCCGAGGTGCTACCCTCCTCTCCCCCACTACTCCTCTCCGCCTCCGTCGGCCCCTCCCTCCATCTCCTCCACCACCATCATCATCATCCCCTCCAACCTCTCCCTCCAGCAGCTCTCCCGGATCTGTCAACCGTGGAAACGGATGCTCTGCCCAATACGCGGAGTACTCTGCATCCATGCCTGCATCCTCAACCTCCGGCCACATATCCCAGGGTAGGGGTATCATCTCTGTCAGCTGTGTGACGGCCTGATCATATGATAACAATGGCCCGAACTGTGCCTAATCCCTGACCGTACGGGCATACATACCCGAGCCTCGTGGCATCCTCTGGATCCTGCCAAACTGCCTGCCAACCCTGTCTACCAGCTGTCTCTCCAAAATGTAGGGCGTCCGCCCAATCAGATATCTGCTCCTGAATGTATATGGCAGCTCCACTGCGTCATCCTCCCACTCCTCGCACCCTAGGTACGGCCTCCAGATGACCATATCAATGTCATCTATCACACGCCTCCAGTGCTCTAACCTGCCAATCCGAGGCTGTGAGGTGATCATATCATATAGGTGTACAAAGCTCCGTCCATGCCCTCTGCCTCTGAAGTGGATCGGCCGTGTGATAGGCAGATGCTCATATGCCCACACCTGTAACAGTGTCACTCCGCAACCCAAGCCAACTGATCCATGGTAGACGAACTGATGCAGCTCATAATATAGATGTGCCAGGACGCATGGCCCCCATGCATATCTGGTATGCTCAGTCACCAGTATCTCCAATGCTCCTCCCCAGCCCACTGCCAATCCCCGTGTAGCCCTGTCAGGACACAAGAACCCACTAATAACTCCTCCAATCACAGCTGGCAAAGCTAACCCTATCGCGGTCATGGTATCCCATGCCACATGCCCTGCTCTCATCTCTAGCCCGGGATCCTGGAACACCCGTCTCAGCGCCTCTCTGTCTCCATCTCGATCGTATGGGATCAGCTCTCCATCGATCGGTATATGCAATATCCTGTAAACATCCTCGAGGGTCACTGTCATCTCCCCCATCGACAAATGAAAAGTGCAAGTCTCGGAGTGCCATCTCTCCGCCAGCGCAGTCAGCAAACCCATGTTTGCCCGAAACTCAGGCACATACAGTACATGTCTGAGGCCCATCTCCTCAATAGCAGCTCTGTCCTCAAATGACAACTTTGGTCGCAACCTCTGTGTAGACGGGAATCTCTCCCGTGACTCTAACATAGGCAGATACTCCTGCAGTCACATAATCAATCATGCCAGTTATCGTGGCATTCACTGTTCATCACAAAATGCTACTCGCTATCTAAATGCATATGGTTATCTATCCTAGTGACGCTCACTATTCATCACAAAGTGTTGCTATCTATCCTAGTAGTGCTCCCTGTTCATCACAAAGTACTACGTGTGTGACATTCCCTGTTCATCACAAAGTGTTACTCACATTTGCACTCCCTGTTCATCATAAAGTGCTGCTCATCCTTTGGGTACTCCCTGTTCATCACAAAGTACTCTATCTTGGTGCTCACTGTTCATCACAAAGTGCCTTGATCTATCCTAGTCTTCCTAGAGGACCTGCTTGAGTGTATCCTCTTAGCAGCTTATCCAATCGACAGCGTATGTTCATCACAGAACTGCCGATTTGACCTAGAAGACCAAAACTACACATTTTGACATACAAACGCGCTTCTTGATTGCACAAACGCGCTTCTGCAACACAGACACGCTTTCTAGACACAAACGTGCCTACATCTTGCACAAACGCGATTTTAGAACCTAAATGCCCCTACAGGACATAAACGCGACTAAAATTCACAAACGCGCCCACAATCAACGCAAACGCGGTCCCAGACATAAATGCGCCTGGAACCGACACAGACGCGCCTGTTGGACACAGACGCGCTTGGCACCAACACAGACGCGGTTCTACGTTTTTGCATTTTTTTAAAGTCCTATTCCTAGCGCATTTATTGCTATCTACTGAGCATTAATGACAAAAATTGAAATGCGTCAAAGTACGAGGAGGTTTGGTGGTACTTACCGGCTCTCCTGCCTCTGCCGGCCTCTAAAATCGGCGAACGCGGTCGAATCTATGAACGAAGGCCATCGCTGCTGACTGCTGCTGCTCTTTTCTCACTTTGCACTGTGATCTTGTAAGGGTGTGGATGACAATGAGGATGTCTTTTGCCCGTGGTCTATCTTATAGCCTACCTTAGCCCTCGCCTTCATTTCCCGAGTCAGTATTCTTCATCCCGTGACTTTGTCACTTTATCCAGTCAATCCATTCTAGCCTTTCTTTCTTATCGAGAGATTGTCTGCAATCTTTTCAGACTTTTTCATCCAATCTCTCGAGGGGGCATATCATTCCCATTCTGGGGCAACTTTGTATCAGTTCATCTTATCTTCTTTGAAACAACGCGACAAGCCGCATTGTCTCAAAGAGGGGCAAAATGTAGACACCCAAATTTGTCATGTCTAATTAAATAAATATTTTATTTATTTAATTATCTAAGCCTAATTCTTCTATTAATTAAATAAATCTTTATTTATTTAATTAATTCATTTATCCTCTTCTAGCCTTATTTCTCATTTAAATAAATACATTTATTTATTTAAATTATCCTTTTCCTAAATTAAATAAATATTTTTATTTATTTAATTATCCTACTGCTTCTATTTATTAAATAAATCTTTATTTATTTAATTAATTCATTAGCTTTTTCTACCCATGACACATGTCATTCATCTCTTAATTCCTACACTACCTACCCCTTTCATTATTTTGGTATTTCTTTTACCTACCCTCTAATCACTCAGCCTAATCGACAATTTGGAGGACTCGACTACACTACGATCCTACTTGCAACCACATTCCATTCTTTGTTGAGCTCTTGTGCATATAAAAATCTGAGAGCAAATATATATCAAGCAAGATCAATGGAGATAGGAAGAATGGAGATCCAAACCCTATTGGACATGTGATGGTATAATCTTTGTGATTTCTTGTGATTTGCATTGTCTTAGGTAATCTTCATATGTTATGGTGGATCTTTGTTGATTGTTAGGCTAAGGTTTAGTGGTTGGATTCATTTAGCCTTTCAATATTGTTATTATTGTTATCCATTTTCACCATACACAGTGGGTATGCGAGAGTTCCCATGTTGTTACACAACGCTTGTCACCTAAAGAAATTAAAGTTTGTTTTATGCATGGCAGTGGTAGTATATGATGATCATCACTTGTCAAACAACTTGGAACGGTACATACCCATGAAAGAAATCAAGTGTGTAATTCCTATAGTCACAATCAAGATCAGTCTTATAACCTTGCAAATTTAATACCATCATATGTTTTAGAACTTAGGCAGTACTCTTAGGGTTAGGTCAAGCTCTTACACTTGCTTTTTAGTGAAGCCTCATTGTTTGTTCGCTTGGAGTCTCGTTGTATGATGTTCTATTCATAACTTTAAATTTAAAATATCATTTTATTAGCCCACCATATGATCCCTTAGGTGTCATTAGAGATCGTATTGTTTCCTAAGAGGTCATATGGTATCATGTGACCCCTTAAGACCCCTCCTCTTTCCCTCCCCCCTACTCTCCCCCCCCCTCTCTCTCTCTCTCTCTCTCTCTCTCTACCTCTCCCTTCCTCCATACCCCTTCTTCTCTCTCTCTCTCTCTCTCTCTCTCTCTCTCTCTCTCTCTCTCTCTCTCTCTCTCTACCTTCCCTCCCCCCTCTTCTCTCCCTCTCTCCCTCCCTCTCCCTCTCCCTTCCCCTATCTTCTCTCCCTCTCTCTCCCTCTCCCCTCTCCCTTCCTTCTCTCTCCCTCTCCCCTGTCCCTCCCTCTCCCCTGTCCCTCCCTGTCCCTCCCTTCCCCCCTCTTCTCTCCCTCTCTCCCCCTCTCCCTCCTTCCCACTCTCCCTCTCCCTTCCTCCATACCCTCTCTCTCTCTCTCTCTCTCTCTCTCTCTCTCTCTCTCTCTCTCTCTCCATACCCCTTCTTCTCTCCCACCCCCCTCTTCTCTCCCTCTCCCTTCCCCCCATCTTCTCTCCCTCTCTCCCTCTCTCTCCCTCTCCCTCCCTTCCCCCCTCTCTTCTCTCCCTCTCTCCCTTTCTCTCCCTCTCCTCTCCCTTCCTCTCCCTTCCTCTCCCTCCCCCCTCTCTCTTCTCTGCCTCTCTATCTCCTCTCTCTCTCTCTCTCTCTCTCTCTCTCTCTCTCTCTCTCTCTCTCTCCTTCCTCTACCTTTCTCTCTCCCCCCCTCCCTATACCTCTCCCCCTCCCTCTACCTCTCACCCTCTCTCTCCCTTCCCCCCTCTTCTCTCCATCTCCCTCCTTCCCTCCTTCCCTCTCTCCCTCTCTCTCTCCCTCTCCTCTCTCTCCCATCCCCCCTCTTCTCGCCCTCTCCCTTCCTCCATACCCCTTCTTCTCTCCCACCCCCCCTCTTCTCTCTCTCTCTCTCTCTCTCTCTCTCTCTCTCTCTCTCTCCCTTCCCCCCTCTTCTCTCCCTCTCTCCCTCAACCTTCCTCCATACCCCTTCTTCTCTCCCACCCACCCTCTTCTCTCTCTCTCTCTCTCTCTCTCTCTCTCTCTCTCTCTCTCTCTCTCTCTCTCTCTCCCTCTACCTCTCTCAAGAACGCGTACGCAGTACTTATTACTCATAAGCACGTATGGGGTACCATTCCCATTATTCGTTATCCCGTGATAACATTTTTAGGCTTAGTAGCACGTACGCGCTACTTATCAGCCCAGAATAGGAAAAAAGAATACCGTTGGGCTTGTCAACATTTTATGGCCTAACAACGTGTACGCGGTTTAGTTGCCCAAGAGCCTCAAAGGCCCCACTGGAACTGTGTCTGCACTTCTAACACTGTTGTATACATAAAAGTAAGTGAATTTTTTGTTTTTGCGTGATTTCAAATGATTGAATTGTTGTTTTTATTAGTTTTTTGAATTGTGATTGTTTAATAGTTTGATTGGACAAAAAATAGTGATAAGATGCATATTTATGGTTATTTATTTATTTTTGAACTTGTCTTTACATATATATGTAATATGATTCTATTTAGGTCAACAGTTATCAACCATGGGAAAGAACAAGTGAGGAACGATGGAATAACGAGAGGCTCAAAAGGAAAGACAAAGGCAATGTATGAAGAAATTGCATGACATAAGAACAATGGGAGAATAAGGTATGTCATCCTCAACATCTCAATTCGATTTACCAAATGAATATAATGCACCTAATGCAATTGAAGAAGAAACATTTGATAATTTACCGTTTGAACCTAATGCAATTGAAGAAGAAACATTTGATAATTTACCATTTGAACCTAATGCAATTGAAGAAGATACCGCATTGAATAATCAATTAAATGATGAACATATTACACCTTCTCTACTTGATGAATTGAATGTACATAATGCACCGATGTTAACACCTCCTAGAATCATTCATAGGAAACCAAAGTATCTTATTGACATTGATGAGAATATATTGAAGTCAATGCCCAATAAAATGAATGAACGAACTTGTAGGAGAATGGTTAAAAGAATATGACAAAACTATTTGAAAAACTTAAATCAAACCGCAAGATGTCAATTAATTGTTCAAATGATTAAAAATTTGAATTTTAGAGAGACAATGAAAATTCTAGGCCTAAGATCATTTGAAAGTAACAGTGAAAGAACTATTGTCAGAAATCTATTTGATGCATATCAATCTATCGGTTCAAAATCACGTAGTAAAGATTCTAATGCTACTTGACATGTCATTACATCAACCATAATGAGCAAGAAAATAAAAAAATATTGTTTGATAAGCAAAACAAGTAAGCCATTAAACGTTATTAGAACAACATTAATTAAAGCATTAAAGAGGCGAGAACAAATAGAGGAACATAACAATAATTCTCTTTGGGCATTCTCGGGCAGACTACCATGCAAAGACAAGGTTGTTGTAGATGCACTAAAAACATTAATTGAAATTTTTTGACATGACAACACAAGAGTATTGCCCAACCAAAGAGATGTTGTTAGAAGATGAATTGGGTCTAAAAATAGTGAGCCACATATGAAACACTATTTGGATATGACTCAAACTAAATTTTATGAAAGATTCCTTCAAAATTTTCCTCAAATAAAAATTTCTCAAAGATTTTTTGAAATGGCAAAACCTTTTTATATTAATATTAATCATGTACGCACCACGTGTTGTTGTAGGATGCATACTAAATTTTCCATGCATTATGATATTTTTCATCATATTTGTTCTACTTTGCACACTAATGATGTTTTGCAGGAATGTAATATACAAGCACCTCCTAAGTCGACAAGAGAATTTATTTCAAGTTTGTTATGTAATAGACATGATGGTTGCATTTATTATAAGATGCCTTGTTTGGAAGGTTCTTGTGCTATATGTGGTGGTTTGCAACGTTTACCAAGATGCATACATTTGGAAAGCACACGTGAAATTGGTACAAAACTAGTTTCTTTCGGAAAATACAAGACACTCACATATGGAGTTAAAGATGGAAAAGATTTGAAGAGATGTGAGCTAGTGAAAAATGATATATTTGTATCTCAATTTATGAAAATGTTTCAAGAGAAACTAGTTTATGAGTACATAATGCATACACATAGAGCTCGATGGTTAGATGAGCAATTCAAGTTATGTAAGGACACATTTCCTCTTGGCACCATTGTCTCTATCGTTGATTTCACTGAAAATTATACACTACAACCTCAAAATAAAGTGCAATCCATGTATTATCACTTTATAGAAGTTTCTATTTTTGTACACATAGAATTCATGCATGCAGATGATAACATGGAGGAGGATAGAAAGGTTGTAAGAGAGTATCACTTCTACATAAGTGATGATCCTACTCATTCATCGAAGTTTGTACAAGGATGCTTTAAAGTTTTCTATGATAGTTTAAGGGAAAGGAACATACGATACAACCGACACTTAATATGGTAAGATAATTACACCGCATAATTCAAGATTGCAAGGATGTTTTATTGGTTGACAAGGATGCATGTGACAAGCGGTGTACAACATTTTTGGAATTTCACTGAGGCTGGACATGGTAAGGGAGAGCACGATGGTGCAAGAGCATGTGTGAAAAGAGTCGTAGCCAGGGAAGAATTGAAGTACGAAGGTGGTGCTGAGTTGGTAGATGCAGAAACAATTGTGCAATGGTGTAAGTCTACGATGGGTCCAGGTAATCCAGCTACATCATTGGTTCATAGATATTTTTGGTTGATCACTGAATCTAACATTGAAAACTATCTAGATTGTTGTACAGTTGTAGGATCGAGTGACATGCACTCATTTATGAGTTCAAATTCAAGTTCACTGGTAATTTATATGAGACAGATAGTATGTTTTTTCTCTTCATGCATGTATTGTTTGTGGGAAGAATATGAATCACAAGAGTGGGTTGACAAATGGTCTTGTAGACCGTTGGTTCCCATTGATTCATATCAAATTCCCAAAGCACTACAATTGAGCCAGATGGAGACATCAGTGGATTTTGACCATGTATCTGACCTAGTGGATTTAGGTGATTTTTTGAGTTAATTTTTTTGCAAGTATTCTTTTTGGTTCATTTTGTTGTACATCATACTTTATTTTTGGTATTAATTAACACTTTATAAAATGCAGGTCATGTGTATGCAGTTGTTGCTGAAGAGAACAATGAAGAAGGAACATATAACTATTTGTGTCATTGTGTAGAGCCTAAAAGAAAATTGACAACCACAATCATTGACGGAGAGGGTATTGAGTACCCAATAGGGTTTGTTGTCGTGATAGGAACATGGCTTCGGAGATACACTATCAAGAATTATGATGTTTGGTTGTTCGAGGACTTTGAAACACACAGACATATTCTTGATTTCTCTAACCTTGTTGTTGCAACAAATATTTATTTGGTACAATTCAAATTTTCAATTTCCCCCCTTTCTCCCAAAATTCAAATTTTAAAATTAATTGGATTTTGTGCGAATTTCAAATCAATTTCATTTCAATTCAGATTTCTAAACATTTTACAAGGTTTCCCTATCCATTAGGTTTGACCTTTTTCAAAATTGCAATTCAATTCCTCTTTTTCTTCAAAACCCTAATAGAGTCCTATCTTTACATTTGCACCTTCATTTCGCCCATCTAGAGATCATAAAATTTGCCATTTTTTGGGGGTTAACTTTAAAATCATCGTAATATCCATCCCTAAAATTTTTGAAAAAAGTTGGTCGGACCATGTGCATTCTCGCCACAGTCCTCGACTTTTTTCCTGAAATTTCAGGAGACTGTTATGACTGTATTTACTAGCCTAAATCCAAAAGATTGGATGATTTTATTGATTTTTTATCCCTCTACAATCGAAAATACCTCCCAAATTCAACATTTCAAATTTCAAGAAAATTTTTTAAATTAAGAGGTTAATTATAATCTACCCTGATTTTAAAAATTCTATTTTTAAAATTAAGTGGTCTTCCCTTGGCCTTAATTTTAAATTTTCAATTTCCTTTCATTTTTGGAAATTGTTTCATTCCCTTCTTCCAACAAAGTTCAAATTGTGTAATCATCATTTTCTCAAATTTTGCATTACTCAATTTTGTAAGCTTTGTTCCACAATTCAAAATTCAAATTTTCCCTCTAGTGCATGAGTTTTACCACTATTAGTCCTACCTATGCTATCCTCGTTAGACGAAGCATTAGAATTAAGGCTTCCCAAGGCTTAATTACCGAGGAGATGGAGCCTAATTTTGGTGACTTCTTTAATGAGGATCATGCTAATTCTTCCCATCCTAATCATGTACCTATTCACCCCATCGATGGATCCCATGATGAAGAAGAATCTTTAACTAGGGTTTCTGTAGATCAACTTTCTACATTAGACAATCAATTTGATAACTTTCAACACTGGATGTCCCAAGAATACCCTAATAGTGAAGCTCTTCCATTAATAAAAGGCCTTAAGCGCATGATTCAAAGTGATAAGAATGGAATTGATATTTTGTGTGGCATTGCACATATTGTTGATTCTAATGTCATGCCTATCAAGAGTTGTGCCGAAACCCTAGGTTATTCACAACCTTCAACACAAGTCAATCCTTCAATTCCTTTGAGTACTCCTATGACTAGTATTCCTACTTTCACATCCAACATCATGGTTACTTCAGCTCAAAATGTCATTCCTACAACCATAGGTCATGGGGGCAATCCCTCTTCTTCATTTAATCCTCCATCATTACCTATGTCTTCCATGAGTGTTCCAATCAATGTGACACAAGGGGGCAATTCCTTCAACAACTTTATTCCTCCTTTAAGTGTCCCTTTTCCTACCCAATCATCACCTACACCTACTTATCATAATATCCCACCACCTTATTCTTAGTCCATGCCTTCTTTCAATAACATCACACCACCTACTCAATCACCTATGTCTAACGTCAATTCTTCTACCAAAATGACAATTAACAATCTTACTCAAACCGTGTCTTCCTTACAACAACAAGTTGCTTCTATGAGTCAATCCAAGTTTAGTGTGCCCACCTTTGATGTTGCGAGCCCACTTTCTCTTGATATTGTTAAAGTCGGGCCACATAAACATGTTGATATCCCTCAATTGGAACTCTATAATGGAAAAGGTGATCCTCTTACGCATGTCAAAACATTTCAAACCTTGTGTACTAATTTTGCTTCTGATCAAAGATTTCCTGCAAAATTGTTTACAAGAACACTAAGAGATAAGGCCTTACAATGGTATTGCTCTTTGCCTTCTTATTCTATCACTTCCTTTCAACAACTAGCAAATGCTTTCATCCAACAATTTCAAAACAACATTGGTCCTAAAATCACTTTGACTAATTTAATGTGTTGTAAACAAGGTGTTAGAGAAAAAGTGATCGATTTCATTGGTAGATATAAGCATTTGTGTGCTCAAATTTCTTTTCATATGCCTGATAATGATATTCAAAGAATTTTCATTTCTAATTTACAAAAATACATCAGGGAAAAGCTTATTTTGTCTGATTTTACTTCCTTTTCGCAGTTGTGCGCAAGACTCCACAATTATCAATTGGTTGTGAGTCAAATGGAGCAATCCATTCCTATGAATCCGGGTGATAAGGGGGAGAGTGTTCAACAACCATTTGCGAAATTGAAAGCAACAAAAAGCTTAATCAAGTTCAATGATCCAATCAACAACAACAATGTGAATGCTACAACAGGTGTGCCTTCTATTTCTAAATTTTTCCAAACAAAAAGATAGTTCACTCCTTTGAATGAATCTTTACATAGTATTATGTCTCAGTTGTTGCACAGAAATGTTATCAAACTTCCTCCTATAAAACAAATTGATCCTTCCAAACTTGCATCTCCTTATTTTGATAACAATTCCTTTTGCCAATTTCATCGTCAACCTGGTCATGATACTGAGAAATATTTTGCATTAAAAATTAAGATTCAAGACTTGATTGATAATAATATTATATCTCTGGCAGGTGTGAATGATAAAGGGAATAAATCAGTAGCCCCTCCTAATCAAAATCTTAATATTTTCACTGATCCCTTGCCATCTCATACCTCTAACGTTATTGAGATTGTGCCTAATTCTCTCTCTGCTGAAGAATTCACCTCTATGGCTCCAAACTTGGTTCATATGGTAGAAACACAAGATACGCCTAAGGATCCTTGTATTACATTTGACCCTAGTGCGACCATTAGAGCATCTGATGGCCCTTTATACATAGTTGCAAAGGTTAAGGATATCCCTTCTGTGATGCTCTAATTGATCCCTCTTGCACGGTTAATGTCATAACTGAAGAATATATTTTCACGTTACGATAGCATAAACCACTATATGATGCTTCTAATGTGGTTGTGAAGTAATTTGATGGCTTATCTTGTCCTACCATTGGTTCTATCACCCTTCCTATTGAGGTTCATGCTAAATCCATGGATGTTGACTTTGTTATCATACCTTCTTCTGAGCAATTCCATGTGAAGCTGGGCTATCCTTGGCTATCTTCCATGAAGGCTATTGCTTCTCCAATCCACAAGTGTCTTAAATTTCCTCACAATGGAGAAATCATAACTGTGAATCATAGCTTATTTTGTCCATCTGAAAGAAGCCCTAGTGTTCCTATTGATCTCTTTTGGCCTAAATAATTTCAATCTCTTCCATCAAGGAGCGATGCTCTTTTTCAATCTTATCAAAAATGGAAGAACGATATGATTTTATCCTTAAGTCAACCTAGATCGCCAACACTTGACATTCTTATTATTCTTCAAGATGAGGTTCTTCCCCCTCTCGGATAGAACTAATCTCCCTCCTAAGGAAGATTGTCCACCTACCCCTATGGATGTGACTTTACCTTCTCTTAAGGAGAACAACAATATTCTTCCTAAGGTTAGACCTATACCTCCTCCTCATGATGAATCCGGTCTCCTTCCTACACCTAATATTCCTCCTTTCTATGGCACAATTCCACCTCCTTCCTCTTATCGAGAGAAGACGCCTTCTTCTCCCATTGTTCTACTAAAAAGACCTCAACCTAAACCTTCCACTATCAAGGAGAGAAACATTCATATTTGTTGAAGTGATCCTCCTCCTTCTCAGCCTTCCACTAAGACTCGACGGAATCATTGTGCGAGAGAACGTCGACGAAGACATCGTGTTTGAGCTCGTGAAACTATCCCTCAAAATACTCAATCTCCCCAGACTCTAATAGTTGACATGATTCTCTTTTCTCCTAAGCAAGTTGTTCAACCTACATCTCCAAATCATAAGTTGCATAAAAAATGTGATGGTTTTACTCCTATTCATGTTCTTACTTCTCTTTCTCTAAACTTTGATGAAGAAATGGGTGAAAATGTTATTCATAATGGCAATACAGCTCCTAATTCTTCTAATAGTGAGTATGAGTATGTTGATGTGGACAAGCATTTATCAGATGAGTTTTCACAAACCCTAATCCTAGCTCCTTGAATCAAACAAAGTGACTTACAACATGAGCATAGTCCTTGTGATAGCTCCATCTATTGTGCTCTATATCACTCCTTTGGCATGTTGCTCGCCTTCTTGAAATAGTGATAAGCAAGATCGGGAGGTGGATGTCGTGCTAGACTAGCAATATTAGTACTCCAGATCTTTCTCTCTCTCCTTTCTTTCTCTTTTGTAACCATTCTTCTATGTGTATCCCTGTTCTTCTATTGTTCCCTTAAATGTCTACTTGAGGACGATGCAAATCATTGAGACCTTTTCTTGGTCTCTTTTATGTTGACTCAAAAGACATCCTCTCTTCCCTTTCTTCTAAGGCAGTGTCCTTTGGGGAATGAAGACTATTATATGCACATACATACATGATATGCATGAGTTATCATACAACATACTGACCCTAAGGAAAGCGACACTACCTCTTCTTTTATGTTCATTATCTTTAGATTTATTCCTCGATTGGGGTGTTAAATCCTTGCGATAATGTGCTCCCTTTCTTCTCTCTCTCTCTTTTAGGTGTATTCTACATTAAAGCAATCACCCTCGATAAGACATGTGCGATCACTTTAATGTGGGGGCATACAGTCCGCTCATACTTTCCTTCTTGTGATACTTAGAATTACATAGTGAACTTTGTTTTTCTTTGTAATCTTTTGTATCCTTGCTTTCATGACTCATAGTGGAGGGAAATTTTCTACTTGCAGACATAGTTCTCCCCTTCTTGATCTTCCCTTTTACTTTGTCAATCGAAGTCATAAGATCCTAAGTCCACTGGGGTTTTGGTGCATCTTGCCTCCTTGACGTGGTAAAAGTCTTTCAATCTCATTTCTTAGTACTTTACCGACAGTATTGGCGTACACTT
The DNA here is from genome assembly GCF_030272615.1 of Cryptomeria japonica. Taxonomy (NCBI): domain Eukaryota; kingdom Viridiplantae; phylum Streptophyta; class Pinopsida; order Cupressales; family Cupressaceae; genus Cryptomeria; species Cryptomeria japonica. The sequence goes on along the minus strand of NC_081408.1, from coordinate 679,183,600 downwards.
ATACTCCCGCTAAAGTGGCGGATAAATATAGTGTCATAAAATTGCGACCCTAGCAATTTTTGACTGCATTAGGGTCCTCACGCATGCGAGTTTGAATCCTATAGCCTGATTGGAGACCAGAGATTACTCAGCTTGCAAAAACAACTTCTTCCTTGGCCTCTGCATCACCCCATCCACACTCTGCCTTGGAGAAAAGGGTAGGTTAGGGGCATGGTGCCACCATCCCCCCTTGGATAGGGGTGTGGTACCCCAATCCCTGCCCTATTTTGGGGCAGGACCCTTCCTAGGATTGCATTGTTGGTTGTGCATTGGGCAAGAAACTCCCCCGATGTCGGCTCGTGATGAAAATCAAATCCACTAACATGTATTTAAGGGGCATTCATCCTCTCATTTGCATAGGTTGAAGTTGGATAAGATTGGAGTGTGTCATGTTGCATAAGTGATCAAGCATTCAAGAACATTCAAACATTCAAGCATTCTTTTCTAGCATTGAGCATTCTCAAGTCTCCCTTCAAGGCTAGGTGTTGCATTCAAGTCAAGGATTCAACCATTGAAGAGGAGATTGATTTCAACATTCAATTCCACACAAGCATTTCTATCAGATTGCTATCACAACCTCCCTTGAGGTGATTTACAATTCAGTCTTTAATTTAGAGCTACTTGCAAGTACTTTCTTTCATTACTTGGTTAATTCCAAAACTGGGGTTTGACCTAAAGGTAAATCCCCAATCCCAACCCATTTTCCTCTCTTTTATGTGTGCAGGTTGTAGGTGCGTAGCTATACTTTCAGATTCAGGCTCCATTTGCAGAGGCAGAAAAAACCTTTTTTCATTTCACGGATTTCTCGGGAGACCGTGTACATTCCCACCACATTTCGGGGAAACTTTTCCTTAAATTCTCAAGACGACTTCATCTCGACATTTTACAGCAAGATCCAGGTGCAAAGCTTCATCCTGTATTCTGATCTCAAGTTATAATCGATTCTTTGTCACTTTTGCACTACATAATTCAATCAATTTCCTTTCCATTTCAAACAAGGAATAGGGGATCAAATTAACATTCTCAATTCATTTAGAATTCAATCTACCACCTTCATGTGGAGAGATTGAATCTAGTGAATTATCCTCTCCTCTTTCTAATGTAACATGGTGAAAAGTGCTTGAATGGTAATCAATAGCGAAACTGTCATCTCCCTTTGAGGGAAAGGGTAGTTTCCTTCTTGATCTGTCATTCACCATTTTCCCACCATTACAGATATAAACATAGAAAATGTAATGGAAATGCAAGAATGGGAATTACTCTCATGAATGGGAACAACAAGTCATATCAACTTAGATGAAAATGAAATGCTTGGTAGGCGTGAGTTTAATCGTAACTACAAATGGGATGAAATAACAGTGCCAAATGATCTACATGATATGGCATTAGAGTTCATAACCATGGAAAAAATTCATTTCCCAAATGAACCTATACCATTCGTGCACAAAGTACCGGAATATACCTTATCATCAAAGCAAAAACTAGTGTTGGCAATAATCATCAATCATAGTAAAAAGCTTTCAAATGAAGCATTATATATGATTATCCAAGGAACATCAGACACATGGAAATCTTACCTAATTAGTTGTATAAGGAATGCACTTCAAGGAGACACTCCCTAAAGCCGCCAAATCCTTATAGTGGCTCCAATAGGAATTGTTGCATTTAACGTAAACGCGACAACAATACACTCAACACTCAAAATCCCTATTAAAGATATGCACCCATTACAAGGCCAGTCACTTACCATGCACCAAGAAGACATGAAGTATATACGATACATTCTCATTGATGAGATGAGCTTCATAGGACCAAAACTACTTCTACGAATAGACATGAGGTTATGTGAAGCTTTCCCAAATAGAGAACATTTACCATTTGGAGGGGTATCCATAATTTTGATTGGCGACCTTTCACAGTTACCACTTGTAATGGACAAGCCTATCTACACTTCACACTAAAGTGCCATAGCACTATGGAACCTATTTACGACAACCGTGACCTTACAAACAGTGTTTTGCCAACAAGGTGGAGATCCAACACAAGCACGATTTAGACAGATTCTTACAAACATATGGAATGCACAGCCAGAACAAGATGATTAGCAATTTTTGATGTCACGCACAAGCAAGGAGCTTACACCCATTCATAATGAACAATTTAACAAATCAATACACCTATTTCCTACAAATGACTTGGTAAGGAGCCATAACAAAAAGATGTTACGAAAATTGAATCGTCCAGTTGCAATTAGTGAAGCAACAAACATTTGAAGTCAACCAAATGCTGAACCTGAGGATGAAAAACTCGAAAAAAAAGTTCTACTATGTAAAGTCCAACGAATAATGCTAACATCAAATATATGGACCAAAGCAGGCCTCATAAATGGAGCTCTAGGTGAAGTACTCGACATTGTGTATCAATATTGGTCTAAGCCACCAAATATTCCAGCATATGTTATAACAAGAATTGATAACTACACTAATCTACCATGGAATCCGTCAGATCCAAAAGTTGTACCAATAACTCCAATATCACTGGGAAACAGAAAACAAGTCCCGCTTAAGATGGCATGGGCTATAACAGTCCACAAATCTCAAGGCTTAACACTCTAGAAGGCAACAACTGATATAGGAGTAATTGAAAGGCAAGGCTTGACATTTACAACCATATCTAGAGTTAAATCATTAGACGATCTTCGTATAGAACCTAGATTCTCCTTCGAGAGATACTCTAAAATGTAGAACAACCCATATACAATCATCAGGAAGCAAGAAGAAGCAAAACTACAACAACAATCTCTCTAAGATAAAAAAAAGTTATATGTCAGAACTATTGGATATTGGTTATATGGTTACGTATTTCTATAATGATATTTGTTCAAAATTTGAACCGTTTAAAACTTTACAAATTTATTTAGTGCTAAAAATGGTTGTTTAAAAACTGATAAATTACTTTATGTCAATGGAATCTGAAATGACTAATAAATACAGCTTTCACACCCTAATTTTATACCATCCAACATAATGATTAAAGTATATTTTACTATCGTCTAATCATTGCACCTTAACAATGGTGCAAGCGCTAGTTATATATATACATGTTACAGACCAGTGTACTCAAGATATAGGTTTATTAGCATTAATAACATTCCCTGCACTCGAGTCTCATATTACGTGAGGCTTTTATACATTTATCTCCGTGCAATGAATATGAAAGCCAAAAGATTGAGAGCATTCAGAGCAACCGGCAACCAGTAAAACTTATCCAGTCGACTTGTATTGAGATTATCCAGCAGCCACCTTTGACCCATCTTCCCACTAACACTGTTAACAATATTAATAACAAAACTACTAACGAAGCTCCCGATACCGGTAGCTGTCATATTGGAGGCAACCCTCAAGCTCCTCATGCCATCCGGCACTTGTGAATAGAAAAATTCCTGCAGCCCACCAGAACAAAAGCATCCGCTATACCCAACACTACATTAGGCAGGGCAAGCCATGAAAAGACACTCATGGGAACCACGGCTTGCGGTTTGTCCATGAGACCGTGGGCTTGCGCAATTTTCCGTCACTTGGCTTCTACCATGGCTGCTATTATCATTCCCACGATTCCAAACACCAATCCTGCCCCGATTCTCTGAAGTATAGTTATGCCTCGTTCCATGCCGCTTATCCTTGATGCAATTGGAACCAGCAGACGGTCATATGCGCTCACTGCAATGAGCAATCAGATCAGTGGCAATGATTACTATGGCTAGGGTGGAGGCAGGGGGAATGCTGAAGTGGGAGCCGAGGCTCCTGTCCATTGTGCTGCTCTGTTTCACAAAGAAAGTGCCGCCCTGTGCCAGAGTGACAGAGTAAATGATGATTGTGAACCATACTGCTGGTACTATTCTTGCTAGTTGTTTTACTTCTTCTACTTGTCTTTCTGTGCAGGCTTTCCAGGGGTCTTTGTTGCCATGCTCTTCTTCTCCTATGGATGCCTTGTCCAGCCACTTGAAGTCATTCTGACTGGGTTTTTTAGATTCTGCCCTTACCTTCAGATTACGGTTTCTAAAAGGCGCAGCAACCAACACCTGTTTTAAAAGAAGGGAAAAACCCGTCATGCATTTAAATTATTAAAGTGATTGAAACTAACGAAGGTAATTGGAGTATAATGAGATACAGAGTTTGGCAAAGTTGCCTTTGGAGAGTGCTGTGACATTCAGGTTCTTTATAATGCAGGTTCTGTCTATTTATGCAAGGAAATGGACTTTGCAACTCACATCTTTAAACAGTTAGTGCGTAATGGTGTGCTTTTTAACCCATCGACCACATATTCGTAAAAGATGCACATCACCATAACAATCCTATTTGAAATAAATATATATCAGTTTTAAAATTTGCAGACCTGAACAGTTTGGATTAAACACCCTTTAGGACAGGTTTCTATAGTAGGGCTTCAGGAGTTATTTTGAAGGAGTTGGGTTCCCATGATGTTAATATATTAATTAGTTTGAAATCACACTAATAGATATATTCTATTGAAGAAATTAATGTGATTCAGAAATTTAGAATGTGACAAGTGATGCACATATATAATCTATGGGTTGACTAAAATGCGCCATAACAATTCTATTAAACCAGCTTAAACAACACCCATTAAGCTTGTGGCCAATCTGAAAACATACTGATAGATAGACACTATTATCACTATGAATAGTGTGAGTTTAGATAAATCATCTAAACAAATCTAAATTTCAAATATATTGTTTAAACTGTAATCATATAATTAAAAAAATGAACATAAATAAATTATGTATTGAGTACACTAACAATTCCATTTGAAAACTATCATTAAATTTAAAACGTGCAGACCTGAGCAATCCCAGTGATTGGACTTCCAGCAGGAATTCTGTGTCTGTGCTTGGGGGTCCCAAATAAGAAGATGATTATAGCTATGAAACTCACAGACGCCACGATGCCAAATCCTGCCCCCCAACTAACATTCCCTTGACCATACACTATCACTGCATTTGACATAAGAATGGCCAACGCTAGGAAGAAGTAATACCAATTAAAGAAGGAGATCTTACGTTTTGTTTCATCTGTATGTTGGTAATCAAACTGATCTGCTGCAAATGATTGCAAAGACGGCTTCATTCCACGAGACCCACAAGATATCATACACAGAGATGTGAATAAAACTGCAATCTGAGTGCTCGTGACATGGTTTTACATGGTAGGAGGCCTGAGAGAAGAGATGGATACAGAGATTATGAGGAGTGCTAATCCTGAGAGATAGACAAGCGAGGAAGTTATGATCATATAATAGCGTCCAACATAGGCATCACTAAGGAAGCCTCCTACTAGAGGAAGAATGCTTGTCACCCCAGATCATGTGTTTACAGTCTCTGCAGATGTTGCAACTCCCTGATGCATAGCATCTGTTAGATATGTGAATAGACTTGCTGCTATTGTGAAGTATGTTAATCTCTCCCCCATTTCAACACCTGCACAGTATATATAACGAATAACAGAATAAAAAATGATTCTCATTACAACCATGTATTAACGCAGATAATATCTAAACTACCTAGAGATATATAAAATGAACATCTCCCAAAAAGCTTCTAACTAAAACATTCTATATCTTTCATGGGTTTTCTTAGTGTTGTTTGGTGTATTGAGAAAGGAAAGAAGAGAGTACCCATAATGAAGAAGGAAGCATTCCAATGTCCAGTTGCAGAATAAGAAACTGGGTTTCCCTTGAGATCTACTGATCCATCTTTTACCAACTCACTTTGCCTTTCCTTGTCATCATGTTCAATGCCAAGCCCAGCTTCCATATTGATCTGTTTTGCTTACTGTATTTTCAGTTGTATGTTGCCTCTGATGCACAAAACATAGGCTGAAAAACTTGTAGGTGCCAAAGTAACGTATTGTTTTTATGGCCATTATTATTATTATTATTATTACAATAAAGAAATACCTATCATTATGAGGCAAGGCCGTCCAATCATGACACAAGAATAAGAATACCCAAAAGACTTAAATACAAGCCCTAGAATTTATCAACGTGCTCCTATATCCAATAAAATATGAGTACTTCGATCATATTAGCATATTTAAAATGAAATTATCTTTTCCTTTTGAAGTGGAGTTAGCTTACCTCTCTCAATAATGTTTGTTTATGAAGTACAAAGTTAGAGACAAGCATATTTATTTTTAGAAGAGTATAGGTCAAGTATGTAGAAGATATTATACTTGTTCATTATTTCATTTTTAAAATATTTATATTATTAAATTGTAGTTAATATTAAATTATTTTAAAAATATAATTATATTATTATGTTTTAACATACCTTTACTTTTATATTTTTATATTTTGTTACATTCTTTACAAAAGTAAAATAATTTTTAGTATCAAATTATTATTATATTATTATATCATGATATTTTTATTTAGCATTCATTCTTATCTTTATCCTTGAGAAAAAAAGTGGTTTCCCCCATAATTAATAATATTAGATTGAGATAATTATGTAGTTAACTAATTGCATGATGGAGATAGATAGAATTGATTGATAGTTAAACTTAGAGTGAGTAATAGTTGAAAGGTGGAGGTGAAGATATAATTAACATTAAATAATATAAAATTTACAAAAATAATAAATAAAATAATTAGTGAGGATGATGGCATCTGATAAAAATTCTTCCAACAAGATTCATGTCTTTGAAAGTGCATTTAGACAAGGTTCATACATCTATGTAATAGCTATCAAGAAAAAATTAGTAGTCAATTTATATAAATTAATAATTATTTAATATACCACTACATTGGATGAGTTTTGCCCCATCTCCCTTTGCAACATAATTTGAAAAGTTATGGCAAAGGTTATCACTAATAGATTGAAAAAGATCCTTTTTGACATAATCTTAGAAGAATAGGCATGACATTATTGCTCAAGAGGTCGTCCACTTGAATCAACACAATAAGACCCTAAGCATGCTCAATAAACTAGATATCAAGAAAGCCTATGACAATGTAGATTGTCGATTTCTTTGCAAGAACTAAAAGGCTTTTGGCTTTGATAAAGAATGGACAGATTGGGTTTTCAACTGCATTTCTAGCCCTGGGTTCTCAATTCTAGTTAATGGCTCTTCTCAAGGCTTCTTTGAGGATTCTAGGGATCTGAGGCAGGGGATCCATTGTCACCAATCTTGTTCATAATCATGTTTAAAGCCTTATAGAGAGTATTCAAAAGCTCTGAAGAAAGAGGTTTTATTGAGGATATTAAAGTGACTAGGTCACTATAAGCACTCACTCATCAATAATTTTTTGATGACACAATGTTGTTCACATCTGCAAAGAGAAGAGAAGCTCAATACTTCTACAAGATTTTGCAAGATTTTGAAATAGTATGCCAAAACCTCTAAACAAGAGATAATCAAGCTAAGTTGGAAGCCTTGTTTTTCTAGGTGCCCCTGAGACAGAAAGCTAAGATTCTTAGAATTTTAAACTTTCAGGATAAGAAATTCAATTGTTCATATCTAGGCCTTCCTCTAGATAAAGGTCTTAGAACTTCAAAACTATGGGATCCTCTTGGAGAAAAAAATAAAAAGGAATCATTCCTCCTAGAAGAATGGTGGTTATCCTAGTTTGATCTAATTGTCATGCTCAAGGTAGTCATCTTGGCCATGCCTATATATACTTGTTGTCATGTCTTTCACTTTTTGTGTGATAGACAAGATTTTCATAATTTTGGTACTTCACTAATTGAGATAAGAATTAAAAATAATGTTCATGTCTTTAAGGCTTCACCAAAAGACTATAATAAGAAAAAAAAAATTCAGAGATTATAAGGTTTCAAATTCCTAAATTCACTTTTACGTATTATTTTTTATGATACAAAGAAATGACTAACTTAAGTGAGTTCATTCATGATATAAAGTGATTCTCTTGAAATCCTTTTTATACATTGATTGCAAACCTAAGTTTTTCTTTCTAAAAAATTCATCCTCTACTTGCATATTCTTCAACTCTGATGAAGGAGCATCTTGTCGCAGTGCAAAAATAGGAATGTCAAAAGAAGTGGTAGATGTAACGTCAAATCCCGCAGTTGTTACCAGCATCCACGTGGATTGAAGCCAATGTTGAAATTTAAATTCATCTCTTCCTATGCGTTAGATTTTGGAAGGTTGGTGCTGGAGTAGTGGAGTCATGTTTGACTCTAATTTCAGGCAATGGTAAATGGATTGAAAAGTAACATATGGAGGAGGGCTGACAGCTTTTCTCTTTTTAGTTCTCTTTTTTTGCAGTGTTTATTTTGGGGGGTTGAGGAGTGGGTGCTTTCAGAATAAGCTGTCGTAGCATTTAGAGGGGCAACTTTTGGGGAGTATGTAGGGTTTTGGAGTTTTGGGCAAGGATTTGGTTTTTGAGGGTGTTGTTCTGGTTGCGAGTTCAGGGTTTTACGAGAGGGGGCAAAGTCCAGATTTAAATAAAAGAGAAGACTGGAAGAAATTTTAGTTTTTGTTGTTTATAAAGCAATATGTTTGTGGGTTTGTGATTAGGTCACATCAGATTTAGGGACTGTATTCATCAGTCCATATGTTTCAATCTCATCTATTGCAGATTTGTAGAGACAGTTTCATTGTTGAGAATGTTGAATGACGATATTGACTGATTTTTATTTCTATTTTCTTAGCATTTTCATTTACATTTGAGTTTTGTCTTTTTGTGAGGATTTGTTGTTGAATCCTCTGCATCAAACTCCAGCTCACAAATTCATTTCACTATTATTAGAAGTTGAGTGTCATGTTCACTTCCTTTTCATGTTCATATAACATTACATATTTTTAGAGACTCTCATGAATCCCTAAATACTTTCATGTAGTATAAGGACCAAAAATATTCTTTATTTGTGTAATATCTCAACTTTTTTTTTTTAAAGTATAAAATTAAAAAAAAATAACATTATAATTGTAGCAAAGTCATGTCTTAACCTCACACTCATACACATGTTTTTTTTGAAACTAAACAACACCATCACTAGTGCACACAATATTCCATGATATATATGACAAAACATGGCCAATGCATAGTAGCATAGAAACACATGAAAAATACTTACACAAACAACATGGAATGATGTTAACATGATGATAAATGAATAGAATGAACTAAATCATATACTAAGGTTAATTAAGCGGAGAGGCGTAACACTACAATGGCACCCACCCAGCTTTTTTATCCGTGTAATTTTAATGATAAATAGCAGATAATTTGAAAATAACTTATAGACTAAAGGAAAAGCTTTGATGTCTGGTGTGGTTGTGGGTGATGATGGTTGTGTCCCAGTTAAGACAAAGAATAGGAATTGAGGTCAAAAGAAGTCTTTGTAGGAAAGTTGGGAGGAGGATACCTTTAACAGATTTGAAGCCTTGGATGACCTTAGTCAATAAGACGTGAATCTAGGGATGATTTCTTTGGATCATAGTGTAGTAGGGTTGATGCCTGATAGTGTGAACTTGGATCCTACCCAAGGTCTGCAGGAGGTTGGAAGTCAACAGATGGAGATGGATCAACAGGTATTGGCTTAGATGGGACCCATCTTTAGTGCCAAAGTGAAGATGGCTGGTGGGGATGTTTCTCTTGCAACACAGAAATTGGACTCTGTTGGGGTTAAAAGTAATAATATCTCTTTACATCTGGCTCTTCTTCATAAAGACATCAAGAAAGGAGCAACGAAAAAGAAATTGAAGGTTGGCAGAAAGAAGGACTTGGATAAGATTAAATTGATGGGGGAGAACTTGGTTGAGTCAAGGTCAGTAAAGACTCTGGATTCTCATTTTTCTAATCCCCCGAAATGATTGTGCTTTCATGGAATGTGAGGGGCTTGAACAGTGGCCCTAGACAAAAAGTTGTTCGAGAATTGATTAGGAGTCATTCTCCTAATGTCCTTTTCTTGGAGGAAACTAAACTATATGTGGAAAGTATGTCAGGTCTGGTGCCTAAGCTATAGGGGAGAGGCGAATGTCAGTGTATTGGGGCATTTGGCTCCTCTAGAGGTGTGGCTTATCTTTGGAACCCATTGAGCATTCGTCCTATTTGGTGGGTTTCTTCCAGATCATCTTTATCTGGGGTTGCCTCTAGTCTTGAGACTTGGGAATATATCTTGCTTACTAACATTTATGCCCCCACTGATCTTCAGGGTAAACAGATTTTGTGGTCTCATATTACTTTTATGCGTGGGTTTTTTCCTTTTCATCTGTGGATTATGGTGGGTGATTTCAATGCCATCTTAGAGTTGAGTGAGAAGAAGGGTGGTGTTATGTGGTTGGAGCCTTCTTCCTTCCTTCTTCAAGATAGTATATCAATCTTGAATCTTGTTGACATCAAGCCTAGTAATGGTCTATTCAATGGAACAACAGGAGACTAGGGGAGTATTGGATTGCAGAGAAGCTGGATCGCTTTCTGGTTTCTAGTTTTTGGATTGGTGTGGGATGGTCCACATGCTCCGAGATTTTAGATTGGAAAGGTTCGGACCACTGGCCCATCAAATTGGTGTGCTCCTCTGCTTGGGTCGCTTGCACTTCTTCATTCAAATTCCATCTTATGTGGTTGCAAGATTCTTCTTTGCGCATTCATGTTGCAGAGTGTGGAAGTAAGGGAGGCTATCCTTTGGCACTACCATGTACACTTTTGCCAAGCAGCTGCAATTTGTTAAGTTTCAACTTAAACGGTGGAATCGTCAATATTTTGGTAATATCTTTCATGCTAAGGCAGCTTCTCAATTAGATTTGAATGGCATTACTAGAGAGATTAGAGAGCATGGATTGTCAGAAGCCTTGCTTAGGGAGGAAGTCAGGGTAATCAAGTTTTAAGAGGAGTGGGAGATTAGGGAGGAAATCTAATGGAAACAGAGAGCTCATATTGATTGGCTTCAAGTAGGGGATAAGAATATTGTATTCTTTTTCAATTCAGTGAAAGAAAGAAGGCATGGCAATTCCATCCCTATTCTGTTTAATGATAGAGGTGAGCAGTGTTTATCCTTGTAGGAGATTTTTAGGGAGTCTCTGCAGTATTTCCAATCCCTTTTTAGTGAGGATTCTCAGGGGGAATCGGAAGAAGAAAATCAGGTTCTTGCTTGTATCCCTTCTCTAGTTACTAGGGAGATGAATGAGAAGCTTATGGGACCTATTTTTTTGGACGAACTTGAGAGGATTTTTTTCACATGAAGAAGGGGAAGGCGTTGGACTGGATGGGTTTCTAATTGAGTTATATCAAGAGTTATGGGATATTATCAAATTGGACTTATTGGAGGTGGTCCAAGAGTCCCAGAGGAGTAAGAAGATGCTTCGAGCTTTCAATGTGACTTTCATTGTGCTCACTCCCAAGTGTGATGGGGCTGACTGATTAGGCCGGTTCTATCCTATTTCTCTTTGTAATGTGATTTATAATGTTATTTCTAAGCTGATAGCGGAAAGGTTGAACAATTGGCTTGGGGGATCATTTCTAAAGAGCAGAGTGGGTCTGTGCAGGGCCATCAAATCTTGGATGGAGTGGTCATCACTACTGAGACCATTCATTCTATGGAAGCTTCCAAGGAAAAAGCTATGTTTGGGTAAGTACACAAAGATGGTGGTCAAAAAAGGGGGTATAAGTGGACACTTTTTTCTGAAATCAAGTGAACCTGAACTTGGAGGCAAAATTTTAAAGTCATCCACTCAAGATATGAAGATAATCAAAGAAAAAATATTGTAATACTCTGAATCTAGTTTCCAAACTACTAAACTTTTTCAAAATTGGATAAGATTAAGGGGGTCAAATCCTTCACGCACGAAAAACAAACCCTGATTTTTTCTAAAGACATAACATAGTGTCTGATGTGCGCATCAAAAAATTCATAGTTAGATTTAGTATTTTGACAAATCCTTTAGCAGAAAGAGATTTAAGAGTGAGCACTAGAAGATGTGTATTTTTTTGTTGAGTACTTTTTTTTATGATTTTTCCAGTCGATCACATCCTGAAAATTAGGTACCTGTATGTGTGCGAAGATAAGTTGCACTAAACAAATCGAAAATACAATTTCTTTTTTTTTAAATTGTAAAGAATCAAGTGCACTACAATAATATATAAAGTTTTTAAAATTTGGATAAGTATATCAAAAGTTATTAAAAAATGGTGCACCTATGTCTGTGAGAACTATGGAGACACTGGTAAAAGAAATTCAATAATAATATGTTATTGTTGTTCAAATTTTAAAAAAAATTATATGGTTAGAAAGCTCAGAAGATGGGTGAAAATATGGTGGCAATTATAGAAATACCCACTTGATGAAGTGTAAACCTGATGATGACAAAGTCGATAAACCAAGTTGATAAAATAAAACACGTCAAAAATGAGAGAAAAGGAGGGAAAACAAACTTCCAAACCATATCTTTGTCATCCAATCCTATTTCCAAGCCTAAACAGTCAAAAGCGCGTATGGAGTACTTATGGTATAAAAAGTGCGTATGGGGTACTTATGGTGTAAGAAGCGCATACATGCTCTTTTTACTATAAACAGTGCATACGCGCTATTTTTACTATAAATAACATGTACGTGTTAAATCTGTTTAATTTTGGGTGTGTGTATAATATGATATTGTATATATATAATATGTGTATATATATATAATATATAATATTTATATATATATATATATAATATATTAAGTATATATATATGCATATAAGTGTATTGTTTCCCCCTCCCAAGCACATACAAGGTCTCTCTCTCTCTCTCTCTCTCTCTCTCTCTCTCTCTCTCTCTCTCTCTCTCTCTCTCCATACCCCATCCCTCTCTCTCTCCCTCCCTCTATCCCCTTCTCCCTTCCTCCATACCCCATACCTCCCTCTCTCCCCTTCTCCCTTCCTCCATACACCATCCCTCTCTCTCTCCCTCTCTCCCCTTCTCCCTTCATCCATACCCCATCTCTCTTTCTCTTCTTCTCTCCCTCCCTCCCTCCATACCCCACTGCAACTGTGTCTGCACTTCTATAGAAGTAAGTGAATTTATTTCTTGTCTGCAACTTCCTCTTTGATTTGTATCATGTATGCTCTCCTAAGAAAATTGACTGATGGATTTGTGTGTGTATATTGAACAGGAGGAATAGGGTTTGAAATTGAACCATGAGTGCATTATCGTGACAAACAAGGAAACCTTCAGCAATATTCTTCTCGAATGTGTGGGTATGTGAGAGTTCTCATGTTGTTAAACAACACCTGTCACCTAAAGAAATTAAAGTTTGTTTTATGCATGGCAATGGTAGTATATGATGATCATCACTTGTCAAAAGGCTTGGAACAGTACATACCCATGAAAGAAATCAAGTGTGTAATTCCTATAGTCACAATCAAGATCAGTCTTGAGCATGTGCACAAAGATGGTGGTCAGAAAAGTGGACACCACCCAAAAAAAACTTGGAAAAACAGGCAGCGCATACACGGTTTTAAAATTTAAAATTCCCGCATACGCGCTTAGGTTTGTTCTTCCCAAGCCTAGAAAAGGTAGCGCGTACGTGCTACGCCTAGGAAAATTAGCACTTACGCGCTGCTTATAGGAAAATGAGCGCGTACGTGCTAATAATCCTAGTAAAACCGCGTACACAGTGCTTAATAAAAAAAGTTTTTTAAAAAAATTGGGTCCTCATTTACTCGAAAAGCGCATTTTTTACTTTGTTTTTTTCCCATTTTCTAACCTAAACCACGAACGGGGTGCTAAATTTGTCCTCCAGGCTATGGATCAAGGTTATTTTTTGTTTATTTTTCTCTTTCTTTCTGGTTTATGCAATTTGTTTTACATTTTGAATTTAATTTCATTAATTTTGATTAGGTTTTTTCATTTTTTGTTTCAAAAACCAGATTCTTCTAATCCAGAACAAGAACAACCAAATGCACCTCCTGAAAACCCACAAGAACAACCAAATGCACCTCCTGAAAACACACAAGAACAACCCCCAATTCCTCCTTTTGACCGCACAGCCAAAACACAGGAAGAATTAATTAATCAGTTAGGGCAAAATACATGCAAAATCAATAGACTGATTGTAAAATTCAAAACTTCTGAGCTTGACCATCATCAATCCCTCGCCACTAGCCTAGAAACATTAGCTAGTGGTGCCATAGCTGTTTCCACAGAAATTACCAAATGGGGAAGCTTTAGGGATAGGTGTCGTCAATTCTATGTCAATGGGCTATCATACAATGGAGTTAAAAACAAAAATATTTCTAAACAACAAATATGTGCCCTTTTTGTTGACCCCAAAACTGGTCAGTCATTACCTCCTAATGCAAAGAGGTTTCCCATACATTGGTGTACCAATGTGCAGATGAAGAATATTTTTTGGCAAAGGTGGTGGATGGTCTTTAACGATCCACCTTGTAATAATTATGAGGTGCCATTATATTTTTTGAGAAAAACATATTGTGAGTTTGTGCTCAATGTGGGCCCAAATTATTTTGACATGAGAGAGTTTCATGGTAGAGGTAGTGGCTCTGCCCAAGATAGATCTAGAGCCCATAGGCGATTAGCCGCAGAGAGTCGCCACCCCCTAGCACCCAAACCCAAGGTGCATCAGGTTGTCCCATTAGAGCTGAAAGAGTCGATGGAGCTATAGACTCTTCAGGTGGACACAACATTGACTGGTGCCATCATCTAGCATGGGACATCATTAGCACACCCTATTGTATTGGATGATGAGCCGTTAGAGGGCGACATAGAGCCCATCGAGCATATGTGTGTCAGTTGCTCGGGGATATGTTCGGGGATAGATGATGCAGCCGGTGCAGATGGATACTCATATCATCTATGCATGATTTGTAGTTGTAGATGTCAGGCTCACACGGTTGAGGATGTCGCGCTAACAGATGAGTTGATGGACATGGTGTTTTCCCATGAGCCACAGACACAAGTGTGTTGATTTGAATTCATAACATTTTATTTATCAGTCACTTTAATTTTGTAATTACATAAATGAATTTTCATTTATACATCGATTTAAATTGAGACAAATAATATGCATTTCAGGATGCAGCAGCGGTATCCCATACACCTCCCCCAGTTACCACAGCTGCAACTTCGACACCTGAGGTATAAATTTTGTAACATGTTAAAATAGAATAGTACACTTTGAATTCAAAAAAATACAAGATATACTAACTATCTTTAATGCTTGGTCTAATTTATGGTTTCTAGGTGTTGACAGGGGACGAAATGTCCCAGATTGATGACATCACGCTGTCAACGGTCGATTTTGGCCTACAAGGCTATACGGTATCATATTTTGTACAACTCTTTTTATGTATTGTTTTGATGGAATCTGCAAGTCATTTCATTTTAGATTTTTAAAATTATGTTTAATTTATTATCTGTACTAATATCTTATGTTAATTTTCTATTTTTAGGGCACCCCCTCCACATCTAAGGCTCGTCCGAAGAAAAAGAATATCTCGAAGATGCCAAAACGTGTGAAGAAGGTAATTGAACACATTTTTAGTTGTACAATTGTTTGAAAATGTTGAAATCAAGTATTAGTTGGGGTTTGTAGATTGATTAGTGTTTTTTGTCTATTTTACATGTACAGCGGCCATTGAGCTTTGTGGATATGTTGAATGCACCTGATTTGCCCGCGAAACAAGAGAGGGCGGAGGTATGTATCTCTACTTTATTTTCTTGATTTCATGATTATATGCACGCGTACATGTGAACTTGTGATATATTATAATCTTATATTTTTTTCATACAGGAAATATCCATACCTCTTTTGTCAATGGCGGACCCTCCTCCTTGCACTAGAGAAGCATATCAGGATCCGGTACACTTTTGTTCGAAATGTAAAATTAATTGTTTTCAACCTTCAATACTTATCATTATATTAATTGTATTTAATCTTTGTACATTTTTTGTATAGGTAATAGCGATCATTTCTACATCGATGGTGAGCCATCCTCAGTCCATTGGAGAAGCATCTGAGGCACAGGTATGTCATTGTTCTCTATATTATAGCTTTTAAGTGTTTTTTATATATTTATGTTAGTACATTGTATTAATTGTACATTTAATCTACAATAGACTCGTTCGCGATACGACCATAACGTGGATCCATTTTAAGTATGTCTTCAAGAAAACTCCTAAGAGTGACAAGGAGAGGAGAGTGAAGACATTAGCTCCTGGGTCAGCCGATGAGGTAATATACATTTCAATTGCAAAGGAATTAAAGTTAAATGCATAGTTATGATGTTAATTGTGAACTATTTTCTACAAAAGAATTCTAACTTGGCTTTTGAATTGTGGTTTTGCAGCCATCTACAGAGCCGCGTACTGCACCAAAGAGGCTTGATTTTGATGATCCACCAGAAGTTTAGGATCATATAGTGTTAGTTTTGGTCATAGAATGACCAATACATGTAGATATATTCTACATTTTTATTGTATATCGATTTGGGCATGGCATATGCCACATTTTTCTAATACTTGTATTGACTTGGCAGACATGCCTTTTTTAATATATATAAATATCGATATTCGATCCAATAAATGTGTAATGAGTTCATTATTTTGTATTCGTTGTATTTTGTGGTTGTCCTTTTATAAATTTAAATGAATATTTGCATATGTAATCAACAATATGAATATAAACAACAAAAATATATGATACAAAGCATTGCAATCGTGGAATATGATTTGATAAAATTTCAAAAATGTTGAATTAACCCTACAAAACTCCTTCTATTCAGTTCATTATTGTGTATTCATTGTATTTGGTGGCTGCCCTTTTATAAATTTAAATGAATATTTGCATATGTAATTAACAATATGAATATAAACAACAAAAATCGACAATATGAATTTAAACAACAATGTGTTTGGTGTGAGAGCACCCTCACGCTCGCAATGGTCAAATTTTGATCCTCATGTGCAGAAACTGACGTCGCGAGCGCGTCCAGGTGGGCAGGTTTACACTAGGCATGCCCTTGTCATGCATCCCAAAGCACCAGAACGTCGAGAGTCATACCCTATCGGTGAGATCTCTCAAGTGCCCTGAGTCCAAAGTATTATCAAAATTTGACAGACTGTTTCTTCCAATCCATGACACATACGGTCGATTTGTTTGATCCCATGGGGTCGCGTGAGGCTCCTCTACAATGTCCTATCTCAATTTTTGATGACTCAAAGCCATTTTCAGTTAGTAGCATTTTTTCACCTGCTCAAAAAACCGTCAGTTGCTTGCAAGGAAAAGTTGCAAGATTGGCTAGAATTGATTTTGTTCCTCGTGTGCACAAACCGACATCGTGAGTGCATCTGGGTGGGTAGGTTTATGCTAGGCATGGCCCTATTGCGCATCCCAAAGCACTAGAACATCGAGAGTCATACCCTGCCGGTGAGATCTCTCAAGTGCCCTAAGTCCAAAAAACTGTCAAAATTTGACGGACTATTTCTTCCAATCCACAACACATATGGTTGATCTTTTTGATCCCATGGGGTCGCGTGAGGCTCCTCTACAATGGCCTATCTCAGTTTTTGATGACTCGAAGCCATTTTCAATTAGTAGCATTTTTTCGCCTGCTCAAAAAATCATCAATTGCTTGCAAGGAAAAGTTGCAAGATTGGCTAGAATTGATTATGTTCATCGTATGCATAAACTGATATCGCAAGCGCGTCCGAGTGGGCAGGTTTACGTTAGGAATGCCCTTTTCCTACATCCCAAAGCACCAGAACGTTGAGAGTCATACCCTACCAGTGAGATCTCTCAAGTGCCCTGAGTCAAAAAAATTTCAAAATTTGACGGACTGTTTCTTCCAATCCACAACACATATGGTCGATCTGTTTGATCTCGTGGGTCGCGTGAGGCTCCTCTACAATGGCCTATCTCATTTTTTGATGACTCGAAGCCATTTTCAATTAGTAGCATTTTTTTGCCTGCTCAAAAAACCGTCAGTTGCTTGCAAGGAAAAGTTGCAAGATTGGCTAGAATTGATTATGTTCCTCGTGTGCACAAACCGACATCGCGAGCGCTTCCAGGTGGGCAAGTTTATGCTAGGCATATCCAAATAGTGTTTCACATGTGGCTCATGATTTTTAGACCCAATTCGCCTTCTAACAACATCTCTTTGGTTGGGCGATACTCTTGTGTTGTCATGCCAAAAAATTTCAATTAATGTTTTTAGTGCATCTACAACAACCTTGTCTTTGCATGGTAGTCTACCCGAGAATGCCCAAAGAGAATTATTGTTAGGTTCCTCTATTTGTTCTTGCCTCTTTAATGCTTTACTTAATGTTGTTCTACTAACGTTCAATGACTTACTTGTTTTGCTTATCAAACGATCTTTTTTTATTTTCTTGCTCATTATGGTTGATGTAATGACACGTCAAGTAGCATTAGAATCTTTACTACGTGATTTTGAACCAATAGATTGATATGCATCAAATAGATTTCTGACAATAGTTCTTTCACTGTTACTTTCAGATGATCTTAGGCCTAGAATTTTCATTGTCTCTCTAAAATTCAAATTTTTAATCATTTGAACAATTAATTGACATCTTGCGGTTTGATTTAAGTTTTTGAAATAGTTTTTCCATATTCTTTTAACCATTCTCCTACAAGTTCGTTCATTCATTTTATTGGGCATTGACTTCAATATATTCTCATCAATGTCAATTAAATACTTTGGTTTCCTACGAATGGTTCTAGGAGGTGTTAACATTAGTGCATTATGTACATTCAATTCATCAAATAGAGAAGGTGTAATATGTTCATCATTTAATTGATTATTCAATGCGGTATCTTCTTCAATTGCATTAGGTTCCAACGGTAAATTATCAAATGTTTCTTCTTCAATTGCATTAGGTTCAAACGGTAAATTATCAAATGTTTCTTCTTCAATTGCATTAAGTGCATTATATTCATTTGGTAAATCGAATTGAGATGTTGAGGTTGACATACCCTCTTCTCCCATTGTTCTTATGTCATGCAATTTCTTTATACGTTGTCTTTTCCTTTTGAGCCTCTCGTTGTTCCATCATTCCTCGCTTGTTCTTTCCCATGGTTGAGATCGGTTGACCTAAATAGAATCATATTACATATATATGTAAAGAAAAGTTCAAAAATAAATAAATAACCATAAGTATGCATCTTATCACTATTTTTTGGAATCAAACTATTAAACAATCACAATTTAATCATTTGAAACCATGCAAAAACAAAAAACTAATAAAAACAACAATTCAATCATTTGAAATCATGCAAAAAACAAAAAATTCACTTACTTTTATGTATACAACAGTGATAGACGTGCAGACACAGTTCCATTGGGGCCTTCAACGACCTCAAAAACTTATTTTGAGGTCGTTGAGGCTCTTGGGCAACTAAAACTATGTCTCTAAACTACGTACGTGCTACATTGATAACTGCGTATGCGCTGCTAGGCCATAAAATGTTGGCAAGCCCAATGGTATTCTCGGCTGATAAGTAGCGTGTACGTGCTACTAAGCCTAAAAATGTTATCCCAAGGTATCGAATAATGGGAATAGTACCGCTTATGAGTAATAAGTACCGCGTACGCGCTACTAAGCCTTAAAAAATTTATGGAAGGGGTATGGAGGAAGGGAGAGGGAGAGAGGGAGAGAAGAGGGGGGGAAGGGAGAGAGAGGGAGAGGAGAGGGGAGAGGGAGAGAGAGGGAGAGAGGGAGAGAACATTTGGGGAAGGGAGAGGTAGAGGGAGGGAGAGAGGGAGATAAGAGGGGGGAGGGAAGGGAGAGAGGGAGAGAGAGAGAGAGGGAGAGAGGGAGGGGAGAGGGGAGAGAGAGGGAGAGAGAGAGAGAGAGACAAAGAGGGAGAGACAGACAGAGACAGAGACAGAGGGGTGGGAGAGGGAGACAGAGAGAGAGGGAGAGAGGGGTAGGAGAGGGGAGAGGGAGAGAGAGGGAGAGAGAGGGGTAGTAGAGGGGAGAGTGAGAGAGAGGGAGAGGAGACGGGAGAGGGAGAGGGAGAGAGGGAGAGAACATGGGGGGAAGGGAGAGGTAGAGGGAGGGAGAGGGAGAGAAGAGGGAGAGAGAGAGAGAGAGAGAGAGAGAGAGAGAGAGAGAGAGGATGGGAGAGGGAGAGGAGAGGGATGGAGAGGGAGAGGAGAGGGGAGAGGGAGAGAGAGAGAGAACATGGGGGGAAGGGAGAGGTAGAGGGAGGGAGAGAGGGAGAGAAGAAGGGGGAGGGAAGGTAGAGAGAGGGAGAGGGAGAGAGAGAGAGAGAGAGAGAGAGAGAGAGAGAGAGAGAGGAGAGGGGAGAGGGAGAGAGGGAGAGAACATGGGGGGAAGGGAGAGGTAGAGGGAGGGAGAGAGGGAGAGGGAGAAAGGGAGAGAGAGAGAGAGAGAGAGAGAGAGAGAGAGAGAGAGAGAGGAGAGGGAGAGAGGGAGAGAGGGAGAGAACATGTGGGAAAGGGAGAGGTAGAGGGAGGGAGAGAGGGACAGAAGAGGGGGGAGGGAAGGTAGAGAGAGGGAGAGAGGGAAGGAGAGAGAGAGAGAGAGAGAGAGAGAGAGAGAGAGAGAGAGAGAGAGAGAGAGGGGGGGGAGGGAGGGGAGAGGGGAGAGGAGAGGGGAGAGGGAGAGAACATGGGGGGAAGGGAGAGGTAGAGGGAGGGAGAGAATACATGATAAAAATCAAAGAGGAAGTTGTAGATAAGAAATAAATTCACTTACTTCTATAGAAGTGCAGACATAGTTGCAGTGGGGTATGGAGGGGGAGAAGAAGAGAAAAAGGGATGGGGTATGGAGGAAGGGAGAAGGGGAGAGAGAGAGAGAGAGTGAGAGAGAGAGAGACCTTGTATGCATTTGAGAGGGAGAGACGATACACTTACGTGTGTATATATATGTTTAATATATTATATGTATATAAACATATTATATATACAATGTCATATTATACACATATTATATATTACATATATTATATGAATATACACATATTATACATAGAATATAATATTATACAATAGCGCGTACGCGGTGTTTATAGTAAAGATAGCGCATACGCGTTGTTTAATGGGAAACATGCACGTACGCGCTTCTTACACTATAAATACCCCGTACGCACTTTTTATACCATAAGTAGCCCGTACGCGCTTTTGAATTTTTAGGCTTGGAAATAGGCCTGGATGACAAAGCTACAGATTGGAAGTTTGATTTCCCTCCATTTCTCTCATTTTTGACATGTTTTATTTTATCAACTTGGTTTATCGACTTTGTCATCATCAGGTTTACACTTCATAAAGTGGGTATTTCTAAAATTGCCACCATATTTTCACCCATCTTCTGAACTTTCTAACCATATAATTTTTTTTCAATTCGAACAACAATAACATATTATTATTGAATTTCTTTTACTAGTGTCTCTATAGTTCTCACAGACATAGGTGCACCATTTTTCGAATAACTTTTGATATACATATCCAAATTTTAAAAATTTTATATATTATTGTAGTGCACTTGATTCTTTACAAATTTTTTAAAAAAAATTGTATTTTCAATTTGTTTAGTGCAACTTATGCTTCGCGCACGAACAGGTACCGAATTTTTAGGATGTGCTCGATTGGAAAAATCATTAAAAAAAAAATACTCAACAAAAAATTACAAAAAAATACACATCTTCTAGTGCTCACTCTTAACTATCTTTCTGCCAAAGGATTGTCAAAATACTAAATCTAACTATGACTTTTTTGATGCGCACGTCAGACACTACGTTATGTTTTTCAAAAAAAAAACAGGGTTAGTATTTTGTGCGCGAAGGATTTGACCCCCTTAATCTTATCCAGTTTTGAAAAAGTTTAGTAGTTTGGAAACTAGATTCAGAGTACTAAAATATTTGTTATTTGATTATCTTCATATCTTGAGTGGATGACTTTCAAATTTTGCCTCTAAGTTCAGGTTCAGCTGATTTCAAAAAAAAAGTGTCCACTTATACCCTCCTTTTTTACCACCATCTTTGTGCACTTACCCTCCTATAACCTTGAAAATTTAATAGCATCATATGTTTTAGAACTTTGGCAATACTCTTAGGGTTAGGTCAAGCTCTTACACTTTCTTTTTAGCGAAGCCTCATTTTTTGTTTGCTTGGAGTCTCTCTTATGCTGACAATGGTCTAACTTAGCTATATCAAAACTAAACTACTGATGTTCTATTGTATGATGTTCTATTCATAACTTTAAATAATATATCATTTTATTAGCCCACCAAATGACCCCTTAGGTGTCATTAGAGGTCATATTATTTCCTAAGAGGTCATATTGTGTCCTGTGACCCCTTAGGACACCATATGACCCCTTAAGACACCATACAACCCATAACAACACCATATGGTGTCCTCAGGGGTCATAGGATTCCATATGACCCTCGGGACACCATACGACCCATAACAACACTATATGGTGTTCTAAAGGGTCATATGGTGTTCTATGACCCCTTAGGACACTATATGGTGTTGTTATAGGTCCTATGGTGTGTTAAGGGATAATATAGTGTCATATGAACCCTTAGGACACCCTATGACCCCTTAGATGTTGTTAGGGGTCATATTGTGTTCTAAGGGTCATATTATGTTATGGTCTCTCTCTCTTCCTCTCCCTCCTCTCTCTCTCTCTCTCTCTCTCTCTCTCTCCTCTCTCCCCTCTCTCCCTCTCCCTTTCTCCATACCCCTTCTTCTCTCACTCCTTCCCTTCCACCCCCCTCCTCTCTCTCTCTCTCTCTCTCTCTCTCTCTCTCTCTCCCTCCTTCCCTCATTCTTCTCTCCCTATCCCTTTCTCCATAGCCCTTCTTCTCTCCTTCCCTCCCCCCTCTCCTCTCCCTCCTCCTCTCCTTCTTTTCTCTCTCTCTTGCTCTCCCTCCTCCCCTCCTTCTTCTCTCCCTTTCCCTTCCTCCATACCCATTCTTCTCTCCCTCCCTCCCTCCCCCCCCTCCTTCTTCTCTCCCTCTCTCCCTCCTTCCCTTCCACCCCCTCCTCTCTCCCTCCCCCCTACTCTCCCCCCCTCTCCCTTTTCATTCACATTTTTTCTACTACCAATAGCACGTACGGGGTACTAAACGTATTAGTTCACTACCCTGCCATAACTTTTTTAAGGTGTAGCAGCGTGTACGGGGTACTGAGCCCATTATTCGCTACCCTGCAATAACATTTTTTAGGCTTAGGAGTGCGTAGGTGCTACTTATTAGTACATAATGGGAAAAAAATACCATTGGGTTTGCCAACATTTTATGGACTAACAACGCGCACACGGTTATTAATGTAGCACGTACGCAGTACATAGACATAGTTTTAGTTTCCCAAGAGCCTCAACGGCCTCAAAAGAAGTTTTTGAGATCATTGAAGGCCCCACTGGAACTATCTCTGCACTTCTATCACTGTTTTATACATAGAAGTAAGTGATTTTTTTGTTTTTGCATGATTTCAAATGATTGAATTGTTGTTCTTATTAGTTTTGTTAATAGTATTGTGATTTTTTAATAGTTTGATTCCAAAAAATAGTGATAAGATGCATATTTATGGTTATTTGTTTGTTTATGAACTTTTGTTTACATATATATGTAATATGATATTCTATTTAGGACAACCGATATCAACCATGGGAAAGATCAAGCGAGGAATGACGAAACAACGAGAGGCTAAAAAGGAAAGACAAAGGCAGTGTATGAAGAAATTACGTGACATAAGAACAATGGGAGAAGAAGGTATGTCATCCTCAACATCTCAATTCAATTTACTAAACGAACATAATGCACCTAATGCAATTGAAGAGGAGACATCTGATTTACCATGTGAACCTAATGCAATTGAAGAAGATATCACATTGAATAATCAATTAAATGATGAACATACACCTTCTCTATTTGATGAATTGAATGTACATAATGCACCGATGTTAATGTTGAAATGTGGTGATTGATCAGCAAAGTACTGTACACTCAGCACGTATCCTCGTCGGGGTCCGGGGTCGGGCCGGGCCCCGGGCAGGGGTTCGGGGGCGGCAGCCCCCGAGAAAAAAAAAATTTTGCCGTTTTTTGTTGATGAAAACCGACATTGTAATAAAACCCTAAAAAGGCCGACTTTGTTTATTGCCCTAAAAATGCATGTTATAAGTGGTTGGGATGCTTAAGGCATTGTAAGGTTGATGTACTATTTTTGCTGGATAATAAGAAAGATTGGACGGCTGTGTATGGTGGACGTAACCCATTCTGGGTGAACCACGTTAAATCTCTGTGTTATCTGTGTCCTGTTTTATTTCTTTATCTTTTGTATTTAAATCTGCATATAATTGTTAGTTCATATTTGCTTCGGATCTGCTTGAAACCCTAACAATTGGTATCAGAGCGAGGTTTTCTGTAAATTGGCAGGACTTTCAGATTTGAGTGGGAGCAATGGAGGATTCCAAATTCAAGGTCGAAAAGTTTAACGGCCAGAATTATCAGTTATGGAAAATGCAGATGGAGGATTACCTGTATCAAAAGGATTTGTGGCGGCCATTGGAAGGAAAGGCAAAGAAACCGACCACAATATCAGATGAAGAGTGGGACATTTTAGATAGAAAGGCACTGGGATCCATTCGATTGTGCCTTGCGGCGTCTGTAGCATTCAATATAACAGAAGCAAAAACGACTGTAGATTTGATGGCAACATTGGCTAAGCTGTATGAGAAACCCTCGGCTTCGAATAAGGTATTTCTTATGAAGCGTTTGTTTAATTTGAAAATGAGTGAGGGAGGATCTGTAGCGGAGCACTTAAATGAATTTAATACAATTACCAGTCAATTGTCTTCGGTAAAAATTACCTTTGCAGAAGAGGTTAGGGCTCTCTTGATTTTATGTTCTTTGCCAGAAAGCTGGAATAGCTTGGTTATGGCTGTAAGTAACTCTGTCTCTGGTAAAAATACTTTGGTATTTGATGATATTGTTGGTGTTATCCTAAGCGAGGAAATGCGAAGGAAAAGCACAGGTGAGACTCCAACATCATCGGGTAGTGTTTTGAATGTGGAGAACAGAGGAAGATCAAAGGAAAGAGGAAAAGGCCCTGGGAATGAGAAGTCACGAGGGAAGTCAAAGAAAGGACGCTCTCAATCTAGAGGAAAGAAAGATTGCTGGTACTGCGGAAAGCCTGGTCATCTAAAGAAAGACTGTTGGTCTCGGAAAAACAAAGAAGGAGACAAAAATGAAAATGACAGTAAGGAAGCTAATATTGCAAGTAATACTCTACAAGATGCTTTAATCTTATGTTTGGATAATGTTAATGATTCCTGGGGAATAGATTCTGGGGCTTCATTTCATGCTACACCCCATAGAAAATATTTTCTAGATTATGTTCAAGGTGATTTTGGACAGGTATATTTGGGTGATGATGAGCCCTGTCAAATTGTTGGAAAAGGAAAGATAAAGATCAAGTTGCAGAATGGTAATGACTGGTTTCTGCAGGAGGTAAGACATGTTCCTAATTTAAGAAGAAATTTAATTTCTGTAGGGCAACTAGGTAGTGAAGGTTGCATAGTTACCTTCTTAGACAGTATGTGGAAGGTCACTAAAGGATCGTTAGTAGTAGCTAAAGGTGCGAAGGTAGGCACATTATATCTGTGTACTGGTAACACTTACTCTACCTTAGCTGCTACAGATAAAGTTACTGCAGGGACAACAACAATAAATGTTGCAAGAACAGATTCGATAATGTGGCACCATAGGCTTGGGCACATGAGTGAGAAAGGGATGAAAATCCTTCACTCCAAAAATCTATTGCCAGGACTAAAGAAGATTGATTTAGAGTTCTGTGAAAACTGTGTTTATGGTAAACAGAAAAGAGTCAGATTTCTCAAGGTTGGGAAAGAGAAGAAGAGTGAGAAGTTAGAGCTTGTACATTCAGATGTATGGGGACCGGCTCAGGTATCATCTCTTGGTGGCTCTTGTTATTATGTTATTTTTATTGATGACTCAACTAGAAAAACATGGGTATATTTCCTAAAACAAAAATCAGATGTTTTTGAAACTTTTAAGAAATGGAAAGCTCTGGTTGAGAATGAGACAGGAAAAAAGTTGAAGTGTCTCAGATCGGATAATGGAGGTGAGTATTGCAGCAAAGCATTTGAAGATTACTGTTCCTTAAATGGGATTCGAAAGCAGAAGACAGTTCCAGGAACTCCACAGGAAAATGGTGTGTCAGAGAGAATGAATAGGACCATCATGGAACGTGCAAGGAGCATGAGATTGCATGCTGGATTGCCCTTACATTTTTGGGCAGATGCTGTACATACTGCTGTCTATTTGATAAATAGAGGACCTTCAACCCCTTTGGATGGTGGTATTCCAGAGGAGGCATGGACTGGTAAAAAGGTAAATTATTCTTTTCTAAAAACTTTTGGTTGCGAAGTTTTTGTCCATGTTGATAAAGAAAACAGAACCAAGCTTGATGCTAAATCTCAGAAATGTACCTTCATTGGATATGGGATAGATGAATATGGCTATCGGTTATGGGATTTTGAAAATAAGAAAATAATTAGAAGTAGAGATGTTATACTCAATGAGAAGGTTATGTATAAAGAACAGATGCAGGAAAAGAAGCATGAACAGGACAAACAAGAATATGTGGTGTTGGATGAGATTCCTGAAAATGAAATGCCACAGGTACCTGATGCTCAGCAACAACAGATTGTCCCACAAACTCCTGCAAGTGTTAGATGTTCTACGAGGACAAGTAGACCCCCTGAAAGATTTTCTCCTTCTTTGTATTCTATTTTATTAACAGATTCTGGTGAACCAGAAGAATATGAAGAAGCAATGCAGGTGGATGCCAAACAACAGTGGCAACTAGGCATGAAAGAGGAGATGGACTCCTTGATGAAAAATAAGACTTGGGACTTAGTCCCTTTACCTACAGAAAAAAGAGCCTTGCCTAACAAATGGGTTTATCGGCTGGAGGAGGAGGAAGGAGGTCAGAAAAGATATAAGGCCAGACTTGTGGTAAAAGGTTTTGCACAGAAAAAGGGTATAGATTATGATGAAATATTTTCTCCAGTTGTAAAAATGACTTCAATTAGAACTGTACTTAGTCTTGTGGCTGCAGATGATTTACATCTTGAACAATTAGATGTCAAAACAGCTTTTCTCCATGGAGATTTGGAGGAGGAAATTTACATGTTGCAACCACAGGGATATGAGGTCAAAGGTAAGGAGAACTTGGTGTGCAAGTTGAAGAAAAGTCTGTATGGCCTAAAGCAAGCACCCCGACAATGGTATTTAAAATTTGATAGTTTCATGGCTGAACACGGTTATCATAGATGTCATTCTGATCATTGTGTATATTTTAAGAGATTTGATAATGGCAGTTATATTATCCTGTTGCTTTATGTTGATGACATGCTTGTTGCTGGGTCTAACATGCAACATATAAATGATCTTAAACAAAAATTAGCCAGGTCATTTGCTATGAAGGATTTGGGTGCAGCTAAGCAAATTCTCGGTATGAGGATTACACGGGACAGGAAAAATAGAACCTTGAATTTGTCCCAAAGTGAGTATATAAAGAAGGTGTTGAAAAGATTTAACATGCAGGATGCAAAAGCAGTTAGTACACCTTTGGCTAGTCATTTCAAATTGACTAAGGAGATGTGTCCAAAGGCACAGGAAGAGGTTAATAAAATGTCTAACATCCCGTATTCATCAGCTGTTGGCAGTCTGATGTATGCAATGGTATGCACAAGGCCAGATATTGCACATGCAGTGGGAGTTGTGAGCAGGTTTATGAGTAATCCAGGTATGGAACATTGGAATGCTGTGAAATGGATTCTTCGGTATTTGAAAGGAACTACTACGAATGCATTATGTTTCAAAGGATCTAATGCTGCTCTAAGTGGATTTGTTGACTCTGATCTGGCAGGTGATATTGATTCACGGAGGAGTACTACAAGGTATGTTTTTACTATAGGGGGAACTGCAGTCAGTTGGATTTCTAGGCTGCAAAAGGTTGTTGCACTTTCAACCACTGAAGCTGAGTATGTTGCTGCTACAGAAGCCAGCAAAGAGATGATTTGGTTGCAATGTTTTTTGAAGGAATTGGGTCAGACACAAGAGGATAGCCCATTGTATACTGATAGCCAGAGTGCCATTCATCTTGCGAAGAACTCTGCTTTTCATTCAAGGACAAAGCACATTCAGCTCAGGTACCACTTCATCTGGACTATTTTGGAGGAGGGTCAGTTACGGCTTGAGAAGATTCACACAAGTGAGAATCCTGCCGATATGTTCACAAAGGCAGTTCCACAGGAGAAGCTGATTTCTTCATCAGTTTCTGTTGGTCTTCTTGATTAATAATTGTGGAATTTATACTAGTCAAGTCCTAGTGTTTTATCCAGCGGATGTTGCATGTACAGTGGTGTCGTGTAGTATCAGTCTCCAAGTGGGAGATTGTTCGGTGTGGAGCCTGATCAGTCTCCAAGTGGGAGATTGTTGAAATGTGGCGACTGATCAGCAAAGTACTGTACACTCAGCACGTATCCTTGCCGGGGTCCGGGGCCGGGCTGGGCCCCGGGCAGGGGTTTGGGGGCGGCAGCCCCCGAGAAAGCGGGGGTTCGGGGGCGGCAGCCCCCAAGAAAAAAAAAATTTGCCGTTTTTTGTTGATGAAAACCGACATTGTAATAAAACCCTAAAAAGGCCGACTTTGTTTATTGCCCTAAAAATGCATGTTATAAGTGGTTGGGATGCTTAAGGCATTGTAAGGTTGATGTACTATTTTTGCTGGATAATAAGAAAGATTGGACGGCTGTGTATGGTGGACGTAACCCATTCTGGGTGAACCACGTTAAATCTCTGTGTTATCTGTGTCCTGTTTTATTTCTTTATCTTTTGTATTTAAATCTGCATATAATTGTTAGTTCATATTTGCTTCGGATCTGCTTGAAACCCTAACAGTTAACACCTCCTAGAATCATTTGTAGGAAACCAAAGTATATAATTGACATTGATGAGAATATATTGAAGCCAATGCCCAATAAAATGAATGAATGAACTTGTAGGAGAATGGTTAAAAGAATATGGCAAAACTATTTTGAAAACTTAAATCAAACCGCAAGATGTCAATTAATTGTTCAAATGATTAAAAATTTGAATTTTAGAGAGACAATGAAAATTCTAGGCCTAAGATCATCTGAAAGTAACAATGAAAGAACTATTGTGAGAAATCTATTTGATGCATATCAAGCTATTGGTTCAAAATCATGTACTAAAGATTCTAATGCTACTAGATGTTTCATTACATCAACCATAATGAGCAAGAAAATAAAAAAAGATCATTTGATAAGCAAAACAAGTCATTAAACGTTAGTAGAACAACATTAAGTAAAGCATTAAAGAGGCGAGAAAAATAGAGGAACGTAACAATAATTCTCTTTGGGCATTCTCGGGGAGACTACCACGCAAAGACAAGGTTGTTGTTGATGCACTAAGAACATTAATTCAAAAAAATTGGCATGACAACACAAGAGTTTCACCCAACCAAAGAGATGTTGTTAGAAGGCGAATTGGGTCTACAAATCATGAGCCACATGCCAAATACTATTTGGATAGGACTCAAACTAAATTTTATGAAAGATTCCTTCAAAAGTTTCCTCAAATAAGAATTTCTCAAAGATTTTTTGAAATGGCAAAACCTTTTTATATTAAGATTAATCATGTACACACCATGTGTTGTTGTAGTATGCATATTGAATTTTCCATGCACTATGATATTTTTTGTCATATTTGTTCTACTTTGCACACTAACGATGTTTTGCAGGAATGCAATATACAAGCACCTCCTAAGTCGGTAAGTGAATTTATTTCAAGTGTGCTATGTAATAGGCATGATGGTTGCATTTATTATAAGATGCCTTGTTTGGAAGGTTCTTGTGCTATATGTGGTGGTTTTCAATGTTTACCAAGATGTGTACATTTGGAGAGTACACATGAAATTGGTACGAAGCTAGTTTCTTTGGAAAAATACAAGACAGACACATATGGAGTTAAAGATGGAAAAGATTTGAAGAGATGTGAGCTAGTAAAAAATGATATATGTGTAGCTGAATTTATGAAAATGTTTCAAGAGACACTAGTTTATGAGTACATAATGCATACACATACAACTTGATGGTTAGATGAGCAATTCAAGTTATGTAAGGACACATTTTCTCTTGGCACCATTGTCTCTATCATTGATTTCGCTGAAAATTATACACTACAACCTCAAAATGAAGTGCAATCTATGTATTATCACTCTACACAAGTTTCTATTTTTGTACACATAGCATTCATGCATGAAGATGATAGCACATAGGAGGATAGAAAGGTTGTAAGAGAGTATCACTTCTACATAAGTGATGATCTTACTCATTCATCAAAGTTTGTACAAGGATGTTTAAAAGTTTTCTATGATAGTTTAAGGGAAAGGAACATACGATACAACTGACACTTAATATGGTCAGATAATTGCACCGCACAATTCAAGAATACAAGGATGCATATGACAAGCGGTGTACAACATTTTTGGAATTTCACTGAGGCTGGACATGTAAGGAAGAGCACGGTGGTGCAGGAGCATGTGTGAAAAGAGCCCTAGCTAGAGAAGAATTGAAGTACGAAGGTGGTGTTGAGTTAATAGATGAAGAAACAATTATGCAATGGTGTAAGTCTATGATGGGTCTAGGTAATCCAGATACGTCAATGGTTCATACATATTTTTGGTTGATCAATGAATCTAACATTGAAAACTATCTAGATTGTTGTACAGTTGTAGGATCGAGTGGCATGCACTCATTTATGAGTTCAAATTCAAGTTCACTGGTAATTAATTTATACTAGACAGATGGTATATTTTTTCTCTTCATGCATGTATTGTTTGTGGGAAGAATGTGAATCACAAGAGTGAGTTGACAAATGGTCTTGTTGACTGTTGGTTCCCATTGATTCATATCAAATTCCCAAAGCACTACAATTGAGCCAAATGGAGACATCAGTGGATTTTGACCATGTATCTAACCTAGTGGATTTGGGTAATTTTTTGAGTTAATTTTTTTGCAAGTATTCTTTTTGGTTCATTTTGTTGTACATCATCCTTTATTTTTGGTATTAATTAACACTTTATTAAATGCAAGTCATGTGTATGCAGTTCTTGCAGAAGAGAACAATGAAGAAGGATCGAATTACTATTTGTGTCATTGTGTTCCGCCAAAAAGAAAATTCACAACCACAATCATTGACAGAGAGGGTATTGAGTACCCAATAGGGTCTATTGTCATGATAGGAACATCTCTTAGGAGATACCCTATCAAGAATTTTGATGTTTAGTTGTTTGAGGACTTTGAAACACACAAACATATTCTTCATTTCTCTAACCTTGTTGTTGCAACAAATATTCATTTGATGAAGTATCATGGTAGACCTCATAAAAAGATTTTATTGAAAGTTCGTGAATCTAACCACAAGGCAATACTTGACGCAATACAGGTTAGAGCCAATCCTGAAGGCTCACTTGATTGATTCTACAGTTCAAAGTAGAATGATTTTGAGAATTTTGTATAAATCATCGATGAATTGTTCTATATTCATTTTTTATATATATAAATGTCCATGAGCTGATTTTTACATGTTTAGGGGCATAATTTTGTATATTTAAATGGCAATGAGTTGATTTGTACATATGTACATGCCAAATTTTGTATATTAAAATGGTGATGAGCTGAATCGCACATATTGTAATGCCAAATTTTGTATAAAAGCCCATGAGATGATTTATAAGACATTTTTTTGTATAATCAAATAGCCAAGAGCTGATTTGACCATATTTAGAGGCAAATTTTTGAATAATATGTGACAATGTTTTGTGACCATTTTGTGTGTCAATGTTTTGTGACTATGTTTTGAGTATATGTGATGTGATAAGATAAATCATGAGCATTCTTGATTCTTGTATAATCATGGAGAATTATTTGAGTCATTATCGGGTCATAGGGGTCATAGATTGAGACTAGATATGATTTGAGAAAAAATTGTCATTGTTGTCAAAAAAATTGTCAAAAAAGTTATCAAGCAACGTCTTGTACATCGCCCCGGTACGATATGACTCTCGACGTTCCGGTGGTTTGAGATGCATGATAGGGGCATGCCTAGCATAAACTTGCCCACCCAAACACGCTCGTGATGTTGATTTGTGCAACGACTACCCGAATCAATTCTAGCCAATCTTGGAACTTTGCATTGCATGCAACTGACAGTTTTTACAGCAGGCAAAAAAATGCTACCAATTGAAAATGGCTCCGAGTCGCCAAAAATTGAGATAGGCCATTGTAGAGGAGCCTCACATGACCCCACATGTTCAAATGGATCGACCATATGTATCCTGGATTTGAAGAAACGGTCTGTCAAATTTTCACAATTGTTTGGACTTGGGGCACTTGAGAGATCGCCCCGATACGGTATGACTCTCGATGTTTTGGTGCTTTGGGATGCATGAGAGGAGAATGCATAGCGTAAAAATTCCCACCCAGACGCGCTCGTGACGTTGGATTGTGCACACGACAAACCAAATCAATTCTAGCCAATCCTACAAATTTGCATTGCATGCAACTGACGGTTTTGCAGCAGGCGAAAAAATGCTACCAATTGAAAATGGCTCCGAGTCATCAAAAACCAAGATAGGCCATTGTAGAGGATCCTCACGTGACCCCATGGGTTCAAACAAATTGACCATATGTGTTCTGGATTGGAAGAAACTAGTCTATCAAATTTTGACAATTTTTTGGACTCATGGCACTTGAGAGATTGCCTCGGTACGGTATGACTCTCGACGTTCTGACACTTTGGGATGAATGAAAGGGGCATGCCTAGAGTAAAAATGCCCACCCAAACGCGCTCGTGATGTTGGTTTGTTCACACGATGAACCGAATCAATTCTAGTCAATCTTGCAACTCTGCATTGCATGCAACTGATGGTTTTTGCAGCAGGCAAAACAATGCTACCAATTGAAAATGGCTCTGAGTCATCAAAAACCAAGATAGGAAATTGCATAGGAGCCTCACGTGACCCCATGGGTTCAAACGGATCGGTCATATGTGTCCTATATTGGAAGAAACAGCCCGTCAAATTTTGACAATTTTTTGGACTCATGGCACTTGAGAGATTGCCTCGGTACGGTATGACTCTGGACATTTTGGCACTTTGGGATGCATGAAAGGGGCATGCCTAGCATAAAATTTTCCACCCGGATGTTCTCATGACGTTGGTTTGTGCACACGATGATCCGAATCAATTATAGCCAATCCTACAACTTTGTAATGCATGCAACTAACGGTTTTTGTAGTAGGCAAAAAAATGCTACCAATTAAAAATGGCTCCAAGTCATCAAAAAATGAGATATGCCATTGTAGAGGATCCTCACGCAACCCCATGGGTTCAAACGGATCGACCATATGTGTCCTGGATTTGAAGAAACAATCCGTCAAATTTTGACAATTTTTTGGACTCGGGGCACTTGAGAGATCGCACCGGTATGGTATGACTCTCGACATTCCGACGCTTTGGGATGCACGATAGGGGCATGCCTAGTGTAAACCTATCCACCCAGATGCGCTCACGATGTTGGTTTGTGCACACGATGAACAAAATTTGACCATTGCGAGCATGAGGGTGCTCTCGCACCAAACACATATTGTTGTTTATATTCATATTGTCAATTTTTGTTGTTTATATTCATATTGTTGATTACATATGCAAATATTCATTTAGATTTATAAAAGGGTAGCCACCAAATACAACGAATACACAATAATGAACTGAATACAAGGAGTTTTGTAGGGTTAATTCAACATTATAGAAATTTTATCAAATCATATTCCACGATTGCAATGTTTTATATCATATATTTTTGTTGTTTATATTCATATTGTTCATTACATAGGCAAATGGTTAATTAAATTTATAAAAGGACAACCACAAAATACAATGAATACAAAATAATGAACTCAGTACACATTTATTGGATCGAATATTGACATTTATATATATAAAAAAAGGCATGTCTGTCAAGTCAATACAAGTATTACAAAATTGTGGCCTATGCCATGTCCAAATCGATATACAATAAAAATGTAGAATATATCTACATGTATTGGTCATTCTATGACCAAAAATAACACTATATGATCCTAAGCTTGTGGTGGATCATCAAAATCAAGCCTCTTCAATGCAATATGTGGCTTTGTAGATGGCTCCAAAACCACAATTCAAAAGCCAAGTTAGAATTCTTTTGTAGAAAATAGTTCACAATTGACAACATAAATATGCATTTAACTATAATTCCTTTACAATTGAAATGTATATTACCTCATCGGTTGATCTAGGAGCTAATGTCTTCACTCTCCTCTCCTTGTCACTCTTAGGAGTTTTCTTGAAGACATACTTAAATGGATCCACGTTATGGTCGTGCCATGAAGGGGTCAATTGTAGATTAAATGTACAATTAATATAATGTACTAACATAAATATATCAAAAACACTGAAAATCTATAATATAGAGAACAATGACGTACCTGTGTCTGAGATGCTTCTCCAATGGAATGAGGATGGCTCACCATCGATGGAGAAACTGTCGCTGTTACCTATACAAAAAATGTTCAAAGATTAAATACAATTAATATAATGATATGTATTGTAGGTTAAAAATAATTAATGTAATATATCAAACAAAAGTGTATCGGATCTTGAGATGCTTCTCTAGTGCAGGGAGGATGGTTTGCCATTGATGAGATAGGTATCGATATTTCCTTGAAAAAATTATAAGATTATAATATATGACAAGTTCACATGTACGTGTGCATATAATCATGAAATCAAGAAAAAAAAGTAGAGATACATACCTCCTCCCTCTCTTGATCCACGGGCAAATCGGGTGCATTCAATAAATCCACATAGCTCAATGGCCGTTGTACATGTAAAATAGACAAAAAATACTAATTGTTAGGATACAGATTTGTCTTTTCTTAATGTGGAAATTATTGATCTCTATGGAACCCTCAAATAAAAGACAAAACGTATCAACAGCTGGATAATCACGTAAGTAATTAACCTCTGTATACAGGTACAACTTCCCTTGAATAATTTTCAATGAATGGAAATATTTAAATAACTTGAATATACTTTTAACCAGAAAGTAATAAAGGAGGCTAACATCCACACCTATGCATGATATGAACGCAATCTCTATATGAATAATTCTAGTAAATAGAACCTACAAATTCTATCATTAACTTCAATATCTTGACTTATGGAATTTATAAACCAACCACATCCATTAAAATATACAAGAGATTTTCATAGAAATCAATGATCACTACACTGAAAGCTAAATTCACACAGAAATTCACTTTCATGAACTTAAACACACAGATTCAAGTCTGTAAAAAAAACATTCATTCCCTTTATTCACAGATAAAGTTTTTATGAAAATCCCACATATTATGAAGTATAAAACAGTAAGTCTATATTCTTCCACAAATTTTAGGGCCTTTTTTCAAGTTTCCGTCAAAGTATATATAGCCTCCAGGTTAAAATTGTTCGTTACAAAAACAACAAGAGTAAAACTTTAACTCTCTCCAAGAGTTAAAAGAAATTTCAGTTATAGAAAACAACTGCCTAAGACTTGAAAAAGAAAACAGCATAAGCCACATGCGATAACTATGAGATCACGCTTCAGCAGTCGAGGTGGCATCCTCCTGTGCATCTTGAGGTGAAGGATTGCTACGAACATTATGCCACTCCAGATGGGCTGCGGAAAAATTGAGGATGAGTTGATAATGCGGCAAGCCAATATGTAATATTCGTTGTTTCCAGACCTCTTTCTTCTTGCTTACTTGCATGACTTTGCCTTTATGAGTCTCAAGATGATCAAAACAAATAGTTAGCATAGACTCAATCCGTGCAATCTTAGAGAAATCTTCAATGATTAGGGATTTTGCTTCTTGAACTTGTTGAATCCGATTCTCAAAAGCTTGAATCATCTTGGCAGAATCTTCAAGTGTTTGCTCACCTTCTTTCAGGAGTTGAATATCTATGCATTTCATGTCCTTTTGCATGATATTGATCAATTCTTTTAACTCCTGTGATAGTTTTACCGATTCTTCATGCCCCTGCTCAATGCTTGATTTTCTCCATTCGATATTTTCCTTACATACAAAAAGTATATAATCATCTAAACCCTATACTAGTTTCTCTGCCAAGAAATTCATGACACCATATCTTTGAGTATCTCTCATCTGTTTTGACACAACCACCCATTTATTTCTTTCTTTTTCCCAAGCAAGTATTTCTGTTTCCAATTCTTTACTTACAGATTCTGTACTCTCAAACACTTTAATCAAGTCAGAAATATAGCTCACTCCTTGTTGAGCAATTGATTTCAGCCAATCACTAAAGACATCTGTTACCATTCGACTTCTTTGAACCTGATCCAGTAATTTATGGTTCATGGGTGATTTGGGATCAAAAGACACAGGTATCTAAGAAAGTGGTTGAGGATTCGGATCTTGCAAAGGATCAATATACTGAGCCATCTGCACTATACTCTATTTCATCTCGCTTTTATCTTTCTCATCTTTCCAAGTCCTCGTGAGCATTCTTTTGGTAGAGGTCTCCAGGTGCTTGGCATCTGCAGCTCGAGAAGCCACTCCTAGGTCAATCTTATCAATAATGAAATCTTTCTCAGTAATTGTTTGAGCATCTTTATCTGCTGGAGGTCTGGCTACTTCTGCCACCCAATGTCATGTTTGCTCATCTACATCAACCATGGCTTCAGTTTTGACTTTCTTGCTTTTTGATGCTCTTCCCAAACACTTACTGACCATATCCTCCATTGGAATAGAAATTGGTACCACATTTCGCTTCTTGCTAAAAGAAGAACTTAACCATTTCAGAGTTGCAGGTGTTTCCTTGGCTGAAGGAATTGATTGACTCATACCGTAGACTGTCATGGCATGAAGAGGGTCCTCTGTTTCTTGAACCTCTATTTCCTTATGTGTGGTAGTAATAGTTAGATTTTCTGATACCTGAGTATCCATCACTCCTTGATCTTCTTCCTCCGAATTTAAATCTATCACAGGAGTATCGGGAAGGGATATCTGGCTGTGCTTTTTGCTGCGGGAGCATGTAATGCGAATAGGGGATGGACTTTGTGAAGGTTCTTGCAGACTAGCAGTTTTCATTATTTTAGCCCTTTGCTTCTTATTACCTACAATATCAATAACAAAGTTAGAAGGAGGAGAAGAGATTTGTGAGGTTACACGATTATGGTCAACATGTTTACTCCTTGGTGCTAAGATGGACTGTTGTTTAAAACATCGGTCCCTTAACCATCTTTCAGTTCATCTAATAACATTGAAAGCCTTTGCCTGAATGGTGTCATCTCCCTTTCTGTTCTAGTCAACTTCAGGAATAGGTTGCCCTTGTATCTTTTCATAGAACTTGGAGTCAACAACATCCTCATCATTGTCCTCCTGTACACCGAAAACATTAATGGGTAACTTTAGTGTAACAACCTGTGAAACTGTGAGCCTTGACCATAATCTTTTTCTAACTTCAAATTCATCATAGCAGTTTTCCCAATAGTCTTCTAGCTGAGGTTCATGACAAAAATCACTGCCCACATCTCAGCTTTTTATGGCATAGTTCTGACTATCAAATCTGTGTCTAGCAACATATGACTATAGGTTGAACTTTCTGAATTCTAACTCAAGGTTCAAGGCATCTGATACAGATTTGCAACTATAATAACCTACTTCAATAGGAAAAACAACTCCAAACTTCCCTCTCCTCTCTTTGTCAATATGAGCAAGCTGTCGACTAACTTCAATTAGAATGTAACTATCCAGGGCATATCTAGGTAACCTGAAACGTTCTCCTTGATAACCACCAACTCTAACATAATTAAATTGAGCAAACTGAATAAAGAAACTACCATAGTTACTTACGAACTCCATTGCTTATGAAGACAGTCTTTTATTTGTATTTCCCTGCAATTCATAAACCAATCTTCCTGCAAAAACATCATTCCATCTAATAAAATTCTCGGCATACCTCTACTGCTGCAGGTGAGGATAATATTCATAAACCCTTATCCCGTCAACCCAGGGTTCATGATATAAACCATTCCAATCTTGATTACAGGCCAGCATGTAGAACAGGTACGAGGACATATGAAAATCATACATTCCTACAAATTTGTTTAAACTTTCATGTATCCTTTCTGCTATAACCTGCCCTTAATCTAGATAAGCACTCCCATTCAACATAACCTGAATGTAAAAATACATCCAATCTTCCCAGTAGAATGCATGAGCATTTCCTTTTAGTCTATTCAGCAAAATCACAATATCTCGTACCTCTGTTATTAAATGTTCCCGGGTGAGTGGTTGTGGTAGCCTGGAACCTGCCTTTTGAACCTTTAGTAACCAGTTTCTTGCAATTATGCTCTTGTATATACTCTATTTCTTAGAAAAGAAAGAATATGAAGTACCAATCGTCCAATCTTCATATGGCTCTTTGTGTGGAATTCCCATAGTTGCAATCACCATCTCTCTATCTATCTTCAACAAGACCTCACCGGAAATTGTCTTAATACATTTGTACTTTGCATCATACCGATTCATGCACTCTATCACCAATTCAGGACATGGCGCCGCAATGGGAAAAGCAGCAGTTTCAATTAAACCACTTCCCACAATTTTCTCCATCATAGAATTATGAGCAGGATTCTTCGCCCTTTCTAAGAAATCAGAAAGGTCTGCCTATGCTAATGAAGTATCACTAATTTCTGGCAGACAACTAACCAAACTGGAAGTACGACCCAACTTTGGCAGAGTCGGTCTCATAGGAGTCCCTCTCATATTTATCAAGCAATTTAGGAACCAAAAACAAATTTCCGCAATGGAAATGAACATCAGCTAGTTTCTAAACAAGAAAAGACAGAGGAGTAGAGATGATTGAAACTAACCCAATTTGGAAAGAAAATTCTGGGAACCGTTGAATGCAGATACAATACCTCCAACTTCTTTCGCTCTTATGGCTACCATGAAAATACTTCAGGAGATTTGCACAAGAAAAAGAAACAAAATCTTGTTTAAATCCGTCGGTCGCACTTGCTTGAGTAAATTCGTGTGAACTGACACCCATTTAATGATCATTCGGCATGCATTTAATTCCAAGCCATTCCATTACATGTCACATGAGTTGTTGTACTCATTTTCCATAATTAGAAATGACATTCTTGAATGTGCCATAATACTCCTTACTCGGCCATCATTTTTCTCTCCAGGGCGCACCACTTACGGATGTGACTTTTACTGTCAAAGTGAACTTTGAACTTTGAACCTTGAACTTTGAGTTTGAAAACGTTCAACGGTTCAAGTTCAACGAGAAAGAAAACAATTGCAATACACAACAGCCTCAATGGTCTTAAAGCAGGGAACGAGCAAGACAGGACTGGCGCACAATGAACCTTGAACCTTGAACCAAAACGGTTCAAAGGTTCAAGTTCAACAAGAACTTTCTAACATGAGCACTCACCACTGTCATAAAACAAAGCCGCGGGGACAAGCAAAACTAAAGACGAGTAATGAACTTGAACTTTGAACTTTTCAAGGTTCAATTACCTAAGTTCAAAGGGGAAAACAAACATTAAAAGAACACCTTTGAATTTAAATTTAAAGGGGAACTAACATTGGCTCTGATTGGGGACTAGGACGGCAACGGACCAAGAAATGAACCTCAGAATCTCTGGTTTCGCAATTCAACCTCAAACACAAAGAAAACCGAGACAACAACAAAAACGAAACAATAACAAACAAAGCACAACAAAATTATATGTACAAGACCAACAGGGGAGACTTGCTTACAACTAATATAGTTTCAAATCTTGCCCATTATAGGACAAGGGAAGAACTGTGCCATCCTGGTATGCTAACTTAAATGAGCTAGGGCCCTTTACCTCGTGAATCAGAAATGGTCCTTTCCAGAGTGATTCAAACTTTCCATGTGCTCCTTTTGGTTCTCTTCTACTATTCAAGAGTAAAACTTGATCACCCTGCATGAATTTTCTTGGCCTAGCCTTGCGATCAAAAATCTTCTTGACCCGCTGTTGATGTTTTGTGAGGCGATCAACCAATTTTTCCCGTTCCTCTTCGATTCTGGCCAGGTACATAATTCTTTTCTCCAATGCATTTTGAAAATATGCGTCTTCAAGAACCATCTGTAATTTAGAAACAGCTAACTCCATAGGAAGAGAGAGTTGAGCTTCGACTCCATATACAAGTTCAAATGGGGACATTCCAATGGCTCTTTTTGGAGTCATACGATTAGCCCAAAGAGCCTCATACAACTTTTTATGCCAATCTTTTGAATTTTCACTCACCAGATTTTTCATAATATTAATCAGATTTTTATTACTGGATTCTGCTTGTCCATTACCTTGTGGGTAATAATCTGATGAATGAGCAAGAGAAATCATATGATCATAACAAAACATTGAGATCTCAGTGGAAGAGAAATTGGCTGCATTATCAGTTACGATTTTCTGCGGAACACCAAAACGAACCAAAATATTCTCCTTAAGGAAATTGCAAACAATCTCAGAAGTTGTCTTCTTCACCGGAATGGCCTCAACCCATTTAGTAAAGTAATCAGTTGCAGTTAATATATGTGTATGTCCAGCACTTGATGGAGGCGATAGTGGACCTATAAAATCTAAACACCATTGTTTAAACGGTTCATCGATAACTACAGGTCTGAGAGGTAATGTTGCAAGTTGTGGCTTTCCACTAAACAATTTGCATTTCTCACACTTAGCTACCCAAGCATAAGCGTCCTTAAACATACCAGGCCAATAGTAACAATTTCTTAAAATTTTGTAGGTAGTAATATTTGAGAAGTGACCACCACAAGCATCATTATGAAATGTTTTCAGTAAAACCTCACATTGTGCTCTATCCACACACCGAAGAAAAGTTCCATCTAGGCCTTTCTTATACAATATGTCATTAAAAATCACATACTTAGCTGCTTTCAACTTCAAATTCCTTTTTTCTCTAGAGGACAGGCGAGCAGGACATTCTCCATATGTTAAGTAAAAGGCTACATCTGTGAACCATTCATCCTGTAGACTAACAAACAAAGTTAAAGGTAAGCCCTCTTCCTCTTCTTGATTTTCTGCAATTAAGCAACATAATCCCTGTCCACGAACTAACTTAGTTGGCTTGATATCTAAATCAAATTCCTGAACTTTTGAAATCCAAGTTGCTCTATTGTTCATTCCTACTTCCTATTGAGTCAAGATACTCTTAACTGTAGAGTTTGGTACGAAGACAATTGAATGAGAATGTAAAATGTAGTACCTGAACTGTTTAACAACCTTAACAACCACAAAAGCTTGCTTCTCAATTAATGAATAGTTTAATTCATGTTTTTTTAGTGGGACGCTCATAAATGCAATCGGGACCTCTTCACTTGATCCATTTTCCTGCAAAAGGATGCCAGACATCGTGTGCTCAGAAGCATAACAATACATGATGAAATCTTTTTTGAAATCAGGATTAATCAACGTTTGAGCTTCTACAATTGCCCTTTTGATCTCCTCAAAAGCTTTCCTCACTTCCTCTTTCAATTTAAAGTTCTATTTTTCACTCATCATTCCTACAATATGTTTAGTGACTTCAGCAAAATCTGGCACAAATCTCCTGAGAAAGCTTACCTGACCAAAGAATGATTTGATACCACTCCTGTCTGACGGCAAACTTAACTGTTGGATAGCTCTAACACGATCAGGATCAATCTTGATACCATCTTGCAAAACTATATGTCCTAAAAGCTTTCCTTCAGTAACACAGAAAACTAATTTCTTTGGGTTAAGAGAAATACCATGATCTTGGCATCTTTGCAACACAGTGTCTAAATCCTTGAAATGATCTTCCTTTTCTTGGAGAAAACTGTTAAATCATCCAGATACACAACAATTATCTTACCAATCAGGTGACCAAATGAAAGGTTCATTACTCTTTGGAAAGTGGCCCCAGCGTTTATCAGATCGAAAGGCATATGATTATAGGTAAAAGTTCCCCATGGTGTTGTGAAGGTTGTTTTGTGTTGATCTTCTTTTGCCACACTTACTTGATTATACCCGGAGAAACCATCAAGCATTGACATCATTTCAAATCCAACAACAGCTTAGAGAATGTGATCCATCACTGGTAAAGGATAATTGTCTTTTAGGCTAGCTTGATTCAGATTCCGAAAATCAACACAAATTCTCATTTCTCCATTTTTCTTACGAACCGAAACAATATTAGCCACCCATGTGGAATGATGAATTGGATAGATGATCCTTGCCTGAAGCATTTTGTCTATTTCTCTAAAAATAGCATCTGCCACTTTGGGGTTATAACTCCTTAGTTTTTGTCTGAAAGGTGCCACTCCTGGTTTAAGGGGAATATGATGTTGAAATTGACCATTTCTAAAATCTTTCAAATCTTCATAAGACCAAGCAAAAACATCAAGAAACCTTCGCAACAGTTCAACAAACAAATGCCTTTCTTTTTTAGTGCAGCATTTACCCAAATTAACCATTTTTGGATTATTTTCATCACCAATATTAATTTTCTCATATTCACCTGGTGAATTAGCATCTTGAGAATTAGTTCCTTTTACACACTTGTCGTTGCAGTCAAATAGGCTCTCTAAGGTTACCAACCCTTTCGAGATCCAATTACCTTTGAGTTGGACCACTCCCTCTTTGAAGCTTCCCTTCTCATTTGGACAAAACTCATTACATCAATTTTTTGAACCTTCAAAATAAGAAGAAGCAAACATAGCAGCATTTTGTAAGAACTTATCAATATGTTTATCATCTTCAAACACTTGCCAAAAATCTGAATTATCGAGAACGTTTGGATGATA
This sequence comes from Cryptomeria japonica, assembly GCF_030272615.1. Taxonomy (NCBI): domain Eukaryota; kingdom Viridiplantae; phylum Streptophyta; class Pinopsida; order Cupressales; family Cupressaceae; genus Cryptomeria; species Cryptomeria japonica. The sequence goes on along the minus strand of NC_081408.1, from coordinate 679,140,548 downwards.
AATTACTTCAATTCTGTAAACATTAGTACCAAAATCTGGATGTGGAAGTAATAAAGATGCTGACACTGCTAAAGAATCTGCACGGGAATTTTGACTTCTGGGAATAGCCTCTATTGAAAACGCATCAAAATACTCAATTTCATCCCAAACTCTGTTTCTATAATGCTTGAGCCTCTCATTTTTCACAGAATAGCGACTGTGAACCTGATTAACAATCAATTTTGCATCACCCTTAGCGCACAATAGTCTAATTCCTCTTTTCCTCGCTTGTTCTATCCCTAGCAATAATGCTTCATATTCTACAGTGTTATTTGTATTTTTAAACTCTAGTTTAAATGAAAAAGGAATCTTCTCACCCTGTGGAGAAATAAGTACCACTCCAATGCCAGATCCAGTAGATGCACAACTTCCATCAAATTCCATTGTCCATAACTCTGCAGCGTGATCAACCACATCTTCTGACATATTTTTTATGTCATCAGAGAAAAGCAAATAGTTACCAAATTTACATTCCTGATACAATATTTGTGATTTTGGATCATCAAAAGGAAAAATTGTAAATTTGAATTTTGGTTCTGGCATGAGAGTAATCTTTTGTTTTCCCATAGGAATTGTTGCCTCAGACCAATCCATTTTAATCTCACGACCTAGGTCTTTACAAAAAGTTCTACTTAACAACATTCCATAACTTGCTGGAATATCAGCAACCAATATTGTGAGCTTTACTCTTTTATTGGGATGAACTGCTAAAGCAACTTGAGTGTCTTTAATCTGACCAAGTAAAGGAATCTATTTAGAATCCATTGAGAAACATTTACCAAAGGTTTTAGTAAGTGTGAGACCTAATGCTTTGGCCACTATAGAAGGCATTATATTATCTGAAGCTCCCGAATCAATAATACAATTATTAAGTTTATAACCATTGATAAATAAGGAGACATAGAAAGGCTCAGGTTTCTGGTCAAGCATATGTGATGGTTCAACAGATTCATTAACTGACACTTTTGATGTAAAAGTATTCGTTTGTCCTACTAACTGAGCTTCAGTATTGAATGGTAAAGACTCAAAGTTTGTCAATAATAAATCAGTAGGTTGCAACTGAGAGTTCTCCCTCCGCACATATTTAATCAACTTTTCCATCTCTTTAGGATTCAGTCTGAGGTATTCAGTAGGAGAGATCTGAATTTTTTATGTTTTGCAAAACTCAACAATATCAAAAGGGATATCAAACTCAGGTCGCTTCAATATTTGAACCTCTTGAACCTTTGAACCTACTTCTGAATTTCAGTTCATAGGTTCCTTACCCTTGGTTGAATTTTCATAAGATGATGGAGTGTTTGTATTTTTAAATTGATGTTGGTTTCTAGTGAGAACAACACAAGAGGGATATTCAAGGGTTACCAATATATCACCTCCTCTATCTTATTCAGACTCATATTCAAGGAAGTGTATTCCAGAGTCGCCAGGCTGTCCATGAATTTCCCCTATTAAGCCAGGCTCATTTAGAACTTCTCCTGTGCTAAGCATCTGTGCATGTCTCACCATTTCTGGACAAGAGTTACCATCATGATCATCTGTTAAGTGAAAGATGCACATATTTCTTCGGGGAGGGGGTGCTTCAATGGCTAATCTTCGCTGAGTTGGGGGCAATTGTAAAGCTTTATTTCCTGTCCCGGCAGGCTGATTATTAGGCCATCTTGGAATATCTTGATAAGGTTGAGGGTATGACGTATTAGCCTTGGGGAATTGTCTTTTGAGAGTGATCACATCATTGACCAATATTTGGATTACGAGATCAGAGGAAGTTATGGAAGTTGATGGCTGTGAGTAGCAGCTTGAACTTCTCTCCTCCATTTGCCTGCATTGTTCAGATCATCTTCTAATTATACTGCAGTGGTTTTGGCAGTAGCTAAATCCTGGACTCTTTGCCTACGAATAAAGAAACTTATTTCTGCAAGCATTGCATTAATGAAGAAACATTTCAAATTATCATCAGAAGGTCTCCGATTAACCAGAATCTTATGAACAATCTTGTCAAACTTTGCCACAAAGTCTCTCATAGATTTGGGTATCTCCTTTTTCAGTTGAGCTAATTGGGCTAAAAGAGAATGTTCATCTTCTGCCACTTTAAACCTATCCTCAAACCTAGTTTTCAAGTCCTGCCAGTTTGCTATTACACCATTTGGCAAATGATAAAACTAGTAAGCTGCTATTTCAGTCAATGTCTGGATGAACAACCTTATTGCTACATCTTCATGTTGAACCGCCAACATGCCACATGCAACATTAAAAGCATTCAAATGCTCATCAACTGTAATTTTCCCATCACCATTAAACTTAGGTAAATTCTCTCTAGAACCTTTAGGTAAGGGATTCAAATTTGCTCCAAGGGCAAGTGGCCCTACTGCTGGACCCCAGGGATTATTTGCAGCCATGGGAAGGATAATATTCAGAGGGGTAGGATTAATCACAGAGGGAAAGACAACACCATGTAAAGTCAAAGAATGGCAAATAGAAGATTGGGAAGGAATGGAGGGAGATCTTGGCGGCCTACTTCTTGCCCTTCTTTGAGGTGTAAAGGAAGGGAAGGAATTTAGATTTTGAAATTCCTCAAAAACTGAATCAACTAACCCTTCTCGTCTTTGGGATCTAGTATATCTTCTGGTCTCCAGTGTGCTCACACCCTTTAGACCTCAAAATAAACTTCGAACCAATTCAAAATAACTTATGGCTGTATAGCTAATCTCATTATTCGACTCCCCAGCAGAGTCGCCAAAAATCTATTAGGATACAGATTTGTCTTTAATTAATGTGGAAATTATTGATCTTTGTAGAACCCTCAAATAAAAGACAAAACGTATCAACAGTTGGATAATCACGTAAGTAATTAACCTCTATATACGAGTACAGCTTCCCTTGAATAATTTCCAATGAATGGAAATATTTAAATAACTTGAATATACTTTTAACCAGAAAGTAATAAAGGAGGCTAACATCCACACATATGCATGATATGAACATGATCTCTATATGAATAATTCTAGTAAATAGAACCTACAGATTCTATCATTAACTTCAATATCTTGACTTATGGAATTTATAAACCAACCACATCCATTAAAATATACAAGAGATTTTCATAGAAATCAATTATCACTACACTGAAAGCTAAATTCACACAGAAATTCACTTTCATGAACTTAAACACACAGATTCAAGTCTGTAAAAAAAAGATCCATTCCCTTTATTCATAGATAAAGTTTTTATGAAAATCCCACATATTATGAAGTATAAAATAGTAAGTCTATATTCTTCCACAAATTTTTGAGCCTTTTTCCAGGTTTTCGTCAGAGTATATATAGCCTCCAGGCTAAAATTGTTCATTACAAAAACAACCAGAGTAAAACTTTAACTCTCTCCAAGAGTTAAAAGAAATTTCAGTTATAGAAAACAACTGCCTAAGACTTGAAAAAGAAAATGGTATAAGCCACATGCGATAACTATGAGATTACGCTTCAGCAGTCAAGGTGGCATCCTCCTGTGCATCTTGAGGTGAAGGATTGCTACGAACATTACGCCACTCCAGATGGGCTGCGGAAAAATTGAGGATGAGCTGATAATGTGGCAAGCCAATATGTAATATTCGTTGTTTCCAGACCTCTTTCTTCTTGCTTACTTGCATGACTTTGCCTTTATGAGTCTCAAGATGATCAAAACAAACAGTTAGCATAGACTCAATCCGCACAATCTTAGAGAAATCTTCAATGATTAGGGATTTTTCTTCTTGAACTTGTTGAATCCGATTCTCAAAAGCTTGAATCATCTTGGCAGAATCTTCAAGTGTTTGCTCACCTTCTTTCAGGAGTTGAATATCTATGCATTTCATGTCCTTTTTGTTGGTGTAAATAATTATTCATCATGGATATTATTACACTTTACTTAAGTTTACTTAGGATAATGCATTTCATAGTAGTTTGGGTATGAGACACTTGGGTGTTTGTGCCACATTGGGATAGTGTGTGTAGAAGAAATTCCACCTTTTATGGTGTTGATCTTGTTGTTACACTCTACTCTTGTAGTTACACTCCACATTCAGTGGGTGATCCACCTCATGTGGACTATTATATTATTTGTCCTACCTACCCACACCTATTTCCTACCTACCCTTGTTTCTTATTGAGCCACATGTCATGTTTGTGTGCTCACATATCCCTAGCCTTGCCTATATAAGCAAGCTCATCTACATTGTAAACAACTATTGTAATCATATTATTAATCATTTTCTATTGATGAGAATACAGTTTAATCTTGTCCCATATTATGTCTCTATTTTGTACATTTCATTGAGCTCTTGATCTTGGCAAAATCTCACATGGTATCAGAGCCATTGGGGCTTCATTGATTCGTCTTGAAGAGGCATTATTGCGACGTCAAGAGGCAGATCTGAGGAGCAACATCTTTTGGAGGCGTCCTAGACCAGATCCGACCCCGCCATTGCATCCAGAAGGTCGTTTCCATGAATTTTGGTTATAAAGTCGGCCTATTTTGGTGAGGAAAAATTTTTCTCCAATTTTACTATAATCGTAAGGATTTCGAAAAAAAATTATATTTTTTCGAAAAAAAAAAATTTTCTTTTTTTGAAATTTTTTTCAAAAATTAAAAAAAAAATTGTTTTTTGGGGGGTCCGCAGACACCCCCCCCCCCCTGTGACCCGTACTGTAGGTCTTCAGTGCCATCCGAACCTACCGTTTGTCGAAACTTGGTTCCCGCACCGCCGACCCGTACCCGCTGTCGCCGATCCCTGCTGCAGGTCCCCGCCGGCCACAGACCGACACCACCGCCGGTGCTCGCAGGTATTTCCAGCGCCTCTCCCACTCCTCTCTGGCAGCTGCTCCGCCCAGCGGCGCCCGCAACCACCACCGGCCTCCTCTCCGGTGCCCTCAGCCTCCACCGCCGGCCATCGGCTCCGACCGCTCTCTCCACCGGCGGCCAACCAGACCAGCGAACCCGCGCCCACCACGTCGCGGGCGGCCACTGGCCTGCGGGTAAAAACCCTTACACATCATCCGTACGGCCGCCACGAAGACGCCACGCAGAGTTGCCCAGTCAGCTTTTCTGTACGCCACATAGACAGTATGGCTTGCACAGTCACTGCGCCATGCAGTTCATCCGTACAGTACCACGCATCATCCGTACTGCCCAGTCATCCGACCAGTTAGCAGTCCGTACAGTACAGACACCCAGTCAGCAGGGGCGAAGTTTTTGCGATGGTCATACGGTCGTAAAATTTAACCTAGTGAATTGCTGATGTCAGCGCCACGTCAGCATTTTTCAAAAATTTGGCAGGCCCCTCTCATTTGCATTTTTGATTTTGCAGTTCAACTTCAAATGGCCATAACTTGCTCATTTTTGCTCTTTTTTTCGAGCAATTTTTTTTGAAATGGGCTAGAATTTCGTGCTCTCCGTAGTGGTGAAGAAATTTTTTGATTTTGATGCACGGATTTTTCAAAAGATGCAGTTTTTGGTGACTATACCTGAGTAATCCCAGTTTTTGCAACTTCAGAGGCTTCGTTTGGGGTCATACAACCTCCTTTTCAGGTGCCGTTTTTTTTTAAAGTGCATATTTTTTCATCTACTTTCACATGATGCTATCAGATTGATACCATTGTAAGTAGAAATTATACTTTCAGATTTTGGCCATTTTTGGCTCTCTTGGTACTTGTATATTTGCTTGAATCTCAGTTAGATTCATTGCACTATTGATTGAAGTCTCTTGTATCTCATTTGAGAAGTTGTAAAATTTGCATCATAAGTCCACTTTTCCTTGTTTTGCAAGTGGCTCATTGTAATCGCACTAAGTATAAAGTGCCAAAATCATCACTTTGGGGGGGGGTACTTTGATTGAGTGAATTTGGGGGGGTTTCTCTTGTGCTTTTGTGCTCTTGTGTTCCTTCCTTTTTGCTGCTATGGGTTCTTCTAAGTTTCCTCTCTTAACTCCACATAATTATGCTACTTGGAAAATTGATGCATGGAGTAAACTTATGGAAAAAGGACTCACTCATTACATTGATGGAACTATTGTTGCTCCTGCTGATCCTAAGGTTGATCCAGTTGGTCACTTAGATTGGCTCACTAAAAATATCATGGCAATTGGTACCTTAAGAAAGTATGTATCAAAGGATCTCATTTTTCATATTGAGAAATGTACTCTAATCAAGGATGCTTGGCAAAAGTTTCAAGACTTGTATGGTCAAGTTGATGAGATTAGGGGATATCAAATTGATAGTGATCTCACCATGTTAGATCCTAAGAACTTTGATACTATACAAGATTATGTCACTAAGGCAAATGAGTTGAGGGCACAACTCAAAGATTGTGGCATTGATAAGAAGGATACTCAATTGATATTCAACTTGATAGGCAAGCTTCCACAAGAATATGTAGCATTTGTTTCTAGTTTCCAAACCCATAGGATGACAATGGGTTCAAGCTACAAAATGCCTACATTTGATGCTTTCAATGAAATGTTGATGATGGAACAAACTAAGTTGATAAGCATGGGCATTCTTAAGGTTTCTAAGTCTCAAGCATTAGTGGCAAACCAAGGGAACAAAGGAAATCAAGGAAAGGACAACTCAAACAAGAAGAAATGGCAATCAAAGCCTAAGGACAAAGCACCATCTTCTCCACAACAAGGAGATTCATCCTCTTCCAAGAGAGATAATTCACCAAAGAGGGAGAGACCTACTTGTGCTTATTGTAAAAAGATTGGTCATGAGGAGCATCGTTGCCATTCTAAGAAGATTGATGAGCTCACACATATCATCAAAAAGCATAACATTGATTTGCCTAATGTCTACAAGAAGGATGATTCATCACCTTCCACTTCCTCACATTCAAAAGGAAAAGGGAAAGCATTCATGGCTTCTACAAGTGGGAAGACTCACTCTTTTAGAACAAGAAAAGGAAAAGCTCTATGTGCTACTATTAGTCATGATTCAGAGAGATGGCTTCTAGATTCAGGGGCTTCTCATCATATGGCATCTTCGCAGTCTATGTTCTCTACATTTGAGCTTTGCACCATGCCACATATTTTGATGGGCAATCATACATACATGGATGTGATTGGGAAAGGATCTATTGACATTGAGGATAACTCCTTCAATGATGTGTTGTGTGTACCCCACTTGACAAACAATCTCCTTTCTATCTATCAAATCACACATGGCGCAACTAAGAGAGTTGTGGAGTTCACACCTGACTCAGTTTTCATTAGAGACATGGAGACTAGAGCTATCATTGCGACTGGGGTGGTTGATCATGCATCTCGGTTATACTCCTTTTCAGATTTTGTTGATGATGATGATTTCACATTTGATGATTCTACACATTATGATCACACTTCTTGTGATAGTTCAGATTTTGAGGAGAACTTTGGACACTTGAACATGGGGATTCTCACATGTGACCCCATTCTTGAGTCTTGTATTTCATCTCCTCATATTGATATCACATCACCTATTGCACCTGATGATGCAAATAGTGTGACAGTTTTGCCTTCATATGATTCAGTGCAGCAGGATATTTATTGTCTTCCAGATTCAGATTCATGGGATGATTACTTGACAGATATTATAGGTTTGTTTGTGGAATCCTACATTGCAGATTTGGGAGACATCATTGATGACATTCATCTTCTCTTTGATGAAGGTGATCCTTCTTCGATTGATGTGAGGGCACAGTCTGACCCTCTTGTTCATTCTCTACATGATCATTCTTTCAAGGTTGACATGATTGTGGATACTTATGTACAGTAGTTGGAGGAGGTCTCTTTATGTTTTGAGGAGACACGTGAGTCTTTGGGACATGTTCTACATCCATCTCCACTAGATCTTGGAGTGCCTTTTTCAGCAGTGTGGCACAGTTTACCACCTTTGGAGGGGGTATCTTTCAGCATCGACATGGGGACACTTGAGCAGTTTTCAGAGATTCCTTTCATCATGAGTTTTCTTCATACATCTTCCCTTCATGATTGGGGAGACTTCATGGATACACCTTTGGTTTTGTTTCTTCCTAAGGGGAGGAATGTTGTTCGACGTTCGTGGAGTAGTTTCTTCATACATCGAGCTTCTATCATTGGTGCAGATTCTCCATTGAGGGGGGTCACAGTTTGACTTCTCTTCTTCTCTCATATGGGGGGGACTTTTTCCTCACATGGGGTTTTGTTCTTCACATTCTTCTATGAGAGTTCTCTTGTATAATTTTCATCTCTCTTTTGGGGGAGGGTTTTTTCCCATTGGGTTTTTCTCTCTTTCCCCACTTTGTGAGAGATTGCATTGCATTGGTTTGCATGCATTTGCATTTGTACATGGGTACCTAACATGGCCTCGTAGCCGGGACCCATCTTGCATTGCTTAGTTGCATTGTAGACTTAAGTGCATTCCCCTAAGTTGCACTTAAGGGGGGGTGTTGGTGTAAATAATTATTCATCATGGATATTATTACACTTTACTTAAGTTTACTTAGGATAATGCATTTCATAGTAGTTTGGGTATGAGACACTTGGGTGTTTGTGCCACATTGGGATAGTGTGTGTAGGAGAAATTCCACCTTTCATGATGTTGATCTTGTTGTTACACTCTACTCTTGTAGTTGCACTCCACATTCAGTGGGTGATCCACCTCATGTGAACTATTATATTATTTCTCCTACCTACCCACACCTATTTCCTACCTACCCTTGTTTCTCATTGAGCCACATGTCATGTTTGTGTGCTCACATATCCCTAGCCTTGCCTATATAAGAAAGCTCATCTACATTGTAAACAACTATTGTAATCATATTATTGATCATTTTCTATTGATGAGAATATAGTTTATTCTTGTCCCATATTATGTCTCTATTTTGTACATTTCATTGAGCTCTTGATCTTGGCAAAATCTCACACTTTTGCATGATATTGATCAATTCTTTTAACTCCTATGACAGTTTTACCGATTCTTCATGCCCCTGCTCAATGATTGAGTTTCTCCATTTGATATTTTCCTTACATACAAAAAGTATATTATCATCTAAACCCTGTACTGGTTTCTCTACCAAGAAATTCATGACACCATATCTCTGAGTATCTCTCATCTGTTTTGACACAACCACCCATTTATTTCTTTCTTTTTCCCAAGAAAGTATTTCTGTTTCCAATTCTTTACTTACAGATTCTGCACTCTCAAACACTTTAATCAAGTCAGAAATATAGCTCACTCCTTGCTGAGCAATTGATTTCAGCCAATCACTAAAGACATCTATTACCATTCGCCTTCTTTGAACCTGATCCAGTAATTTCTAGTTCATGGGTGATTTGGGATCAAAAGACACAGGTATCTGAGAAAGTGGCTGAGGATTAGGATCTTGCAAAGCATTAATATACTGAGCCATCTACACTATACTCTGTTTCATCTCGCTTTTATCTTTCTCATCTTTCCAAGTCCTCATGAGCATTCTTTAGGTAGAGGTCTCTAGGTGCTTGGCATCTGTAGCTCAAGAAGCCACTCCTAGGTCAATCTTATCAATAATGAAATCTTTCTCAGTAATTGTTTGAGCATCTTTATCTGTTGGAGGTCGGGCTACTTCTGCCACCCAATGTCCTGTTTGCTCATCTACATCAATCATGGCTTCAGTTTTGACTTTCTTGCTTTTTGATGCTCTTCCCAAACACTTACTGACCATATCCTCCATTGGAATAGAAATTGGTAACACATTTCACTTCTTGCTAAGAGAAGCACTTAACCATTTCAGAGTTGCGGGTGTTTCCTTGGCTGAAGGAATTGATTGACTCATACCGTAGACTGTCATTGCATGAAGAGGGTCCTCTGTTTCTTGAACCTCTGTTTCCTTATCTGTGGTAGCAATAGTTGGATTTTCTGATACCTGAGTATCCATCACTCCTTGATCTTCTTCCTCTGAATTTAAATCTATCACAGGAGTATTGGGAAGGGATATCTGGCTGTGCTTTTTGCTACGGGAGCGTGTAATGTGAACAGGGGATGGACTTTGTGAAGGTTCTTGTAGACTAGCAATTTTCACTGTTTTAGCCCTTTGCTTCTTATTACCTACAATATCAATAAGAAAGATAGAAGGAGGAGAAGAGATTTGTGAGGTTACATGAGTATGGTCAACTGTTTACTCCTTGGTGGTAAGATGGACTATTGTTTAAAACATTGGTCCCTTAACCATCTTTCAGTTCGTCTAATAACATTGAAAGTCTTTGCTTGAATGGTGTCGTCTCCCTTTCTATTCCAATCCACTTCAGGAATAGGGTGCCCTTGTATCTTTTCATAGAACTCGGAGTCAACAACATCCTCATCGTTGTCCTCCTATACACCGAAAACATTAATGGGTAACTTTAGTGTAACAACCTGTGAAACTGTGAGCCTTGACCATAATCTTTTTCTAACTTCAAATTCATCAAAGCAGTTTTCCCAATAGTCTTCTAACTAAGGTTCATGACAAAAATCACTGCCCACATCTAAGCTTTTTATGGCATAGTTCTGACTATCAAATCTGTGTCTAGCAACATATGACTATAGGTTGAACTTTCTGAATTCTAACTCAAGGTTCAAGGCATCTGATACAGATTTGCAACTATAATAACCTAGTTCAATAGGAAAAACAACTCTAGACTTCCCTCCCCTCTCTTTGTCAATATGAGCAAGTTGTTGACTAACTTCAATTAGAATGTAACTATCTAGGGCATATCTAGGTAACCTAAAAGGTTCTCCTTGATAACCACCAACTCTAACATAAGTAAACTGAGCAAACTGAATAAAGAAACTACCATAGTTACTTACGAACTCCATTGCTTATGAAGATAGTCTTTTATTTGTATTTCCCTGCAATTCATAAACCAATCTTCCTGCAAAAACATCATTCCATCTAATAAAATTCTCGGCATACCTCTGCTGCTGCAAGTGAGGATAATACTCGTAAACCCTTATCCCGTCAACCCAGGGTTCATGATATAAACCATTCCAATCTTGAGTACAGGCCAGCATGTAGAACAAGTACGAGGACATATGAAAATCATACATTCCTACAAATTTCTTTAAACTTTCATGTAGCCTTTCTGCTATAACCTGCCCCCAATCTAGATAAGCACTCCCATTCAACATAACCTGAATGTAAAAATACATCCAATCTTCCCAGTAGAATGCATGAGCATTTCCTTTTAATCTATTCAGCAAAATCACAATATCCCGTACCTCTGTTATTAAATGTTCCTGGGTGAGTGGCCGTGGTAGCCTAGAACCTCCCTTTTGAACCTTTAGTAACCAGTTTCTTGCAATTATGCTCTTGTATATACTATGTTTCTCATAAAAGAAAGAATATGAAGTACCAATCATCCAATCTTCATATGGCTCTTTGTGTGGAATTCCCATAGCTGCAATCACCGTCTCTCTATCTATCTTCAACAAGACCTCACCGGAAATTGTCCTAATACATATGTGCTCTACATCATACCGATTCATGCACTCTATCACCAATTCAGGACATGGCGCCGCAATCGGAAAAGTAGCAGCTTCAATTAAACCACTTCCCACAATTTTCTCCATCATAGAATTCTGAGCAGGATTCTTCGCCCTTTCTAAGAAATCAGAAAGGTCCGCCTGTGCTAATGAAGTATCACCAATTTCTGGCAGACAACTAACCAAACTGGAAGTATGACCCAGCTTTGGCAGAGTCAGTCTCATAGGAGTCCCTCTCATATTTATCAAGCAATTCAGGAACCAAAAATAAATTTCCACAATGGAAATGAACAGCAGCTAGTTTCTGAACAAGAAAAGACAGAGGAGTAGAGATGATTGAAACTAACCTGATTTGGAAAGCAAATTCTTGGAACCCTTTAATGCAGATACAATACCTCTGACTTCTTTCTCTCTTACGGCTACCATGAAAATACTTCAGGAGATTTGCACAAGAAAAAGAAACAAAATCTCGTTTAAATCTGCCGGCCGCACTTAATTGAGTAAATTCGTGTGAACTGACACCCATTTAATGATCATTCGGCATGCATTTAATTTCGAGCCATTCCACTACATGTCACATGAGTTGTTGTACTCATTTTCCATAATTAGAAATGACATTCTTGAATGTGCATTAATACTCCTTACTCGGCCATCATTTTTCTCTCCAAGGTGCGCCACTTGCGGATGTGACTTTTACTGTCAAAGTGAACTTTGAACTTTGAACCTTGAACTTTGAGTTTGAAAAGGTTCAATGGTTCAAGTTCAATGAGAAATAAAACAATTGCAATACACAACAGCCTCAATGGTCTTAAAGTAGGGAACGAGCAAGACAGGACTGACGCACAACGAACCTTGATCCTTGAACCAAAATGGTTCAAAGGTTCAAGTTCAACAAGAACTTTCTAACATGAGTGCTCTCCTCTATCATAAAACAAAGCTGCAGGGACAAGCAAAACTAAAGACGAGTAATGAACTTGAACTTTGAACTTTTCAAGGTTCAATTACCTAAGTTCAAAGGGGAAAACAAACATTACAAGAACACCTTTGAATTTAAATTTAAAGGGGAACTAACACTAATCAATCTACAAACCCCAACTAATATTTGATTTGAACATTTTCAAACAATTGTACCACTAAAAATGTGTTCAATTACCTTCTTCCCACGTTTTGGCGTCTTCTAGGAATTCTTTTTCTTAGGACGAGCCCTAGATGTGGAGGGGGTACCCTAAAAAAACAAAATTAACATGAGATATTAGTACAGATAATATATTAAACATAATTTTAAAAATCTAAAATGAAATGACTTCAATATTCCATCAAAACAATACACAAAAAGGGTTGTACAAAATATGATACCGTATAGCCTTGTAGACCAAAACCGATCACTAAGAGTGTGATGTCATCAATCTGGGACATTTCACCCCCTGTCAACACCTACAAACCAAAAATTGGACCAAGCATTAAAGATAGTTAGTATATCTTGTATTTTTTTGAATTCAAAGTGTACTATTCTATTTTAACATGTTACAAAATTTATACCTCAGGCATCAAAGTTGCAATTGTAGTAACTGGGGGAGGAGTATGGGATACCGTTGCTGCATTTTGAAATGCATATTATTTGTCTCAATTTAAATCAATGTGTAAATGAAAATTCATTTATGTAATTACAAATTTAAAGTGACTGATAAATAAAATGCTATGAATTCAAATCAACACACCTGTGTCTGTCGCTCATGGGCAAACACCATGTCCATCAACTCATCTGTCAGCGCGAGATCCTCAACCGTGCGGGCCTAACATCTACTCCCATAAATTGTGCATGAATGAGATGTGGATCCATCTGCACCGGTTGCATCATCTATCCCCGAGCGACTGACACACATATGTTGGATGGGGTCTCTGTCGCCACCTGGAGCAAATAATGGCTCATCATCCAATACAATAGGGTGTGCTAACAACATCCCATGTTGGATGATGGCACAAATCAATGTTGTGGCCACCTGAAGAGTCTATAGCTCCATCGACTCTTTCAGCTCTACTGGGACAACATGATGCACCTTGGGTTTGGGTGCTAGGGGGCGGAAACTCTCTGCGGGTAATCGCCTATGGGCTCCGGGTCTATCATGGGCAGAGCCAACACCTCTACCATGGAACTCTCTCATGTCAAAATAGTTTGGGCACACATTGAGCACAAACTCACAATATACTTTTCTCAAAAAATATAATGGCACCTCATAATTATTACAAGGTGGATCATCAAAGACCATCCACCACCTCTGCCAAAAAAGATTCTTCATCTACACATTGGTACACCAATGTATGGGAAACCCCTTTGCATTAAGAGGTAATGATTGACCAGTTTTGAGATCAATGAAAAGGGCACATATTTTTGTTTTTTACTCCCTCATATGATAGCCCATCGACATAGAATTGACGACACCTATCCCTAAAGTTTCCCCATTTGGTAATTTGTGTGGAAACAACTATGGCACCACTAGATAATGTTTCTAGGCTAGTGGCGAGGGATTGATGATGCTCAAGTTCAGATGTTTTCAATTTAACAATTAGTCTATTGATTTTAGATGTATTTTGTCCTAACTGATTAATTAATTGCTCCTATGTTTCAAGTGTGCGGTCAAAAGGAGGAATTGGGAGTGTATCTTGTGGGTTTTTAGGAGGTGCATTTGGTTGTTCTTGTTGTGGATTAGAAGAATCTAGTTTTTTAAACAAAAAATGGAAAAACTTTATCAAAATTAATGAAATTAAATTCAAAATATAAAACAAATTGAACAAATGAGAAAGAAAGAAAAAAATAAACAAAAACTAACCTTGATCCCTAGTGTTTGGAGGAGAAATATAGAACCCCGTTCGCGGTTTAGGAGAGAAAATGAAGAAAAAACAAACTAAAAATGAGTTATTCACGGGAAAATAAGACCCAGTTTTTTTTTAACTTTTTTTGACAAGCACCGCGTACACAGTTGTATTGGGATTATTAGCGCATATGCGCTCATTTTCCTATAAGTAGCACGTATACGCTCATTTTCCTAGAGGTAGTACGTATGTGCTACTTTCCCTAAAAGCAGCGCGTATGCACTACCTTCTCTAGGCTCAGGAACAACAAACCTAAGCGCATACGCGATCATTTCAAATTTTAGAATCATGTACGCTCTGCTTGTTTCTCCATGTTTTGTTTGGGTGGTGTCCACTTTTCTGACCACCATCTTTGTGCACATACCCATTTATCAAGCTCGACATGGAAAAGGCTTATGATAGATTCTGATGGTCCTTCCTTCAGAAGATTCTTAGGGCTTTTGGTTTTGTTGATGAATGGATCCAATGGGTTATGAGTTGTGTTTCGTCTACCTCATTCTCTGTGTTAATTAATGGAGATCATACTGAGTTGTTTGGTGCGTCCAAGGGCCTTCGTCAGGGGGACCCTCTTTCCCCATACTTATTCATTCTTCTGGCTTAGGGTCTGGGGAGATTAATTAAGTATAATGTGGGACTGGGTATTATTCATGGTTGGAGTTGGGGTAATGACATACCTCCTCAGTCCCATTTGCAATTTGTGGATGATAGGGCCCTGATGGGATTGGCTAGGATCAGAGAAGCTCTAAATCTGCATAAAATCTTGGATGTCTATCTTGTGGCTTCTAGCTAGTTGATCAATGAGGATAAATCTTCCATTATCTTCTTCAACACACCTAGAACTATTCAGTTGAGGATTGTTCATATCTTCAAATTCCAGGTCGGTTCTCTTCCCTTGACTTGCCTGGGTATTCCTATCTTTGTTGGTAATCCTCCCAGGGACTCTTGGCAGGGTATTTTGGACAAATTTATCATGAAGGTTGAACATTGGACTCATAGATGGTTATCCTTTGTTGGGCGGGTTCAACTAATCCAGTCGGTGGTCCATGCTCTTCCGATTTATAGGTGTATGCTCCAAGTGGCCCCAAAGTGGTCTATGAAGGAATTGGATTCTTTTGCAAGGCAATTCTTATGGGCAGGCAATCTGTCCTCCCATAAATGGAGTCTTATCAAATGGCTCTTGGTGTGTAGCCCAAAGTAGTTGGGTGGGCTTGGCTTAAGGCAGTCTTCTTTATTTGGAGAGGCTTTGGCGGCTAAATTGTACTGGAGGTGGTGTGTTGAACAAGATAGAGGTTGGGCTAGGGTTTTATCTTTCAAGTATATGTAGAGGATCCTGAAGGAGAAAACTACAAGATATCCGCTAGCGGGAAAAGGCTCTACAATTTGGAGTACTCTCAAGAAAGTAGCTACACTAATAAAAGAAGGTCTTTTTTTAATCTGTAAGAGGGGAGAAGAGGTTCTTTTTTGGTTTGATTCTAGGGATGGCTATCCCCCTATTATTGATCAGTTTCCTAATTTAGTGAATCTTTGCCAGAGGTTCCTAAAGGCAGGGTAGTCTAGAGTGAGCGAATTTAAGTCTGTTTATAGGTGTGGGCAACTGGAGATGGTGCGGTGGAAGGTTCCTAATGATTGGTCGGTTGTTGATATGGAGGAAGATTGCGCTGAGCTTCATGGCATTTTGTCTAGTAGACATTGTAGTTCCCTTAAGGATAGGGATATACTTGCTTGGTCCCCAAATCCTAAGGGGGTTTTTACTATTGCCAATGGGTACCAGGAGTTGTTGTTTCGTCGCTTGGAGGGGAGGGAGGTGCACTGGTGGAAATATTTTTGGAACAATTTCTCTTGGCCGAAGTGTAACTATTTTTCTTGGACTTTGTCTTTGAATAGATGTCTAACCCGGGACAATATTCGCAAGTGTGGGTTGCATGGGCCTTCCATCTGTGTTTTGTGTGGTAATGGAGAGGATGATTCCTCTCACCTATTCTTCAGATGCTCTTTCTTGTTCCTACTCTAGCATTACTGGTGGGGGGTGTGGAAGCACCCCTATGTTCACGCAGATTCTTTGGTGGAGTTTTGGAGTAGTTTGGGCAGGCCTCCTATTTTGTCCTCTTTTCTCAAGATTGTCTAGCACATTGGGCCCATTTTTATACTTTGGTAGATATGGTTAGAGAGGAATAGGAGCATCTTTAGGGATGTCAGACTGTTAGTTCAGCAAATGTGGAGTAGAATCATTGGCATGATCCAGGAGACGGTCGAAGCTAAATGTGAGGTGCATTTTCCTCTGGATAGAGGAGAGGTTGATATTGTGAGTAGGTTGGGTTTGCAAGAGATGTCTCTTGTCTCGGCTTGTGTTAGGAGAGGTAGACATGATAAGAAAGTTGCCCCCTCAGGATGATTTCATTAATATTAACACCGATGGCTCCTCTCGAGGTAATCTAGGTCCTACTGGGATTGGGGGGTTGGTAGGGATTGTATGGGGGTTGTGGTTTTCTTCTTTTTAGTTCATAAAGGGCAGTAGTCTAATAATTTTATGGAGGGACTTGCAATTTTCTATGCCCTAGAGCATGCATATGAGCTGGGGTGGCGTAAGGTTATCTGTGAATCAGATTCGCAGATTATTATTAATCTATTGATTGAGCAGAAGGTGAGTGGGATAAATTGGCAATTGGCAGGGATTGTGCACCAGATTTTGTAAATTAGTGCTATGATGGAGAGGGTGTCTTTTATCCACATTCCTAATGGATGGAATAGAGATGCAGATTGTTTGGCTAAGTGGGCTTCGGAACATGGTGATGTTTGGAAAGTTGAGGGTTGGGAGCATCTTTCCCCTGATTACTATTAGGACTTGCATAAGATCTTCGTTGAGGATATGGATAGTTATGAAGCTGGTTGATTTTTGGTTGGGTTTGTTGTTCTCTTTTGGATCCTTCTGGCTCTGGCTTTCGTGTGTAATGTTGTTTTTTGATTATTAATAAAGTTTTTACCCCTTTATTCAAAAAAAAAAATCTAAATTCAAAAGCAACTTTCTATTATTAATATTTATTATGACTAGACAACAAATAATTTAAAAATAAGTTAAAGACTATAATCTAAATTAAAAAGAAACTTTCTATTATTATTATTTATTAAATACAAAAAAAAAATTAAAATCTAAATTTAAAAGCAACTTTTTATTTTTATTATTTATTAAATGTAAAAAAATTATATTTTTAAATCTAGATTTTAAAAAAAAATTAATTTAAAAAATGATATTTTTAAATCTAGATTTAAAAGAAACTTCTAATTTTAAAAATTATTTTGTTTTTAAATCTAGATTTAAAAGAAACTTCTATTTTTTTTATTTTTTTTTTGCATGTAAATCATTTCATATTCTAAAAATTGAATTCTAATAAATAATAGTCATATGAAATTTATTACTCTATGCTAAAAGTAAAGATTTTTTAAATTTTATATCTCTAGGCGTTGTCTACATAAATTTTATTTATAAAATATAGGTATGCTAGTTAATAAAATATTGAAGCCCTTAAAAAACGCCCAAGTATGTTTTAAAAAATCAAACAATCCATGAATGTTTTATCACTAAAGAGATGTAGCATCTCACAAGTGTCTCACCATAGACTAACCAAGCATGTTGAGAGACGTAATCACAATGTAAAAAGGATCAAAACTAATCAAGGAAAAATATAACACTAATATAAAAAGATAGGAATTTAAGTCAAAATGCAATTAGAAAATTTTATTTAGAGTTTTTTTCAAAAAATATGTAAAAGGGGTGCCCCTTAGTGAACCAAGGCACTTATATTGATATTGCAACTCACCCCTTTCTAAACTATGACACCTATATTAATATTCCAACTCACCCCTTTCTAAACTATGACACCTATATTGCCTATTTAGGTCACCACTATTCTTTTTGGGTCATCCCTAGCCTTCTCAAGACCACCCTTAGCTATTTTGAGGTTACTCATAGCCTTCCTAACATCTCCCTTAGCCTTTTAAGGGTCACCCTATTACCAAGAAGGTGTCCCTTGGTAAAATAGAGTGGTGTACAATAACATGAATGGTCTTAAATGGACAAGAAGATTCCCAATAAACTATAAATTTATTTTTAATCATGATGAATAATCCCCAACAAAGATAAAAACATGTATTATAAAATTAACACTAACAAGTGTAACATTTTCAAGATAATAAATGAGGCACAAATCCTCAAAACTAGTGAAGGGCTAGCCTATGAAAGCGTAAAGAGACCTACACAAAACATGGTATAACTCCCTTATTCTATAAGAGTCTAAATATTTGTTTGAAACACCCAACTTCAATAATTTTTAGACACATATGACATTCTTAAAACCCACAAATAATAAATATTTGTTTGACCAAAAATGCACTATTATCATTCAACAATGCATCCACTCAAAATGTGACAATGGGACATGCAATTATGTGCAACTTCCAAATTCAATAATCAAGGATATTAAGATTTGTTATTAATTTCATGTATTTAAACATTTAACAATGTGACATAACATTATTTTTCCATCACAAGTACATATTGGGTTATCCATATAATCACAATACTTTATTCCATCACAATACTCAATATAAAATTAAATCGTGATTCTTACATGGTTACAAAGAAAAGATCACATCCCAAATATGGATAGCTTGCATTCTAATACAAAGATAAGGTACACATATAAAAGTACCACTTTTTCATGCCTTTTTTCTAATAACCATATAATACAAGTTCTTGTCTTTAAATATGACAAATTACAATAAATCAAGATACAATAATTGAGGAGATGATATCCCTATGAACTCTTCAATATGTGTCACAACAGCCTCATCATTCATTCCAATAATGATCAACACCACCCAACCATGTGGGATTCTAAGGTGCACCCCTTTGAACTAAGAAACAAACACATGACCTTGTAAACAAAAGCATAGCATACACAACTATCCTCACAAATGCAACAAAACTAAGTATTATTTCATCATATTTATTAGTTACATATAAGGATAAAAAATACACAAGAGAAAGAGAAATATATTACTTCCACAACAATCCTATTGTTCATTCCAATAGTGATCAACACCACCCAACCATGGGGGATGCTAAGGCCCACTCCCTTAAACTAAGAAACAAACAAGTGGTTGCAAACAAAAGCATAACATACACACTTTTCCTCAAACATGTAGCAAAATCAAGTATTATTTCATTATATTTATTAATTTCATACAAGGATAAAAACATTACACAAGGGAAAGAGAAAGATATTCCTAAGACATGGAGTGTCTTCACCTTGATCGTTTGAGACACAAAAACAACTTATGGAGACATGATTATCTCAAGTAGAACTCATCACAATGGAGGCATTTCTTTGAACATTTTTATAAAACTAGGTAAATTCCCAATGGATTGGAAAGTAATGTTCTCTTGCCCACAATATTTGAATGAACTCTAGATAAAATCATAATAGAGAGAAAAACAATGTCAAATTTAAGCAAGTTGTTAGTTTATGTTTGAACCATAGATAAAATATAATAGATTTAGAGAAATCATAACCAATTTGTGCCTGTATTTTTCTCTATTCCAAACAAAATGACTTAAGTGCTCATGTCTTAACTCTAGGTAAAATCCACTAAAGTTAGAACAATAGAAGAAAAATCAAGTTTTCATACAATCATGCTTCGTAAGGTGTAAACAATATATATTTCTAGGGACAAACTAATTACTCCACAAAATAAAAACTATTCAAAGTTTCAAATTGAAAAAAATGTATCCAAAATTTCTCCAATCTCTAGTTGACACCATTTTAGAACCTTTAAATTTTAAAACTTGAAATTCTACCAACACCCTCTTATTTTGAATTCACCCAACATTATAAATATGCAACCATATACATTTTTAGATATTTTTGTACTATTTTGGGTAGAAATTTTATGTTGAATTCTTTTTTCTTAACTATGAAACTAAAAGTAAATAAACTTCTAAAACCATCTAATGGTTTTAAAAACAATATCAAATCATTTTTTCATACAACTATCATTTCCAAGCTAATTAAGACTCCACTAAAAATCTTAAACTAGATTTAAGGTAAGACCAATACAATCTTTCATTTCATGCACAAAGAGTACATACCAAGATTTATCTTTATGTGAAATTGTGCATTAAATCTACAACAAAACAAATATAAAGAATAGTTATATGATTCCAATGCAAATACAAGATGAACCATTCTCCAAGAAAAATATTTTGAGACACACTTCAATCCACTTCTAAAACAAACAAACAATCCAAAATTAAAAACAATGCACTCTTCAAGATCCATACATAAAAGATTTTAATAGACTAGCAATTGCACTTGTGGTGTGCAATGGGTACGCCACAAAAGTTTGTAAGGTTAATTAGGAAAAAGAAGGATCTATGTTTTGCATAAATGTGTGTAGTACATGAGGTCAATTAGTAGGCCCTTTAGCAAATGATGTTGTTTGTGCAAGAAATGGAGAAATGATAGCTTCAAATCAACTATGGATCCATTTATTGGGATCCAAAGATGAGTGAAATGATAATCAAGTTCATGCTATATTTGCAATAGAGATATAGAGGGAGAAATAGAGTTGGGCAGAGTAAGAGAGAGATGGGCTAAGAAGATAAAGATTGAGATGGAGGATAGAGGAATATATATAGAAATGGAAGAGATAAATGTATAGAGATAGATAGTGGGAGAGCGATAAAAATAGATGGAGATGTAGGGAGAGGTATATGGGGTGATAAAGATAGAGAGAGATAGGGAGATAGAGAGATATAGAGGAAGCATGATATATAAAGGAAGTAGGAGAGGGAGAGAGACAGAGACAAAGAGAGGAGGGGGAAAAAATGGGAGATAGATCAATAGAGAGAGAGAGAGAGAGAGAGAGAGAGAGATGGTAGGAAGAGAGGGAGATACATAGATAGAGTGTGATATAGAGAGATAGGAAGACATGTAGAGATAGAGAAATAGATGTAGAGAAAGATATGGATAGAAAGAAATAAAGAGGTAGATAGAGGAGAGATAAAGATATAAAGTATGAGATGGAGGAAAAAATGTGTGTGTGTGTGTGTGTGTGTGTGTGTGTGTGTGTGTGTGTGAGAGAGAGAGAGAGAGAGAGAGAGAGAGAGAGAGAGAGAGAGAGAGAGAGAGAGAGAGAGAGAGAGAGAGAGAGAGAGAGATGGAGATAAAGAGATATAGAGTAGGAAAGATGGAGCAAATAAAAGAGAGAGCTGCAGATTATAAAGATATAGAGTAAGGGTTGATACAGAGAGAAATAGAGATAAATATATAGAGTATGAAAGATGAAGGGAGAGATAAATTTAATTAGAGGGAGGGAGTGATATATATATAACTGAAGATATAGAGAGATAGACAGAGATAGATAGAGCTTGAGTGATAAGGATAGAAAGAGATAGAAAGGAGTGAGATAGAGATAATAGAGAGATAGAGATAAATAGAAAGATTGATGGAGTTAATAAGAAAGAGATGTGGAGATATAGATCAAGAGGAAGTGGAGATAGCGAGTTAGAGATAGAGGGGGCACGGGTGAGAGAAAAAGAAGGTGACGTAGAAATGGGAAGTAACTCTACTAAGAACAACACAATGATATGAAATACTATATGAATGGTTCTCTTCCCAAGTAAAGTGCAGGATTAAGAAGTGGTTGGTAAGTGGCATATCAATCACAATAGTCTGATTCAAATGAGAGTGCAAGTTTAAAGAGAGCTCTCTTTGTGATGGATCAAAAGTACTAAATTAAAAAACAAACAAATTGATATCTTTCTTACTTCAAATTAAAATGAATTTAAAACATCTTCAATAGTAAACGCTGAAACGAGCGTCACTAAAAAAAACAAAGAAATTTTGACTAACAAGCAAGGTGATCATCAAAGGTACACCTAAAGCAGGGGCAATTAGTAAGTCATCCAACTTTGGCTAGGCCTACCATGGCTATGCATATTATGTGCAAGACAAAAAAAAAACTATATTATATTTCAATAATAAAAGTATATCCTACATTAGGTACTTAATTTAGAAGAGTATAGCAAATAGGACATCAATTCTACAAATTTACAGTAGCTAGAAAAGTGTTATCTCTAAAAAAAAGTCTAGCAGGAAATTGTTATAGTATAGATTTCATTTCTGGAAGGGAAGGCAGTGGTAGCTGAAGTGGCTCAATAAATGTAATCCAGTATTTTTTGCCCACTATCTGACATACCAAGGTAGTTGGCGTTGTAAGATAACTTAATGAGAATCCATGAGCCATAGTACTATGAACTTTGAAGTTGTAGGTTCTATAAATGGTTTTGAATTTGTATGCATTTATTTGCAATCACATGCCTTGAATTTATAACCTTAGAGTATTAGTGGAATGATTAATTTGTTGATTTGATCTCATATCAATCCCAAATTAGTGGGGACATTGACAATTGGGTCGTATCATTGGAAGTGGCAACTAACATGGACAAGTGGACCGTGACATAGAAAGTATCAATTGAGATGGAAATTACTTGTTTTATTGCCTACAAATCAAATCTTGTTTTACTTTGGGAAGGAGCTCAATACGTGCAACACATGTATCCATGTGGCATTATACTGCTTAGCTCACGTGCCTAGTCTATGAATCCTCATTTTTTCAAGCAAACCATTTGCCTCAATTGTGCGCCCACATATTGCATGCCTATCACTCATTGCACTCCATGAGACCAAGTCCTATTATTTAATAGTTTGCATGCCATGTTATTTCCAAAATAAACACAAAAGAGTAGAGAAAGCTCCAGATGAAAGAAAACAAATTTGTGGAGGAGAAGGAAGTGACAGATGAGAAAGCTACAGTTATTGAATATGAAATGTGTTTACAAAGGATATCTAGAGGGTGGGAAAGAAATAATTTTGTGCTAAAGTAAAAATGATTAGTCAGACTCACCATCGGCATCCAAATTGATATCTATAACATTCCGACAAATTTTTTCTCATGTCATGTCTCTCCCACTGCTTGGCATGCTTACAGTCGTGGCACATTGACTCTTTAATCCATGTGAATATGAGTTAGTCATAGTCTTTGAGAGACAGATCTACACACCTCGAGTGTAAGAGATTGATGAGGTGTGGAAGGTCAATTCGAAAAAGTTTTGATCTATTTTTTGCACATATATGTGTAACACATAAGGTCAATGGGTAGGTCATTTAGCAAATAATGGTCTTAATGGAGAAATGATAGCTTCAAATAAACTATGAATCCACTTACATAGATCCAAACACGATTGAAATAACACCTTTGAATCAAGAAAATAATAATGTTCCATTACCAACAAGATTATGTTATGGTGTGTGTGTGTGTGTGTGTGCGAGAGAGAGAGAGCGGGGGGGATATGGAGAGGAGAGGGAGAGAGAGGGGGATAGATAGAGAGAGAGGTAGAGAGAGATGGAAGAAGAAATACATAAAGATAAAACTAAAGAGGAAAAGAAATATTGAATAGAGAGGAAGAGAGAAGTAAAGATAAAGATAGAGAAAAAGAGGAAGGTGGACACAAATAGATTAAGAAGTAGAGAGAGGTAGAGAGATAAATATATATATAGGGAGATAGAGAGGAAGAGAGATGAATATAGAGAAAGAGAGAGAGGAGAGAGAGAGTGATATAGAGATGGATATATAGAGAATTAAAAAAGAGTAGAGATAGTCAAATAGATATGGAGAGAGGGAGAGAGAGAGATGGGAGCAATGAGAGAGAGAGAGAGAGAGAGAGAGATGGATAGGGGGTAGTTAGGGAGATTGGGAGGTAGAGATGAGGAAAGGTAGAGAGAGAGAGAGAGAGAGGGGGGATGTGGAGACAAGCGGGAGAAATAAAGACAGAGGGATAGATATAGGAAGAGAAATATATGGAGGGGTGGACATCGTGAGATATATAGGGGTAGAGTGATGCAGAAATAATGAGATAGAGATGAAAGTGTCTGAATATGGAGATATAGAGATATAGATACAAAGAGATATAGATAGAGAGATGTGAGAAGAGGGGGAGGGATAAAGAGAGAGATTAATGGATAGAGACGAAGAGACATGTCTAGATATAAAGGGGGAGAGGAAGATAGAGGTGAAAGAGAAAGATGAAGATAGAGCCAGAGAGGAAGGAGACAAATTGGTAGAGAGAAGGGGAAAGATAGAGAGAGAGAGAGAGAGAGAGAGAGAGAGAGAGAGAGAGAGAGAGAGTGTGTTAAATGGAAATGTATATACATAGAGAGTGATATAAAAAGATAGAAATGTATAGAGAAAGAGACCAAAAGATAAGGAGATAGAGGTAGAGAAAGATATGGATAGAAAGAGATAGAGATATAGAGAGAGTGATATAGATAGATGGAGATATAAGAGAAAGAAAGGGATAGGGAGAGAGACATGGAGAGATAGGGAGATAGAGGTAGAGACGTATGGATAGAAAGAGATATAAAGCAGAGTGAAAGAGAGATAATTAGAGAGTGATGGACTAAAGAGAGGGATAGGGAGAAACAAGGAGTGTATGTATAAAGGTGAGAGAGAGAGAGACAATAAAAGAGAGAAGATGTAGAGACAAAAAGATATGTAAAAAGTTAAAATATATAAAATATGTAATAAATATAATTATAATGTAATATTATATAAAAACACAATTTAAAAACAAGTGTATTTAATAGTTACATTATATAAAAATAAATAATAATAATAATAATATTTCTTCCCCACAACAACCATTCACTTGCACAAAAAGGATAAAGATGTGTGATCCATCCATGACAAGGATTTTTGTTTGTAGTGGTTAGAAACAAATGTAATTTAGAAGGTGAGAGAAGCGTCAAAGGATAAAGAAGTCTATCCCTCAAAGACAAGGTTTTTTGTTTGTGGTTGTCTAAAATAAATGTAGTTTACAAGACATGACAAGGTGTCAAACCCAATAATCATGTGGTCATAATCACTTGAATTGAGAAATGCATTGGTGTAAACGTGTATCGCCAAAGAAGATAGGGAAGCATTGGTGTAAAATAATTGTAATTTGATTTCTTTAATTAATTATGCATGCCCTTAGTATAGGACACATGAACTTTTAGTCGAGTTCAAGGAAATGTGTTGAGCGATACAAATTAAATGTATCATTTTGTTTATTTTCATTACCATGCTACAGATAGATATGGTGGAAAAGAGAGGGAGAAGAGAGTGATGGAAGGAGGGGCAAGTAGAAATAGGGAAGAAAGGTAGAAAGGAAGATAGATATTAAATGGAGGTGGAGAAGTCTTTTAGTTTTATTTTTTTGCTCGATTAAAAGCCGAGGCCAAAGAGATTTTATTAATAAAAGATAATTACAACTCCATTCAGTGTGGGCATCAGTAGGAAAGAATGGAGGGGAGAAAACCTCTGATCTAGCCCAGATCCATTAATGGATCAGAGAACTAATGGTAGAGATAGCTAAAATAAGGGACATGATACAAGGATCCCTGGAAAATACATCCATGAGAATCTACAAGAGAATACTCTAGAAACATCCGCAATTTTCATAGTGTTGCGAGTCGCCCCTACTCTGATAATGATAACCTCGACCATAAATGACAACTCAATTCTTTACCTAAATTCTTAAATGCATGGTATGGATCTGACCAATCCCCTATTCTGCACAAAAAGCTCATTACACCTTCAACCCAACTCAATGTTAGAAAATACAATAATTTCAAACTCAAAGGAGTATCCATTGGAGCTAAATGGGAGATAGACTAGGAAACCAACCCAGCGGGCTAAATAAAGCTGGAGCATTAATGCTTCGTGAAGAACAACTAGTCTAGTTATAGAGGAGAGCAGAATGCAGGGGAAATATCAAGATCGAAGGGTCAGGATGCAAGAGTTGTGATCTTCAAGGATCAAAGAAATAACTGTTGCCGCCTTAAGCCTTCAAGCGGAGGATACTCATGCTTTCAAGTCGTCGAGGGAGTGTCACCTCATGATTACTAGAGTTTCATCACAATAGTACTAATCAAGGAGGAGATGTTGACGCATGACATCCGAAAAACAAGAGGCAAATCTCTCTTAACAGCTGAAGCTAAGGATAAGAGGGGCTACTAAGCTTAGATGGCTTGGAGAGGAAGATATGGCGAACTTTCAAGAAATGAATAATATTTTATTCCTAATAGAATACAATGTATATGTGAATACTAATACCTATATATCCATGTATACGTATTTCAGATGTGCAAGATATGCATGCATGTTTATATACATATGCCTATTCCTATATACTATTGCATCCTACTGGTCTTAAAACTTACATATCTTGCGTTACTATGAATCAAAAAAGGATATATGCATATCTGTTTGCTTAATATATATATAAGTAAATATAAATATTTGTTAGATTATTGGATATATATATATATATATATATATCTTTATTTATATATATATATATTTTTAAAAATGAATATAAGTGTGAGTGGATAGTAGACTATTATATGCCTATATCTGAATAAGGCTGCGAGATTGACAGAATATAAGGCTGCCACTTAAGAATGTCACCGTATATATGCATATATTTGTAATTGGATGAGTACCTAGATGTATATATATAATTAAGATCATATATATATACATATATATACATGTATATATAAGAGGATATATATAGATATATATTTATATGTATGTACGACAGTGAGTTGATATATGAATAGATATGAAGGCAATGTCAAGGAATATGACCTCCTCACTCGCTGCTCCTAGGAAAGCATGCTCTACTGATCTGCAGTTACCTTGTTGACCTTTTGAGTTGCCAGACACTTGAGAGAAAACTTCAGATATAGTCTAAGGGGAGATGGATGCCATCCACTCCCATGTTAGCTAACTCATCCACCCTTTTGTTGCCTTCCCTATAGATATGATTGATCGTAAACCTCTCAAATCCTCTGCTTAATTCAATAGCGTGAGTCAGTAGGGAGTTGAGTCTCCAATTGGGCATGTTGCATTTTCTTAGAGCATTGATAATAATAGCTTAATCCCCTTCAATATCCAAATTCTTCACACCTAATTTTCTACAAAGATTCAAGCCTACCAGCAGGGCCACCAATTCCACCCAGTTATTAGATTTGATGCCTACAGGGAATGCAGGGATGGCTATTTCCTTACCTTCCCAGTTATGGACAGAGCATCCTATCCCTATCGCTCCTGGATTGCCATAGGAAGCCCCATCAAATTTTAACTTTAGCCATCCCTCATCTGGAGGTTGCCACCTACATTCAATTCTTTTCCTTAGATTTCCTTCAGGGCCATCCCCAACAAAGGGTGGGATAGATAGTCCCTCCCATAGTCCCTTCATCTTCTCATCCCAATAGGTTACTGTGGCATTCTTCTTCATACCTGAGTTGATCCGACTGTTTATGAGTTCGATAATATCCGCCTCAATTTTATTGATTACCCGATTCACCTCTAGTTTTTCATTTTTGAAGAGACGTCTATTTCTTTCCTTCCACAGTCCCCAAATTATGGAAGATGGGAGAGAGATCCATAAGCCTTCAAAGAGACATCCTCATCTTAGGATAGGCTAGGCTTTGAGAATCCCTAAAATAGTTTGGGGAAAGGCAGAGGACTAGCCTAGTTTCTTGGTAAACCAGTCGCAACATTGGTTTGCATAGGTGCAATTGAGGAGGATATGGTTAGTGTCCTCTTCATTCTTTTCATAGAGAGGGAATCTACTAGGACCCTCACACCCCATCCTCCTGAATTTATCAGTGATCAAGAGCTTATTCTAGAGATCAAGCCATGTGAAGACTCCGGCCTTGGGTAGGCAATACCTAACCCAACAGAGTTTCAAAGGCAGCTTTGACATGGGTCTGAGGTGGGCTTTAGTGATGTGACAATACCCATCCTTAGAGTTATATTCCCCATTCAAGGAGCCATCCCATACAATCCTATCCTTATTAAGGCTAAAGGAGATGTTTCTTTCTCTTATAATTTTCATGAGTTTGTTTTTATCCCTTACAGGGATATCCTCATTTTCTCTATCTATCCATCGCCACCCCGCCCCCTTCTCTGAGGGGGAGATGTAGTTCCTTAACAATTTCCCTCTATTTGATTCTAGGAGTTCTTGTGAAGGCCCAAATTCATAGATTTTCTCGATTGCCTTATACCCTCCTCAGGAATCAGGCCAAAATAGGGCTTCTTCCCTAGAGCCTAGATTCCAAGTGAGTTTATTTGAAATAATATTTCTACACTCTAGCATAAAGTTATATATGCGAGATCCTCTAGGAGGGTTGTTCTCTCTAAAAATTTGGATAGGATTATCTCTATTAAGGTATTTATGGTGCAATATCCTTGCCCACTTCAAATGGAGATGTCTGAACATTCTCCAAACTAACTTTGCCCCAAGGGCCCTGCTTTGGTCACGGAAATTTTTAATGCCGACAGGTCTCCTTCTTCTTTTGGTCTACAAATTTTATCCCAAGATAGGAGTGATAATTTATTGTCTTCATTGGCACCTTGCCAAAAGAATGTCCTAAGGTGTTTATTAAGTTCATCCCTTTTTTTGACGATAAATTTTGACAGGAAAAGTGGTAAATGGGCATAGCTGCCAAAACTGATTTGACCAAGGTTGCCCTGCCTACAAAGGACAACCATATTCCTTTCCAAGTGTTAATCATCATCTTAATTTTTTCCCCCAAGTGGTCCCAAGACTTTGATGACCTACTTCCTTTATCGAAAGGGATGCCTAGATATTTGCAGGGTAGTAGACCAGGCTTGATCTACAAGACTTTACAAATCTCATCCTTAGATGTGGGATTTATATTGAACATAAACGCAACCGATTTTCCAAATTGACCTCTTGACCCGATGCTACCATGTAGGATTTGAGGATACCTTTGAAGGCCCTTGCTTCCCTAATGTCGCCTTGCCCAAAAAGCATTGTATCATCTACAAATTGTTGGTGGGTGATGGGAATACCTAGGATCCCACCCTTCTCTCTGGCCTTTGAGATAGACCTCCCCAGAGCCTCTGCCATAATGATGAAGAGGAAAGGAGACATAGGCTCTCCCTGCCTTAGTCCCCTAGAGATACTAAAAAAACCTTCAAGAGTGCCATTGATCATGACAGAGAATTTAGGAGTGGAAATGCATTCAAAAATAAGGTTGATCCAAGATTTGGAAAAGTCAAATGCTTCCAAACATTTGCATAAAAATCTCCAATCTACTTTGTCATAGGATTTACTGATATCTAATTTGACCTGCATGCTTGGTGCATTATTAAGCTGGACCGAGTGAATAGCTTCCTGATATATTATTGCCCCATCATAGATTGATCTATCGGCCACAAAGGTTGTTTGCTCTTTGCTAATGATGATAGGGAGAAGTTTAATGAAGTCTTGTTGCTAAAGTTTTGGTAAGAAGTTTATAAAGGGTGGTACACAGGGCTATGGGCCTATAATCATTGAAGCTATCTGGTTTCTCTTTTTTTGGAATCAGCACTAAGAAGGTATTGTTGATCTTCTTAAGTAGCTTACATGAGTTTCTAACACCCTCTAAGGCCTCTGTGATCTCCAGACCCCATAAATCACCAACATTTTTGGAAGAAGCTAGTAGGGAAGCCATCTGGGCCTGGAGCCTTATCTGGATTCATCTTCATGAGGGTGGATTTGACCTCCTCCTCAGAAAATTTCTTAAGCAGGCATCTATTGTGATCTTCATTAATGAGTTTTGGATTATTGTTAATTATATTATGTTAGCCCCAAAGGTTGGAGTCGTCAGTGTTGTTTAGGACGCCTTCAAAGAACCTTACAAATTTTGATGCCACCTCTAATGGGTCTGCCAGATTGACTTCATGGTTATTCTTAATGTTAGAGATTCAGTTTACCCATATCTTCTGCTTGGTACTATTATGAAATAACTTAGTGTTGTGATCTCCATCTTTCAGCCAAGATTCCCTGGATTTTTGTCTCCAGAAGATTTCTTCTTTAGATAGAATCTTTTCATACTCTGATAGTAATAATTTTTCTTTAAGGAAGAGAGGTTAGTTCATCCCCCAATCCAAAACTTCCTTATTAACATCTTTGAGGTACTTTTCTATTAAAATTTTCTTGTCAAAGATGTTACCGAAGTGCTCCCTATTCCACTCCAAGAGCTTCCTTTTGATTAACTTCAATTTGTTTGCCACAATAAACATCTTTGAGCCTAAGAAAACTGAATCACTCCACTAGTGTTCAATTAGGTTGATGATGTTATCATCCTTGAACCACATGCTTTCAAATTGAACGGGCAGTTTCTAGGTACTTGTTTTGTCATAATGTTAAGTTGTAGTGGGTAATGGTCAGAACTAGATAAAGGTAGGATCTCCACTTCCATTGTATAATTGAACTCCGAAATCCCCCCATGGATGAAAAATCTATCAAGTTTTTCCGCAATATTTCTAAAGCCTTTCCTTCTGTTGTTCCATGTAAAGGTGTTCTCTGTTGTCTAAATTTCCAACAGGGAATTCCTATTGATCCAATCATTGAAGTCCAAAGCTGCGGGGGGTAGCTTGTTATTGCCTCCCCTTTTGTCTGATTCCTTAGTGATGGTATTGAAATCTCCTCCAATCATACAAATCTTGTTCAAATTGTTTCTTAAGAAGGCCTCAAGTTCCAGCCAAACTTGAGCTTTGTCCCTATTCTGAATAGGACCATAGACATTGATCAAGTTAAATTTTAACTTATTATTATAACAGGACACCACTCCGCCTATCCAAAAAAAAATTATCTCTGATGGTGAAAACGAGGAATATCTTGGATCCCAGATGATTGTCAAGCCTCCTGAAGCCCCCATGGTCGAGGAATACTTAAGTTTTCTAAAACCTAATTTCTTCTCAAAGAGGTCAATCTTGGATGAGTTCATTTTAGTTTCTTGGATTAGAATTATGTCTGGTTTTGATTCAAATAAACAACACTTTATGATACGCTGCCTGTTTGGGGGCATTCATACCCCTAACATTCCACGATATGATTTTCATGGTTCTGTGGGGAGGAACTTCCCCTCCCCTAAATTAAATAGAGACGAGATTTTTGGTTGGCCCCTAGCTTCCCCATCCTTGGCTCTTAATTCAGTAAGGGATCTTCTACCCCTTCTTTTGATGGACTTGGCACAGTCGGGAGAGTCTTTGCTCTTTTATGTTTTATGAATGCCTAGAATGTTTGGGTTCTCATTTTCCAAATTATCCAGAGCCATGAATAGTTCACATGTTTCCATATTGACTCTGGCATTATCCACTAATTTTTTAGCGTATATCTCCCTCTGTCTATCCAATTCTTCGGAATCACAAACCTCATCAACAAATTGTTCCATTAGGTCATTAACTATTTCTTCCCCGATATAGATGGCAATAATAATGATCTCCCTTGCTACTTATTCTTTTTCTGCCTCTGCATCCGCTAGAGAATTATTCTTCAGGGGAAGAGAAGATTCCTCTACCCCCCCCCCCCCCACCCCGTACTATCCTTCATATCTATAACATGAGTTGATTGATCATGCCTAGAACCATTATCCAAAGCAAGGGGACAACTTTCCTTCACCAATGATTGCTTAGAGAGGGATAAATTAACTTATGTTGAAAACCTCGGAAGGCTCATCATCCCCGAGTCTCTGCTTAATCCAGAGATGGCATTATCCTCAATACATGGTTGATCCTTCAGCATAGGAGGCTCTCTAATCTCCCCTTCTTCTAAATCCTGATCCTTGTTCCCGGGATCTACTGTTGTTGTCATGCCAATTTCCGGAGATGGGAGGGGGGAGGAGCTTGTTATCTTGATTAGGGAGTCCTTACATGGGGACTTAAAGCAGCGATCCGCTGCCAATTCCGGAGTAGAGGCTTGATGCTTGGATTCTATCTTTATAGATTCAAAGCCCTCCAGAGTGAAACCCCTAGTTCCTTCCATAAATTTAAGTGAGACGTCCTTGTTATTATGATTTATCCTAGGGTGTGACACCACAGGAGAAGATTTCTTGGGGATATCTTCTCCGATGGGGCCCTCATAAAAGGACGGTTCGAAGGTCAAAATGTGGTTATCAATTATTAATGCTATATTTACTAAAGTTTTGATATTGATATCCATGTTCACCATGAGAACATGGTTTGAGAATTTAAGTGGGGTTTTTTTGACACATACGAATTTCCCTATCTTATTGCCTATCATTTTTAAGATTTCTATATTACGAAGTTCTACTGGTAAATTCTCGATTGATATTGCTCTATTTACCATAAAAGGCTTTAAACGGGATGGATAAAAAAGGGGTTGCCATTCCCAGCATTCTAAGCTAAAACCCTTGCATGTTAAGATATCCCCATTCAGAAGCTTATTTCTCAATATCGGATTGCTACATT
This sequence comes from Cryptomeria japonica, assembly GCF_030272615.1. Taxonomy (NCBI): domain Eukaryota; kingdom Viridiplantae; phylum Streptophyta; class Pinopsida; order Cupressales; family Cupressaceae; genus Cryptomeria; species Cryptomeria japonica. Next base: position 679,107,768 of record NC_081408.1, on the reverse strand, counting down.
CTATTGCAAGGAAATTGTCAAGGAGGAAGTCGATACTTACCTGGTCCTGAAAGGATGTTGTTAACCAATCAACGATTTGTTCAATCGGAATACCAATACCTTCCCATCAGGTAAAGATGACGAGCTCTTTACAATGCTTCTGATACTTTGTTAGGGTTTGATTGTCGATTTCTATCACTGGCCCTTTCTCAATGGCTAATGGATGCTTCGATAGGTCACCCTTAAAATGCTTGTCCACCATTGAATTCTGATGGTGCTACATAGAATGACAAACAAGGATTTCCTTGCCCCTCAGAATTTTTGTAGAAAAATTTCGTCGAAGATTGATATCCCTATTAATGGTTCTATCTATATGGGTAGGTTTTAAAAAACCCTCCTCCAGATAATGCTAAGGACGTCGGACATGGCATATTGGCTGACGATTCGCCCCACTAGTTGGTTTGGGTTGTCTATGTCTAGCCTTCTGCCATTTTCGGTCGTTACCAACAAGGGGAGAAGGGGGAGCCCTTCCCATCTTTTTTATCGCGTATTTGGTTTTTGCGAAGAAGGCCTATTGTTCTTGAGTTTTTGTTGCATCAACGATGGGGCAATCAGTCTAGTGACTGTTAGCAAGAACAGAGAAACGATTCACAAAGCCCAGATAGTTGCCAAACGGCGGTCTCGACAGCAGGTTAGGAGTCGCATAGGCATTGCGACAATATTTCGCTTGCAGAGCCATGATCATTTTATTATGGAGAAGTCTTTTATTATTTATATATTATATTTAGTATATAATATAATATAATAATTATTTAAATCTTAAAAATAAAAAATAATATAACTTTTTAAATATATAATTAATTAATTATGCAACATATTTATTAATTCATTTTTTTTTTAAATCCATTTTCCACATTTTTAATGTAATTTGTTTTTCAAATTACATTATCATATGCAATACAAATATCTTTTGAATAAAAAGACAATATTTCCTTAAAACTACTTTCATAAAGAGATTTTTAATTTTTGATATAATTCAAAGATATAGTTGTTTCGAAAACAAAAATTTGAGTCAAACCCATTGACCCATGTTCATGAGTAGTGCTTAAAATTACTCTCTTAGAATAGTAGGGGTGCCATGGCCATTTAAATGCACTTTATTACGTCTTTACTCCCTTGAATGTATCTTGATCCAATGCAAGGAATCTCAAAGATCGTAAAACAGTTTCAATAATGGCTTGAAATGAGATCGAGGCCGGAGAGGCAGACCTAGGGTTTCTGGCGGAGTTGCAGAGGGGGATTCAGAGGGAGGCGAAGATGGCGATGGTGGATGAGCTGCTGGGTTTTTCCTCTGTTGGGTTTAATTGGCATTTTGGGCATTTTTAAATCTTAAAATCTTAAAAATAAAAAATAATATCTTTTTAAATATATAATTAATTAATTATGCAACATATTTATTATTTATATATGTTATAATTAGGAGATATCTAAAAATTTAATTAAAAAATAATAATTTTTTAATGAAAAATTAAATATATTTAAAATATTGATACATAATATGTAAACCTTTAATTATATATATTAAAATATAATTATTAAAATCTAAAACTCTAAATTTGAAAAGTTTAAAATAAAATAAAATTCAGAGTTTTTAATTTAAAATGAAATGTATTAAAATGTCAATATGCAATAAAGGTTTACCAAGCAACCAACAGGTAATAGATATTCAGCGCAAAAATTAATTTCCATATAAGGTAATAGATGTTCAATCCATAAATTAATTTCCCGTGCATTTTATATATGGATTCCATTGTTATGTAGTCGACATGCCTTGTCTGTGCTTCCACATGTATTTGGCTGAACAATCTACGTGCCTTGTCTAGGCTTCCACAGTTTGCATGCATAGAGAAGATCACAAAATACTCCTTTTCATCACAGTTTGTAAGTCTATTCCTTGTTTCAAAAGTTTCCATTTTGGCACAAATAGGCTGGACGCTGGCAACAGGGAGTTTGGATTTACGCATGTAAATTGCATTTGCTTGAATTCTTTGTGCATTTCTTTGAATATCACATTTCTCCAAGGCATTATGTCAAACCGTTCAAGTGTTAATAGATCCACTGTCTCCATGTCTCTTTGTTTGCTTCTGTTGTTGGAATTGGTTCTGCAGGAAAATGTTTTTCTTTGCTTAAGGACTATCTTTCTATGGAAAAAAGAAAACTACTGAAAGCAATCGGAAGGGAGAAAATCCTTATAAGTAGCCAAGTGTTTCTTTCGGTGTCCTCTTTCAGGGCTTTTTCCTCTTACGAGTTTGTTTGGTTGTATTAGTAGATTTCACATTTTATGCTTGAAGATCAACAAGTTTGAAATTATAATTTTTTGACTTTCATGGACATATCTGAAAAACAACATCAAAACTTTTTAAAAATTTGTATTATTATTGTGATGTATTGAATCTGTTTCTATGCAGCGAGATCTTTTAGATTTAAATGAAGTTGGAGCCAAAGGCAACTGGGGCTAACCTTTAGAAGAAATTGTATTTGTATCCATTTCATAATGATTTGCAGGGATTCCAACTGGAGAAAATGGAACACTGATAGCTGATGAATCTAACCCATTTCCTTCACTATCTATTGTGGAAGAAATTGTTTCACAGTTAGAAAATTGTCAGCTATTGAAACTATCAACATAATTCAACTTCTAGACAAAAGTAATGGGAAAATGAAAACAAAAGATATTATAAATTATTGCAAGGCTACCTGTAAAATAAAAAATCAGCGTATGAAAAACAGTTAAATTCCAACGGTTGGGATGGTGTTCATCTTCTTGCAGCCCCTTTTGAACAATCTGTGTCGTCGATGCCCCAAGTCAACCGGTTAACTTCACATAGGGAATTCAAATGTTACAGTGACAGAACAATGTACTTTTACAGCAGCAAATGTAGTTTGTTGTTTATGGAATTTGTTGGTATTTTGATTTATACAACCTATGAATTCCTTTTATATACATGTAAGGCGTTTTGTCATAATGCTTGTTTATTTAGGGCATTTGTATTTAAGTATTTGCGTTGGTAGTGTAGTTTGCAATGTTTTGGGTTCGGTTCTGTTTGTCGTTATAAACCTAGATAACATCTTAGGCAGATGAATATGGCAACAGTAAAAGAAGTAATGAGAATGAGAGTGTTGTAGAACCCTCTGCAATAGATGATGAGAGTGGAGTAGATGATGAGAGTGGAGATACAGGAGAAGAAAGCCTTGATGAAAGGACCCTTATTCTTCGGGTAGAATAAGAAAGCAATCGAAATCTGGTAAATCAGCATAGAGAGTGGTGTATAACCTTCTGCAACAAATGAAGATGGATATATGCAGTAGTACTTCAAATAGATCTGAGTCGTTAAACCTGATGTCATATTCTCGCATGCTTCTTGGACGGTCAATTGCATGCTACTTGGACGATGGTTGGTCTACGGATATTATTTGGTGCAGTGGCATTGGTGTTTGGGTTGGAATGAATATGTATGTTTATTTTTTGGGATTGACAGAGAAGAATTTCGTCTGTTGATTTGCTACAGTTTGTGGGTACAGGATTTTCTGTTGGCCTTCCTCGAAATTTTGTTGCAAGTTCGGTTTGATCCATTTCAACTAGCATTTGGGTGTTTCACGGAATCCCAAACAGCTAGTAAAACATCGCTCTCCGTTGATTTGACCACCGTGATAAAGTCCCTGCGCTGGTACAAGGAAGTGGAAAATAAAAAAACTAAGGAATGAAAAATCTAGAAAATTCAACGGTGGGGATGATTCCCATGGTCTTACATCCCCTCTAAAATAGTTTGAGCCCTTGATCTTTATAGTTAATCAATGGAATTTGTTCCTTCGGCGTAAATATAACAAATACCTTTTGCATATAAGAAAATATCTAATTTTCATTCCCCTTTTGATCTAGGTTTTTCCATTTAACTAAAACATTATGAGATAAAATGTAATTTCCAACAAATGTGACATTTAAAAAAACTAACTAACTTGAAAGCTAGTTCTTAATTTTTAATAGTTTAAGAATTATTTTCAAAGCATGTGTAATTTTTTTTAATTCATTTTCCACATTTTTAATGTAATTTGTTTTTCAAATTACATTATCATATTCAATATTCAATACAAATATCTTTTGAATAAAAAGACAATATTTCCTTAAAACTACTTTCATAAAGAGATTTTTAATTTTTGATATAATTCAAAGATATAGTTGTTTAGAAAACAAAAATTTGAGTCAAACTCATTGACCCATGTTCATGGATAGTAGGGGTGCCATGACCATTTAAATGTACTTTATTACATCTTTCCTCTCTTGAATGTATCTTGATCCAATGCTAGGAATCTCAGAGATCGTAAAACAGTTCCAATAATGGCTTGTAAAACAGTTCCAATAATGGCTTGAAATGAGATCGAGGCGGGAGAGGCAGACCTAGGGTTTCTGGTTGAGTTGCAGAGGGGGATTCAGAGGGAGGCGAAGATGGCGATGGTGGATGAGCTGCTGGGTTTTTCCTCTGTTGGGTTTAATTGGCGTTTTGGGCATTTTTCTTTTCCTGGGTGGCTGTTGTGCAGGCTATGGCTACCTACAGGTTGTGTTTAGGGTTTGACCATTTCAGGGTTCATGTTGTCGATGGCTCATACGGTTTGGCAATGGGATCAATTGGGGTTTGCGCTTCTAAGGCCTTGAGCCTTGTTTTCCTGGATTGGGTTGGGTTGCTTGCCCTGCTCCTCAGCCATGGAGCATTTTGCCCTCAACCCGCATTAGCTTTGATGGCATTTTCAAGGCCGGTAAGGAGGATCTTGTTGTGGTAGAGAGCAGTGTTGGACTTTGGGTCTATGTGCAGAGTTCGGTGAGTTCGCCCCTACTTTATTTCCGTTTTTCTCTGGGAGGGGACTCGGGTATCGCCTGTCCATATCTCTCAGCCTAGACACAATCTGGTGTTTTCTACTCCATTGCTTGGAGTCTGGAGAGGAGTTGTTTCTAAGGGATTTTCTATCCTTAGGGCTGGAACTTTTTTTATTCCTTATGTGTTTCTCTATGCCCTTTGTGGATCCTTCGCATTGAAATAGGTGCTCCGTATCTTCTCTGAAGGTCTTTTTGTCTTCCTGGGGCGTTCGAAGGAAGACTTTTCTGGCCATTTTCCTGTTGGTGATGGCTGTCGGGCCTTCTTTTTCATTAAACCATGTGGGTAGCTTTCTTCTTGAGGATCCTATAGAGGTGAACCCTCTTGCAGGCTATGATGCTACTAATCCTGTAGAGGTGGTTTTGGTAGTAGAGCATACAAGGGACATATCCCTGAGATGTAAGTTTGGGGCTATTAGTTGTTTTGTGGTCAAAAGGCCCTGCAGGGGTGCACTATTTGGATGATAATTCTTTTTCTTCAGAGATGGCCACAGAAGAAGTTGAGTATGCAGAGACCTTGAATCTGACTTTTGGGGCCTTAGGTGGTGTTGTTACTTTGATCGGTGATGCAGTTGTTGCCGAGTTTATGGGTGTTTTTGAGCCTATGGCGGTGGCTTCAGAAGCAGGGATGGCAGGGTTGACTACATGGGATCATTGACTGCATGGGATCAACATGGACTATATTATCTTCAAAGGGGCAAGGCTTTCATACGTTTTCTTCTTCATTCTGTCTGATTTCTTCTACTCCTCCTTCATTCTGTCTGATTTCTTCTACTCCTTGTCTAGTTTCTTCCTTAGCATTTGTTAGACTACAAGGTTTCCGCATTCCTTTCAAAACCAATTGGTTTCAGCTCTGATGTGTGGGCTTGAGTTACCCCTTCCTTGATTGTGTTTGGTACAATACAAGGTGATTTTTCTATATCTTCATTCTACTTACTTGTCCCTCTGTAGTGAGGTGTCATATGGGGCCGAAGCTATTCTGGTTTCAAAACAGACCTTTCGTACAGCATGATAGCAAGGTGTTAGTCAATCACAGTCATTTATTGCAAAATTGATGGTGTAAAACGTGCAGCGTGTTGGTCATTTATTGCAAAATCGATGGTGTAAAACGTGCAGCGTGTTGGTCAATCCTTACTGCCGTTTTGGAGCCAGAATTGCAAAATTGACGGTATAAAACGTGCGGCGTGTTAGTCAATCCGTACTGCCGTTTTGGAACCAGAATTGCAAAATCGACTCTGTAAAACGCGCGGCATGTTAGTCATTCCGTACTGCCGTTTTGGAACCAGAATAGACTCATCCATCATATGGGCTAGTGTTAGTTCATGGTTTTGGGTTCCTTGTCAAAACCTAAAATATGCAAGAATGTTATTTTGTCTTGTGTCAATTGATCAAAAGCTATTGGCTTGGTCAATCTCATTTCTTGTGAGATTCTATTGGGTTGGTCAGTCTGATTTCTAGTGAGATTCGTTCAACCACCTTCGAGTCATTTTCTTTTTTCTCTAATAGGTCTAGGCTCTTTCTTTTTTCTCTAATAGGTCTAGGCTCTTTCTTGTGTTTTCTTAATCAAACATTTTTTAAAAGCCATTTAAATTCATTTCACTTAAAACTATCAAAATGCAAAGAAATAAATAATGAGTGCATGCAAGAATGCAAACATGTTATTATGTTAGTATGATAGAGATTCAAAATCACACAATTTAGATGGGGCTAACTAGTTTCACACATCGCATATTCTTTTACAATTTAGTAAGGTTTAGATAGAAATAAGAAACATATTCTTTTACAACTTAGTAAGGTTTAGATAGAAATAAGAAACAACCAATATGAATGCCTCTAATTAACCTCCATTAGAATTTTACATATACTTATACCCTTCAAGCAAACATTGTGTCCACATATTCAAAACACAATAACCAAAAAAAAATGGAGAAATCAACTAGTCGGTAGAATTCATATTTCAACATTAATATATAATTATGACATAATCATAATATAGATAATCTAGATGAATTAACCATTTATTAAACAAGAGTTCACGAATTAACACAAGTAAACATTACAATTTGTGAAACACTTCAACTTTGACATAGTACACTAAAATTAAATGCACCGAGACAAAACTGTATATGTAGACTATATACCTTCAAGTTCTTTAATAATTGTTTCTCTTTAGATTTTCTAATTTCTTTATCTTCTTTCATTTTCTTATTTAAAAATGTTTAAACACTTTCTTGTCTATTAAGATGGATTATTATCCTTGTTAATCCAATTGACCATTCGTTACCTCTAGTGGACAATTAATATCTAACCTAAATAAGATCAATTCAACCACATCAATATGTATCTATCTTGTTTTTATTTTTATTTTTCTTTAAAAACAATATACATTAAAAAGATTTACAAAATTAAACACCTATATTTAAAATAAGATAATTTTTATAATCAAACTAATATTTATATTTAAAGTATTCAATTAAGAGAAAATACATGTTATAGATCAGTTTACTCTAGACATATTAACATTCATAGCATTCCCTATATCCATATCTCACATTATGTGAGGCTTTTATACCTGTATCTCCGTGCAATGAATATGAAAGCTAGAAGATTGAGAGCATTCAAAGCAACCAGCAACCAATAAAAATTATCCAGTCGACTTGTATTGAGATTATCCAGCAGCCACCTGTGACCCATCTTCCCGGTAACACTATTAACAATGTGAATAACGAGACTGCTGAGTCGCTGACGAAGCTCCCGATACCACCAGCTATCAGATTCGAGGCGACACCCAAGCTCCTCATGCTGTCTGGCACTTGTGAATAGAAAAACTCCTGCAAACCCACCAAAGCAAAAGCATCTGCTATACCCAAAACTACATTGGGTAGGGTAAGCCAAAAGACGCTCATGGAAACCACGGCTTGCGGCTTGTCCATGAGATCATGCGCTTGCGCAATTTTCAGTCGCTTGGCTTCCACCATGGCTGCTATTATCATTCCCACAATTCCAAACACCAATCCTACCCCGATTCTCTGAAGAATGCTTATGCCTCGTTCCATGCCGCTTATCGTTGCTGCAATTGGAACCAGTAGACGGTCATATGCGCTCACTGCAATCAGAGTGGAAATGATTATTATGGCTAGGGTGGAGGCAGGGGGTATGTTGAAGTGGGGCCCGAGGCTCCTGTCCATTGTGCTACTCTGTTTCACGAAGAATGTGCCGCCCTGTGCCAGAGTGATAGAGTAAATGATGATTGTGAACCATACTGGTACCATTCTTGCTACTTGTTTTACTTCTTCTACTTGTCTCTCTGTGCAGGCTTTCCAGGGATCTTTGCTGCCATGCTCTTCTTGTCCTATGGCTGCCTTATCCAGGCACTTGAAGTCATTATGACTGAATTCGTTAGATTCTACCCTTACCTGCAAATTACGATTTCTAAAAGCAGCAACCAACACCTGTTTTAAAAGAAAGAAAAAGATCTATCATACATCTAAATTGTAAATTTGTCACTGTCTAAAATCATATTTTAATTTAAGCATCTTTTAACTTTTGATTAGTTTAGGTGGCTCATTTGAAAGCATCTTAATAAGCGAACCTTATAACAACTTCATTTGAAATAAATCGTCTATTAATTTTAAAATTTGCAGACCTTGGCAATCTGACTTAAACAACATGTCTAAGCTTTGATTGTTTAGGTGGTTCATTTGAAAGCATCCTAATAAGTGGACTCTATTTGAGAAACTAGTGTGATTTCAGATGAGTCAGCTAAACAAATCAAAATAACAACAAATACACATAAATAACCTACGGATTGACTGCAATGCATCATAACAGTTTCATAATAAATTTACAGCCCTGAACAATTCAGCTTAAACAACTCTCTAAGCTTTAATTTATTGACAAAGCTCATTTAAAATCATACTAATAGATAGACTCTATTCTAGAAAGTTAGTATGATTTCAGATGAACCATCTAAACAAGTCAAAACTTAGAGTCCTATTTAAAGTTTTAAACCATCAGTTACATAATTACAAGAGATGCCTATATAGATTAATTACAATACAACATAACAAATAAATTATCCATTAATTTTAGAAAATTTCCAGACCTGAGCAATCCGAGTGATTGGACTCCCAGCAGGAGCTCTGTGTCTGTACTTGGGCGTCCCACATAAGAAGATGAGTATAGATATCAAACTCACAGCCGCCACGATGCCAAATCCTGCCCCCCAACTGACATTCCCTTGAACATACACTATCACTGTATTTGACATGAGAATGGCCAACCCCATGAAGAAGTAATACCAGTTAAAGAAGGAGATCTTCTGTTTGCTTTCATCTGGATGTTGGTAATCAAACTGATCTGCTGCAAATGATTGCAATGACGGCTTCATTCCACCAGACCCACAAGATATCATATATAGTGCTGTGAATAAAAATGCAATCTGAGTTCCCGTGGCATGGTTTTGCATGTTAGGCCTGAGAGAATAGATGGATACGGAGGCTATGAGGAGTGCTAATCCTGAGAAATATACAAGTGAGGAAGTTATGATCATATAATAGCGTCCAACATAGGCATCACTCAGGAAACCTCCTACTAGAGGAAAAATGCTCGCCACTCCAGCCCATGTGTTTACAGTCTCTGCAGATGTTGCAACACCCTGATGCATAACATCTGTTAGATATGTAAATAGGCTTGCTGCTATTGTGAAGTTTGTTAATGTCCCACCCATTTCAACACCTGCACAGTGTATAACAACAAAAAGTAAATAAAATTTGAATCTCATTAGAAGCAATTATTAGAAATATTAGTTGACAACTTGGTAAAAGGGAAGCAATGTATTTTTTTTGAAAAATTACAGAATTGTGTCAATGCCATATGAGTTATTAGTAATTGCAATAGAATTTAAGATAGAATAAATACAAATTTGATCATATAATAGTTTTTATAGTCTTTTCATTGTTAATATATATTAATTTTTTAATTTTTTAACATCATATTAATTTCTTAACTTATTTTAATACTCTATAATCTCTAGAAATGTGAGAAATGATAAGGGATACTAAAGTGTGTACGTGAGAGTCTTATTGATTTGATGAATTTAGTGAATCTTTTATAAAAATATTAAATCGTATTAAACAAAAATAAAATGAAAATATTTCAAACAAAATTTGCTATTCTATCAATCACTTTATTCATTCAAAATAATAAAATTATATATAAATAACCACCATATAAAATTTTTAACTTATTTTAACACTTTATAATTCTATAAATACAAAAGGTAATAAATTCTAAAGTGCATATGTGAGAGTTATTTGACAAATTTAGTAAATCTTTTATAAAAATATTAAATCATATTAAAAAAAAAATGAAAAAAATTTAACTTTTCTCAAACAACAAAATTTACTATTCTATCACTCACTTTATTCACCCGAAATAATAAAATCATATATAAATAACCACCACATTACTTTTAACTTAAACTCTTCTAATTCTAATATTTTGTAAATTAATAAAAATAAAAGTAAATTAAGAAGAATAATCTTGTCGGACTCAACAAACTTTGGAAACTCTCCTAAGAAAAGGCTGAGAACACAACAAAATTTATACTTCGGATATTTTAAAGAGCAAAAGGAGATGGATCTGATTGCATAATTCATTTTAATGTAGAGTTTTTGGATTTGATTGAATTTTTTACTATCAAACTTGCTAAAACAATGGAATCCAGAAGCTCTCCATTAATTTACTATGAATTATGGAAATTTGATATCATTTATAATTCATTTTATTAAAGAAAATTCACCATTTTTTATTTATGTCTAATTGAAATTCAGAATTCAACCAAATTCACAAATTCGCTAATTTAACTACATCCACATGAAACAAAAGAAATTTCTTTTACTATATCTCTATTCTACTTTCTTTTAGACATACAACAGCTAAAGCCAGAGGATCAGAAAAAGTTTCAGAATATATTGACCTATACTCTAGTATATATTGAAAAAGTTTCAGAATATATTGACCTATACTCTAGTATATATTGAAAAAGTTTCAGAATATATTGACCTATAGTCTAGTATATATTGATGCAGATGATATCTAAACTGCCTAGAAATAAATGAAATGCATAAGCTGCAGATCTCCCAAAACATTTGATGGGTTTTCTTAATGCTGTATAATATATTGAGAAAGAAAAGAAAAAGAGTACCCATAATGAAGAAGGTAGCATTCCAACGTCCAGTTGGAGCATAGGAAAGTGGGTTTCCCTTGAGGTCTACTGATCCATCTTTTACTAACTCCATTTGCCTCTCCTTCTCATCAAGCTCAATAGCAAGCCCAGCTTCCATACTCATCAGTTTTCCTTACTGTATTTTCACCTGTGTGTTGTCTCAATAATACATGATAAAACATATAGGTTGAAAAGAGGCTTCTAGGTGTTAGGTGACAGAGTATTTTTTTTTTTTTTAAATTTATCAACGTGCTTCTAAACAGAATAAATCTGAGTACCATGGCATATTTTAAATGAAAACATGTTTTCTTTTGTGGAGAGGTATGAGAGGTATGAGTCTCTCAGACGGCTGGAGCTATTCTGGTTTCAAAACAGATTTTTCATACGCGTGTTAGTCAACCCGTACTGCGCCTCTCCCAGACTCCCAATAATGATGAAGTATTGTATTCCAAGAGAAGCTTAAAGATAAAGATTAATGAACAGCAAAAATATACTCATTATATGATTTTTTATAAAACAGATGAATCAGTGACTGTAAATTATTATTTATAATAAATTAATATTTCAATTTATTGTAACTGTGTCTGAAATCTTTTTATTATTATTTTTTTCAATCATATTACATGAATTCTGTTTTCTATCTGTTTATTTCATTCAAACCAAATATATCTTTTTTAAATTACATGACTGTAACTTCAATTTATTAGAAGGCTTATTATAATCACATATGAATGCAAAAAAAATGCACATCAATAAAAATTAGAAGGATTTAATTTGTTTATTATTTTTAATTATTTGATGCTAACTATTTCTTCTCATCCACCTCTCAACTACCACTCTCAACTACCACTCACTCTTAGCTTCACTCATCAATCAAATCTCTCTAATATTATTAATATTATAAGAATTGAAAGTGTAAAGATAAAGATAAGAACAAATATAAATAAAAATATAATGATATCATAATATAATAATAATGTAGTCTTAATAGATTTTTTTTCTTTGTTAAAAAGTGTAATAAAAATATAAAAAATATAATAATAATAATTTGGTACTAAACTTTTTTTTTAAATTTTGTAAAGAGTTTAATATAAATATAAAAATATGAAAAAAAATAATTAAAACATAATATTATAATCATATGTTAATAATAATATTCAATTATATTATCAAAATATAATAATAATTAAATATTAATTACAATATATTAATGTAATAATTATTTTAGTGAAATAATGTTAGTTGTTTTAAATATTAAAATTAAATTAAATTTATGAATTAGTTAATGAATTGTATTTCAATTCATTGAGTACAATTGGTGAGGATAATGATATGCCATAAAAATTCATTCTTCAAATTTCAAACATTTGAAAGCATATTAAGATCAAGCTAACACTTACATATGGTTGCTTAACCAAAAGAAAACTCCTAGTTTAAATGTAATCTACTATATGCTTACATTTATTTTTATTTTTTAAATGTATAAGATTTTGTAAAAAAATTCAACATATTTAATAATTCATTATAAAGACAAATTTGCAAAAAAAATATATTGATGTTTCATATTGCATTTTCTTATGAATTAGGATAATGAAGATTTTGCATTAATATTTTGGATATTATCACAATCAATTATACTCTATGATATGTTACAAGAACAAAAAAACATTTAAAAGATTATGGAAAAGATTTTGTATAATATTTTAAATTATATCTTATGATCAATTGTGAAAAAGATCAACTAACAACAAAGAACAATCAATTATACATTCCTATCCTCACCTAAGTATTCAAACATATTTAATAATAAAATATCTCAAACACTTAAAATTCAATACACATACTATAATTGATTATACTAATATTATATTAAAAAAATTCTTAATAATAAAATTCCTCAAATGCTTAAATAAGTTTGTTTTTAACTTTATTGTATGCTTTCTAGCGTCTGTGATATATTATCTCAAAGATGTTCTTCATAAACTATTATAAAAGATTGAGTCACGAGAAAGAAGATGATAAAGCATCAATCAAAACCCACTTGTGTCACTATCTGATGTAAAACATAATTCAAACATGAAATCTAATAAACTATGCAATTAAAAACGTTTAATATTACATTATTACCATGTGGTTCCATCTAAAATGGGCATACCTAAAAGTTCTAGAAAACTTGAATATTCTCTTAATTGACTAGGCTTAAACTCAATTGTTCTCTATTTTAAAAAATCTATGAATGTACTTAGTTACATTAAAGTCTTTGAAATTAGTATTTGTTTGTTTTATAACTGGGAAAAATCATAATTGATAGGTTCTAAATTTTATTTTAGTAGTGAAGAAAATAAGATTTAAATAAATTTGTGTTATGATATTTTTATAGTTTTTAATTGATTGAAAGTGTTTCAGATAATTTTATATTAATACTTATTATTTATTCTATTATCTATGTCAAAATAAAGAAGTAGAAAGTGGGAAAATTTAAATATAATTAAAAAATAAAATTTTAAACATGATCAATTCTCTTCTCTTAATACATCTTGGATGATGGATCATAATTGATGAGAAATGTTGACAACAAAAGAATTGCTATTTCCTTGATGATGGATCATAAAGTTTGATGTGAAATGTTGAAAACAAAAGAATCTACAAGATCAAATCTAGAAAAAAATATATTGAAATCAATAAACTATAAAAAAAATTCAATAATTTGATGCTCATAGAAAAAAAAAATTAATCTATTTTTTCCTTTTAAAATATTACTATTGAAATATATTATACTAATTAACAAGAGATAGATTCTCCACAAAATCATATTTTAAAAGTGAAGAATTTAAAGATGAAAGGGCTAGTGAATAGTGACTTTGTGTTCTTATGATAAGACAAATCAATAGAGCTCTTAAGTAATTCATTGTTTATGTTGAAACCTAAAATCACTCACATCCTAAGGACACCTAATTTTATCTAATTCTTGTATTAGTTAAATAAAACTAATTATTTAATTAATCTTCCCATCTATCTTCCTAACATCAATTAAATGAATTTAAATAATTTATTTAATTAATTAATAAATATCCCCTTCTTTTTTAATCCACCTTCAATTAAATAAATTCAACATTTATTTAATTAAATTCACTCTTCTTAATAAAAAAACTTTGCAAATGTATTACAATAGAAAAAATAAAAGAAAAATTGTGCATTTAATGAAGATTGTTTTGATTCTTTCGTCTAGGGAGTGCAACTCTTTGGTGGGGCAGGATGTTTTGGCCTGGGCCAATGCCTTGACGAGTAAATATTTTGTTTCTGCTAGTTATTTGGAGCTTGTTAGACAAATGTTTGGAGATATTGAGGTACCTTGGTGGAAGCAAGTCTGGAGTAAATTTTCTTGGTCGAAGTACAACTTTTTTCCATGGTTGGTTACTCATAATCGGTGCCTTACCTGAGACAATTTATGTAAGCAAGGCTTCCAAGGTCCTCCGATGTGCGTTATTTGCCACACCAATGTGGAATTTGTCTCTCATCTTTTCTTTCAGTGTTCTTTTGCTAAGGAGATCTGGCATTTACAGTGGACAGCCTATGGTCAATCTTGTTGGCATGTTTCTTCTTTAATTAAGTTTTAGGCTCGCTAGGGGAAACCCCTTGTGAGGACCTCTTTCCTTCGGGTGGCCCGGGCTATTCGTCCCTCTTTTATTATTTGGCATATTTGGTTGGAGAGGAATTGTAGGATTTTTTAGGATAGTAGGATGGTATGTCAGCATTTATGGTGGATAATTGTTCACACTCTTCCGGACACTATCTTAGCGAAGTTTGACTTTTTTGGAGGTTTGGATCTTGGGAATGTTGCTATCTGTACTCACCTTACTTTTCCTCTTCAAGGAGGTGCTCCACCAATTGTTGGTCAGGTTATGAGGAATAGATGTAGACACCCTCTGTCAAGAATCAATAGGGACGTTTGTTGGACCCCTCCGCCACAAGGAGTTTTCAAAATTAACACTAATGGCTCTTCTCGTGGGATACCTGGTCATGCAGGTATTGGTGGAGTTGGTCGTGATAGTTCTAGGGACATCCATTTTATTTTTTCAATTTATAAAGGCCTCCAAATGAATAATCTTATGGAAGCTCTGGCTATCTTGTCCGATGTTGAGCATAGTTGTCTTCTTGGTTGGAGAAGGATCATTTGTGAGTCTAATTCTAAGGTGGTGGTGACTTTTCTTAATAGACATCAGTTGGATGATGGTGGTTGGCACTTACAGCTGATTATTAGACATATTCTTTGGTTGTGTGGCTCTTTAGATTTTATTATTTTTAGGCACATTCCTAAGGAGTGGAATGGGGTTGCTGATTATTTGGCCAAATAGCCTTAGATGATCAAATTTATGCTTGGAATATTATGGATAAGGGGAAATTGCCTCCCAACATGGCTTCTATATTAGATCATAGTTATAGGGCTCCTTAAGTTTCTTGTGAAGTGGTCTATCCTTCTTATTTGTTTCTTTCTTGTTCTTGAATAAATTTTTACCCCTCTTTTAGTTGTAAAATGGGTGGTGAAAAAACACAATAGATGAATGAAGTACTAAATTGCAAGACGAGCTCGCGATCACAACACTAAAGAGAAATGGATGAGAATTGAGAGAAATAGATGTCATTCTTTTTTCTTGAAAATGAAAAGTTATATAATTCATTGAAAAAAGTAAGAGACATTTCTTCATGAAATGGGTTGGACATGGCTAGCTAAGCCCAAAATAGAAAGTGGTGTGATGCTAATTGAGGAAGGATGTGAAAACTCTAGCCAATGGCTTATTCTTGGTAGAATATCTTCTCAACATCATTAAAAGGAAAAGATTAAATGGAGAGTCTTTTTAAATATTTACATCTATAAGTTACCTTTTTTGTTGCTAGTGGAGTTCCCCATCGTTTATGAATGTATTACAAATAATAGTGAAATTTAAATTTTACAAAATATTTTTCCAATACAGTCTAAGTGCTTAAGTACACTTTTCAAGGATGTTGGAACTATTTAATATGACATAAGATTTACAAGGTAAATGGTATCTTAATCCTAACATTGAAAGGAGATCAATAGACACCTCCATTATAGTTGAAGTTTTTCACTATAGATTGTCAATTTAACATGTCAACCCCTTATTTTTGGTCTTCGGCGCAAGTTGAAATTTTTTCATCACAAATTTGACATTTCAACTTTAAAAGTAATATTTTTATGGGGAAAGATAGATTAGCCTATTTTTGCATGTCTTAATCCTAACCCTTAACCAAATTCAACCCCAATGCTAAACCAAATTGAATTGTAACCACATTATACATAATTGAATCCTAACTTTTAGCATACTTGAACATTAAATCAAATTGAACACTAACCCTTAACCTAACTTAGGATTAAACTAAACTAAAAACCAAAAAAAAAAAAAATTGAATACTAACCCTAACCCTAGGGTAAGTGCACAAAGATGGTGGTCAAAAAGGGGGGTATAAGTGGACACTTTTTTTCTGAAATCAGGTGAACCTGAAATTAGAGGCAAAATTTGAAATTCATCCACTCAAGATATGAAGATAATAAAACAACAAATATTGTAGTACTCTGAATCTAGTTTCCAAATTACTAAACTTTTTCAAAATTGGATAAGATTAAGAGGGTCAAATCCTTCGCGCACGAAAAACTGACCCTGTTTTTTTCTGAAAAACATAACATAGTGTCTGACGTGCGCATCAAAAAAGTCATAGTTAGATTTAGTATTTTGACAAATCCTTTAGCAGAAAGATAGTTAAGAGTGAGCACTAGAAGATGTGTATTTTTTTGTAATTTTTTGTTGAGTATTTTATTTTTTTTAATTTTTCCAATCGAGCACATCCTAAAAATTCGGTACCTGTTCGTGCGCAAAGCATAAGTTACACTAAACAAATCCAAAATACAATTTATTTTTTTTTAAATTGTAAAGAATCAAGTGCACTACAATAATATATAAAGTTTTTTAAATTTGGATATGTATATCAAAAGTTATTCAAAAAATGGTGCACCTATGTCTATGAGAACTATGGAGACACTAGTAAAAGAAATTCAATAATAATATGTTATTGTTGTTCAAATTGAAAAAAAATTATATGGTTAGAAAGCTCAGAAGATGGGTGAAAATATAGTGGCAATTTTAGAAATACCCACTTTATGAAGTGTAAACCTAATGATGAGAAAGTCGATAAACCAAGTTGATAAAATAAAACACGTCAAAAATGAGAGAAATGGAGGGAAATCAAACTTCCAATCCGTAGCTTTGTCATCCAGGCCTATTTCCAAGCCTAAAAAGTCAAAAGCGCGTACGGGATACATATGGTTTAAAAAGAGCGTACGGGGTATTTATAGTGTAAGAAGCACGTACACACGTGTTTCCCATTAAACAGCGCGTACGCGCTATTGTATAATATTATATTCTATGTATAATATGTGTATATTCATATAATATGTGTATATTCATATAATATATGTAATATAATATGTGTATATTCATATAATATATATAATATATAATATGTGTATAATATGACATTGTATATATAATATGTTTATATACATATTGTAGACACCTAAAATTGTCATGTCTAATTAAATAAATATGTTATTTATTTAATTATCTAAGCTTAATTCTTCTATTAATTAAATAAATCTTTATTTATTTAATTAATTCATTTATCCTCTTCTAGCCTTATTTCTCATTTAAATAAATACATTTATTTATTTAAATTATCCTTTTCCTAAATTAAATAAATATCTTATTTATTTAATTGATCCCACTTCCTCTATTAATTAATAAATCTTTATTTATTTAATTAATTCATTAACCTTTTCTACCCATGACACATGTCATTCATCTCTTAATTCATACACTACCTACCCCTTTCATTATTTTATTATTTCTTTTACCTACCCTCTAATCATAGCCGACCTCATTTTACACCTCTCAATCTTATCCCTCCATTTCATATTGTGTCTTCTATATAAGGAGATGCTTCCTTCATTATCAAACCCTAATCAATTATCCTAACAAATGATCTTAAGGACTTGACTACACTACGATCCTACTTGCAACCACATTCTGTTCTTTGTTGAGCTCTTGTGCACATAAAATCTGAGAGCAAATATATCAAGCAAGATCAATGGAGATAGGAAGAATGGAGATCCAAACCCTATTGGACATGTGATGGTATAATCTTTGTGATTTCATTTGATTTGCATTGTCTTAGGTAATCTTCATATGTTATGGTGGATCTTTATTGTTGTTAGGCTAGGGTTTTGTGGTTGAATTCATTTAGCCTTTCAATATTGTTATTATTGTTATCCATTTTCACCATATACATTTTGGCACACCCAGTGGGACTCTTGTCCCTTTTGCATTTAACTTCTTTGTTGCAGATTTTGTATTTTGAAGTTGCAGATCCGACATTTTCAGCAGCATTTTGATATTTCCACGTCTGCGTACTTTCGGATCACGTTTTTTATTTTCTGGCGCATCTGTGACATCTGGATCCGCGTCTGTGTTTTGGCAATATTTTATTTTTGCAGGTTCCAGGAAAATGCGTCTATGTTGTAAAGTCGTGTCTGCGATGGTTTTGGTCGCGTCTGTGTCCAGAAGACGCGTCTGTGTTCTGTAGCCACGTCTGTCTCACAGAACTGCATCTGTGTCACCCAGTCGCGTCTGTGTTGAAGGTAACCGCGTCTGTGTTCACCAGTTTCAAAATTTTGGGTTTTCATTGATTAAGTTTTTCGGATTTTGCATTTAGGGTTTCAAATCTGGTTTATTTTGAGCTAACATTTTCAGATCTAGCTAACAAAATTGGTGCAGCTTGTCTTGAAAGCAAAATCGTTTGGTCGAAGGCCCCTATTTTCACAAAGTCTTTTGGGTTTAAAATTTACCTAACTTGTGTGCTTACAGGAAGGGGTGATTATTTGAAACAATCCAAACTACTAACAACTCTTTGTTGCAGGTCCTTGGCAAGGGTTTTTGGATTTTTATTGTGTGCCTTGTTTTCATAGACTAGCAAACACTTCAATGGGTGCACTAAAATTGAATCATTGTCTTTTGTGTCTTGAGCAATAGGCTCTTTTTGTTTAATCTTTAGAGGGCCTGTCTTCCCGTGTGGTCATTAGGACTACTAGTGAGAAGAGAACGACCCAAGTGGTAGTGAGGAAAAACCCACCTCTTCCGAACCACTATAAACAAATGTATTCATGGTGAAAACTATGAATAACGTGTGCTGATTAATTCATACCGACACTATGTCTCCGCATAAACCCGTTTGATCAAATTTATTTGATCATTTGTAGGGCGTAACCCCTACCGGCTGGGAGCCTTCTGTATTTACAGAGCTGAAAGTGCCGCATGTATGGCCACACGAGCGGATGCCCTTACTAGCACCTTTTTGTCTTAGAAGCCCAAATCCTTCTAGTTGTTGGGGCAGGAGGTCGGACCTCTGGTAGCAGCCCACACACATACGGTTCTTAGTAGAGATACAAAGTTCGCCACGGGGAGTTTTCGTGGGGACTGATGCTTGGCTGACCCGAGAAGTGAGTGCCGAGGGTGGAGCCAGTGAGGTCAAGCATCTAAGTATCCGCTCTGAATAGCGTAGCCTCGGGGGTAAAACCCCATGTGGGATCAACAACTATTGTCTTGGCCAGCCATAAGAATTGTGCTTGACTTATTTTAAACATTCAAAACATTCAAGACCAAACAGCAAAACATTGTGTCTTTTGTGTCTTCAAGTGTATGCAAAACATTTTTACATCAAACAACACACTCTTCTTGGAGTCATTTTGAGTCTAGACACTTGCAAACATTGGGTCTTCATCAACACTATGTCCTCTTGTCACGAAAAACAGTTGAACAGTCAGATTTGGTCACAACAAAACGACTTCATAGATTGGAAAAAATTGCACAAATTTTACAGAAACGCGTCTGTGTCGGACATAATAGCGTCTGTGTCGTATAACTGCGTCTGTGAAGGGCATAATCGCGTCTGTGTTCCAACAGTCAACATTACACTTTGCAAAAATCTCAGAAACGCATCTGTGTTAAACAGAGCCATGTTTGTGTCAAGAAACCGCGTCTATGAAGTATACAGGCGCGTCTGTGTCCAGAATTGAAAAATTGTTACAGTCCAGCAAACAAACACAGTTAGTTTTGGATTTCTTGAGCTTCCTAGGTCATTTCTCCAGGGTTTCATTTAGCATTCAACCTGTCTTTGGGTCTCACAAAATCCATCATTGCTTCACATCTCATTTTACATTCACACTTGTCTAAACTTGAGTCAAAAGGTCACTTGCTTGTCCTCATCATACTTTGTCAACACACTACATACAACAACACTTTGCTAAGTGGTCCCTCATCAAGGTTTCTTACTTTGGGTCTCATTTGGTCTTACTTAGAGTCAAGGTCAACTTACCTCATCAAGAGAAACTATCCTCTTTTTGGAAGTCACACCTACTCTACTACATACATACTTGGTCTTACACTTTGGACATTGCAAGTACACCTCAGATTCATTTACATTTCATCCAACTCTTGGTCTTCCATACTCTTTTCTTTTTTCATCTAGTCTCACACATCTTGGTCAATACCTAGTTCATGGTTTAAACCCGTCTTCAAAAATCTAGGAGAGAAACTAAAGAGGCTCAAGAGTTCGCAACATGAGTTCTTATGAGTATGACAATGAGATCTTTTTCAATTCTGATCATACTACATTACTTGACATGGATGCCTATAGAAACATTCCAAATGTTGAGAACATGGACACTATAAACAACAATGCTATCCACAATGACAATGTGGACAACTTTTCCGTACATTCAGCAGATGTGGAAGAATCCATTATGAATCCCCATTTCAATCGATTGGTTGACGAAATAATGAGGAGGGATAGACAATACTTTTTACAAATGATGGCACAAAGTGGAGCCAAGATACCTCATGATTTTGACATGTCTCAAATAATGGAAAATCAACCTTTGCAACAACCTCACTCCAACATGGATCAAAGGAGACCTAATAGTGGAGGAAATAGAGGACCACATATGGTACCTGAATCACCATCAGCTTTGCTTCAAAAACCAAAGGTCCCACATACACATGGTCAAACATATGATACTCACCTTCACAGACCATTATGGAAGTCTTATGGAGAGAAATATGCTCAATCACATATCAATGCTAAGGATCAACCACCAAAGCAATGGGATATTCAAAGGCATGCTCAAAATTTGGACACAAGGAAACCCCGTGTCAAATTTGGGGGCAATACATTAGAACATGACATGCCTGTAGAGTATGGTATACATGCACAAAATAGATATGGTGTTCCTCAACATGAATCTATACCAAGTGGTCCATATATGCAGCATCACTATAGACCTCCTCCATATGAACATGTGTATGATCAATATCATCCATATTGTAAAGTGGAAAAATCAAACCCTAGTTGTTCTCCCCTCCCAACTCCAAGGAGAGAGAAGGGAGAGTCACTAGGGTTGATGGTTTTCACTTAGGGGAGACTTTACATTCAAAAGAGGGGTTGAAACCCACAAGATCCAATCCCACACAATGCAAGATTGGATTCTATATGAGTTTCAAGGGTTGTGATAGCAAGAATACCCTCTTTTGTAAAGAATGTAGAAAGATTGATTGAACTAGAAATGCATGTAGAAGCAAGAAAGATTCACTTATAAACAGAGATAGGGATATGATATGAAGTTGCGGACCTGGAATTAGCAGTAAAATGTCGAGACGGTGCTGTTCTGCAAATTTGAGCGAAAGTTGACGGGACGATGGCGCCCGGCGTGCACACGGTCCTCCGAAAAATCCGCGAAACGAAGGGGGATCTGTTCGTCTCTGCACAAGAATTCCAGATCTTCAATTACAACCGCGTACCTGCAACATGCGAAGGTGTAGATGTTGTTGTATGTTGTATGTTGTATGTGATATGTGATCTCCTCTTCAATGGTTGAATCCTTGTCTTGAATGCAACACTTAGCCTTGAATGGAGACTTAAAATGATCAATTGCTTGAAGGAATGCTTGAATGCTTGAATGTTTGAGTATCGTTTCCACATCTTGTACACATATGTCCTTCCTCCTTTTCCTCCCTCAAATGGGAGAGAAAAAGTAGTTTATATACTTGCCAATTAGGGTTAATAGACTGATTTTCCCGACCTTAGGCCGACCAGGAAATGTTATTTTCCAATTTGCAAACATAAAGACCTGAAGCCCCATAGGAGACCGGGCCCAAAATAGGGCCAGGGACCACGGCGCTGGGCGCCATGGTCCTGGGGGACCAGGGCGCCGGGCGCCATGGTCCCACCTCCAAGGACAGCAGGGTGCAAGGAGGATCAGGCCAGGGTGCTGAAAAATGCAGTTTTTGGTGTCATAAACAGGTTTCGGGGTCTCCATTCAGGTTCCGTGTTGCATCGCCATCGTGAAGACCCAAATGCGGTCGAAATTGCAAGTGTCGCAATTTTAGGACGCTACATTTAGCCCCCACTTTAGCGGGAGTATAAGCGTACGCTCATACTTTCGGTAAAGTACAAGGAAACAACATTGAAAAACTTTCACCACGTCAAGGAGGCAAGATACACCAAGCCCCCAGTGGACTAAGGATCTTACGAATTTGATTGACAAAGTAAAAGGGAAGATCACGAGGGAGAACCATGACTGTCAGTAGTAAGGTTCCCTCACTATGAGTCATGTAAGAAAGATATCAAAAATTTTCAAGGCAAAGCTAAATTTGTCAAGAAATTTTCAAGTATCTTGAAAAGATATGAATGGGATGTATGCCCCCCTACGTTAAAGCGATCACACACGCCTCACCGGGGGTGATTGCTTTAAGGTAGTGATACATATAAGAAATGAGAAAGGAGCATGTTATCACAAGGATTTAGCCCCCAAGTGTGAGATAATCCCAAGGATAATAGACACAAAACACAAAGCACAAGGTGACTTCGCTTTCCTCGGGGTCAGTATGCTGTATGATAATTCATGTATATCATATGTATGTATGCATAATTGTTCTTCATTCCCCAATCAAGGAAGGTCACCTAGAAGAAGGGAACACATGTGTCTTTTGAGTCAACATGAGAGAGACCAAAAGAGATCTCAATGTTTTGCATCGTCCTCAAGTAGACAACACTAAGGTCAACAAATAGAAGAATGAGAATAACACATAGAAGAAGTAACAAAAGAAAGGGAGGAGGAGAGAATCTGCTTATGCTAATGAAACTAGTCTAGCACGTCATCTACCCCCCGATCTTGCTGATCAATGTTTCGAGAAGGTAGGAAACACGCTAGAGGAGGAACATCCAACACAGCAGATGGAGCTATCACAAGATCCAAACAAGGGCTATGTTCATGTTCCGAGCCACGTTGTTCTTGTCTAGGAGCTAGGATAAGTGCTTTAGAAAATTCGTTAGATAGATGGTTATCAACATCAACATATTCATATTCACTATCAGAATGAATAGGAGTAACATTTTCGTCTATATCATCATCAAGATTTATAAAAATAGGATCTTTAACTCGCACAGGATCAAGACCATCATGCATCTTATGTTTAGGAGATTTCAGCTCAATCGTCGGCTGAGGAGAAAATGGAATAATATTAATTGAAGGTGTTTTTGGGGATTGCAAAGTTTGAGCTCTAAGACGACGCTTTCGCCGGCGTTCACGTGCAGAACGATTTCGTCTAGTCTTAGTAGGAAGTTGAGAAGATTGAGGAGGAGGAATGTTCTCATCCTTATCACTTGGGTGTTTAGGTTGTGGTCTCTTAGGTTGAAAAAAAGGAGAAGAGGAAGGTCTCTTCTCTTCATAAGAGGAAGGAGGAGGAACTGCTCCATATAAGGGAGGAATATTCGGTTTAGGAAGGAGACCAAGTCCATCATGATGAGGAGGTATAGGTCTACCTTTAGAAGGTTTATTGGACATAGACATAGTCACATCCATAGGGATGGGTTGGGAATCTTCTTGAGGAAAGACATTAGTTTTATCTTTCAAAGGAAGAACTTCCTTCTCAAGAATGATAGGAATGTCAAGTTTGGGTGTTCTAGGTTCACATAGAGATAGGATCATATCTTTTTTCCACTTTTGAAAAGATTTGAAAAGATGATCACTTCGCGGAGGAAGGGATTGGAATTGTTTAGGCCAGAAGTAATCAATAGGAACGCTAGAAGTTCTTTCAACTGGTTTAAAGAGACTATGATTGACAGTAACAACTTCACCATTATGGGGAAATTTCAAACACTTGTGAATAGGAGAAGCAATAGCTTTCATGGAAGATAGCCAAGGATAGCCTAGCTTCACACGAAATTGTTCGGATGATGGAATAATAGCAAAGTCCACATCAAGGGATTTGTTATGGACCTCAATAGGTAATGTAATAGAACCAATTGCAGGAGAAGAAAATGCATCAAATAGTTTCACAACCACATTTGTTTTGTCATAGATCACTTGATTCAATTGCAAAGTAAAAAGAAATTCTTCAGTAATGACATTAACCATACAAGAAGGATCAATAAGCACTCCACGGAAAGGTGTATTTTTGACTTTTGCAACTATATATAAAGGACCATCAGGTGCCCTGATAGTTTCACTAGAATCAAAGGTGATGGAAAGTTCTTTAGGGATTTTCTGCTGCTCCACAAAGTTAATCACATTCGGAGTCATGGACACAAGATCATCAGGTGAGACAGAGGAATCATTAGTATCAATCGCATTAGAGGTATGAGAAGGTAATGGATCAGTAAAAATCTGAAGATTTTGGTTAGGAGGAGCTACAGATGTGTTGCCTTTATCATTCACTCCAGAAACAGAAATAGTATTATTATCAATCAAATCTTGAATTTTACCCTTTAAAGCAAAACATTTTTCAATATCATGCCCAGGTTGACAATGAAATTGACAAAAAGATTTGTTATCAAAATAGGGTGAATTAATCTTTGCAGGATCTATTTGCCTTATAGGAGGAAGAGTAAGCACATTTTGTTCCAATAACTTATTCATAATACTATGCAATGATTCATTCAAAGGAGTAAACTTTCTTTCTTTCTTGAAAAACTTAGAAATAGGAGGCACACCTGATGCTGCATTCACATTGTTGTTGATGATGTTTTCATTGAATTTAATGGACTCTCTATTCGGTTTAAACTTCCCAAATGGTTGTTGACTACTATCACCCTTATCACTCGGAGTCATAGGATGTGATTGTTCCATTTGACTCACAGTCAGTTGATAATTGTGAAGAGTTGCACACAACTATTGGAAAGAAGTAAACTCAGGAAACAGAAGTTTATCTCGAATATCTTTTTGTAAATTAGAAATGAAGATTCTTTGAATATCATTGTCAGGCACTGGAAAAGAAATTTGAGCATACAAATGCTTATATCTACCAATGAAATCAGTCACTTTTTCTTTAACACCTTGTTTACAATGCATTAAATCGATCAAAGTAACTTTAGGACTTATATTGTTTTGAAATTGTTGAATGAAAGCATTTGCAAGTTGTTCGAAAGAAGTAATAGAATAAGAAGGCAACGAGCAATACCATTGTAGGGCTTTATCTCTTAATGTTCTAGTAAACAGTTTTGCAAGCAACCTTTGGTCATAAGCAAAATCAATACATATTGTTTGAAAAGTCTTAACATGTGTTAGAGGATCACCCTTACCATTATAAAGCTCCAAATGCGGAATTTCAACATGTTTAGGGGGAATAGCTCGAACAATATCAAGAGAAAGTGGGCTCGCAACATCAAATGCGGGCACACTAAACTTAGATTGATTCATAGAGGCAATTTGTTGCTATAAAGAAGAGACAGTTTGTGCAAGATTGTTAATGGTCGCTTCAGTCGAAGAGTTCATATTAGATGTGTTAGATTGTGATGGAGGTGTTATGTTATTGAAAGAAGGTAGAGAGTAAGGTGGTGGGACACTATGATAGTTAGTCATAGGAGATGATTGGACAGGAGGAACACTACAAGGAGGAATGGAAAACGAATTGCCCCCTTGTGTCATGTTCATTTGTGGTGATATAATAGGAACACTTATTGAAGGAATGAATGAAGAAGTCGGATTGAATGAAGGAAGAGGGTTGATTGAAGAAGAGGGATTGCCCCCATGACTAGTGATCATAGGAGGAATGTCTTGTATTGAAGTAGTCATTATGTTTGATGTAAAAGTAGGTATACTAGCAATAGAAGTCGTCAAAGGAATAGAATGATTGTCTTGAGTAGGAGGTTGTGTATAACCCAAAGTTTCAGCACAACTCTTCATAGGCATCACATTTGAATCCACAATATGTGCAATACCACGCAAAATATCAATTCCATTCTTATCACTTTGAAGCATACGTTTTAGACCCTCAATTAAAGGAAGAGCTTGACTATCAGGGTATTCTTGAGACATCCATTGTCGAAAATCATCCAATTGGTTATCCAATTTTGAAAGTTGTTCTTCAGAAACCTCATGGAGAGCTTCTTCATCATTAAGAGGGTTAGAGGAATTACCCATGTCCTCATTAAAAAGGCCATTCAAATTAGGTTCCATCTCCTCAGTAATTAAACCTTGGAAGGACTTAATTGTAAGGCTTCGTCTAACGGGAATAGTGTAAGTAGGGCTTATTGTTGTAAAACTCATGCACTAAAGAAAGAGAGAAGATTTTGAATTTTAGAGGTAGCAAATTTCAGTAAAATCAGCCAATCTTCTAGATTTAATCTGTTAAATACAATCAGGACAATCTCCCGAAATTTCGAAAAAATTGTCCGGGACCGTGGCACTCGGGGTGCACACGGTCCTCGCAACTTTTTTCCAAATTTGCAGGGATGAAAGTTATGATGATTTTACAGCTAACCTGAAAAAATTGAGTGATTTTATGATCTGTAGATAGGCCAAATTAAAGTTGCAATCTCAAAATTGAACCCTACCCAAATTGTCGAAAAATGCAAAATTTGAATTTTGAAAAAGAGAGGGAAACTAAAACTTTGAATTTTATGATTTTAGAGGGAATGTTAAGAGCAATGCAAGTTTTGAAATTAAGCACTTAATTTCAAAAGTCACAAACTGCAAAAATTTGAATAAAGCACTGAAATTTCGAATGAATGCTAACA
This sequence comes from Cryptomeria japonica, assembly GCF_030272615.1. Lineage (NCBI taxonomy): Eukaryota > Viridiplantae > Streptophyta > Pinopsida > Cupressales > Cupressaceae > Cryptomeria > Cryptomeria japonica. The sequence goes on along the minus strand of NC_081408.1, from coordinate 679,080,490 downwards.
CAATTTTCAGATTTAGGACTGTAAGAAACACAATTTTGACACAAATTTCAATTTCAACAATTTTTGAATGATTAGAAGCCTCAATCCAAGCAATTGCTAGACCAACTTTGACTGTAATTTTGAAGGTGTTAAAATTGATAAAATCAGCCAAAATTCTGGATTTTAGCAGAAAAATACAGTAAGATCTAGCTCCCGAAATTTCGGAAAAAATGTCGGGGACGATGGCGCTTGGGGTGCACACGGTCCTCGCAACTTTTTTCCAAATTTACAGGGATGAAAGATATTGTGATTTTATTGCGGAATCCAAAGTTACAGCCGATTTGGAAGTGTTTTGATTAGTGAAATTATCAGTCAAAGGTTGAATCAAGAAGGTCTTAAAAATTAGGGTTTTGACATTTAACCACTTAATTTTCAGAATTAAAGCACAAATATGAATTGACAATTTGCAATAGAAGGGTAGATCTGAAACAAGCATTAACAATTAAACATTTCACAAGCTCAATTACTAAAAAGAAAATTTAGGGTTTTTATGCAATTGACCTCTAAAATTTTGCAAAAGATCAAACATGGAAATGTAATCAAGGAATCCAATTTTCAAATCTAACCATGAATAATCAGAAAGGATGTTCACGTCGGGTTCACCAAAATGTAAAGCAGAAAAATCGAACCCTAGTTGTTCTCCCCTCCCAACTCCAAGGAGAGAGAAGGGAGAGTCACTAGGGTTGATGGTTTTCACTTAGGGGAGACTTTACATTCAAAAGAGGGGTTGAAACCCACAAGATCCAATCCCACACAATGCAAAATTGGATTCTATATGAGTTTCAAGGGTTGTGATAGTAAGGATACCCTCTTTTGTAAAGAATGTAGAAAGATTGATTGAACTAGAAATGCATGTAGAAGCAAGAAAGATTCACTTATAAACAGAGATAGGGATATGATATGAAGCTACGGACCTGGAATTAGCAGTAAAATGTCGAGACGGTGCTATTCTGCAAATTTGAGCGAAAGTTGACAGGACGATGGCGCCCGGCGTGCACACGGTCCTCCGAAAAATCCGCGAAACGAAGGGGGATCTGTTCATCTCTGCACAAGGATTCCAGATCTTCAATTACAGCCGCGTACCTGCAACATGCGAAGGTGTAGATGTTGTTGTATGTTGTATGTTGTATGTGATATGTGATCTCCTCTTCAATGGTTGAATCCTTGTCTTGAATGCAACACTTAGCCTTGAATGGAGACTTAAAATGATCAATTGCTTGAAGGAATGCTTGAATGCTTGAATGTTTGAGTATCGTTTCCACGTCTTGTACACATATGTCCTTCCTCCTTTTCCTCCCTCAAATGGGAGAGAAAAAGTAGTTTATATACTTGCCAATTAGGGTTAATAGACTGATTTTCCCGACCTTAGGCCGACCAGGAAATGTTATTTTCCAATTTGCAAACATAAAGACCCGAAGCCCCATAGGAGACCGGGCCCAAAATAGGGCCAGGGACCAGGGCACTGGGCGCCATGGTCCTGGGGGACCAGGGCGCTGGGCGCCATGGTTTTGGGGGACCAGGGCGCTGGGCACCATGGTCCCACCTCTAGGGACAGCAGGGTGCAAGGAGGATCAGGCCAGGGTGCTGAAAAATGCAGTTTTTGGTGTCATAAACAGGTTTCGGGGTCTCCATTCAGGTTCCGTGTTGCATCGCCATCGTGAAGACCCAAATGCGGTTGAATTGCAAGTGTCACAATTTTAGGACGCTACACATATATGCAACATGCTTCTCCTCCTATGGGTACCTCAAACATAGGATATGGTCTAAGAAGTTGATCTCCACCTAAGAGCAATTTGGAGCAACAAATCAGGGACTTACAAAAGAAAATGGAGGACATAAATACACCAAAGCCAACATACACAATGAGAGACATATGTCCTTATCCATTTGACAAGAGCATTCCAATGCCTCCTTTTCCTACACACTTTGTGACACCTAAATTTGATAAGTATAGAGGAAAAGGGGATCCTAAGGCACACATAAGACAGTTTTTCATAGCCTGCATTGAGGTAGCAGCAGAAGAGACATATTTGATGAGATTATTCCCACAAAGTCTAGGTGATCAAGCTATGGAATGGTTCTCCCAACTACCACCTAGAATTAAGTCATGGGGTGATCTAGCAGAGGAATTTATTCAACATTTCTCCTACAATATAGAGACAAACATATCAGTCACTACTTTGTGCAACACCAAGCAAAAAGAGGGAGAATCTTTTGCATCATTCTTACAAAGATGGAGAAATCTAGCCAGCAGATGCTCTTGTGAAATTCCACAAAAACAAATGGTAGAAATGTTCACCCAGAATGTTAACAAAGAGATTGGTTATGACTTAAGAAAAGCTTGTTTGTCCACCTTCAAGGACATCATTGAAAAAGGCTTAGCGATAGAAAAGGTCCTAATTGAACAAGGAGTCATCAAGATATTCAAGGAAAATAAAGATGACTTTAAACGAAAAGACAAGCCAAGATTTTGGAATAAAAACAAGAACACAGTCAATGATGGTGTTGTTGATGCCAACACAGTGCGACCCAAAGTCATCTTTTTAGGATCAAGTTCTACAAACAATCAAGTGAATACTCAAACAGCTTCCAGATCACGAAGGAAGTACACTCCATTGGGAGAACCACTTGAGTCAGTCTTCAAGAAGCTAGTGGCAAACAAAGTAATCAGAGTTCCAGATTTTCCTCCATATGAACCAAAGGTTAAACCAAATTGGTGGAATGATGATGAGTATTGTGAATTTTATAAGAGCAAGGGTCATAAGACAGGAAATTGTCATCGACTGAAGAACATCATACAAGATCTCATCGATAGGGGTGACATTGAGATTGAGGGACATTCGTCTAATCAAGAACATGAGATGTTTAAGGAACCACTCCCAAAACATCACAAGGGAAAAGCTAAAGCCACAAAGGATCAAACCAACTATACCAAAGCATCTTACAACTATGATTCAACCATCAATCACATCTCGATGGACAATTATGTCTCTACCATTATCATCAAGGACAAAGCGTCTGAGAATTCTACCCAGAGACCCAGGATTGTCGTAAAAGGTGTTGGATCTTCTTCTGAACCTACCTTTGAATGTAATGTCACAACTCGTCGAGGTAAAATCACTTTGCAAGGTGCTCCAACTAAAAACACTACTTCTTCATCAACCAAACCTGAGTATGACCTTGTAGAACAACTAGGGAAGACACCCGCACTCATCTCAATCCTTGAGCTATTACGCATATCTCCCGCACATAAAGCCATTCTTGACAAAATCTTGAGAGATACTGTCGTTCCTACTGATCTAAACGTGGACCAGTTTCAAGCCATGGTAGGATACCTTTCCATTCCACACTCCCTTACTTTCACCGAAGCCGATGACGCCTCTGTAAGTCAGCCACATAATGCACCGCTACACATTGAAGCCTTCATACACAAACATCGAATAAAAAGAGTTCTGATAGATGGAGGAACAGGCTTAAAAATTTGCACATTAAGCACTATTACACAATTGGGATATTCTGATAAAGCTGTGAATTCTACAAACAAAATCACCATTAAAGCATATGATGATGAAGAGCGTTCATCCAAGGGCACAGTCACCTTACCTCTCAGAGTTGGGCCAGTTACAAAGGATGTGGTTTGTCAAGTCCTAGATTTAAATCTCACGTATAACATATTGCTAGGATGTCCTTGGATTCATGAAATGAGGGCAGTCCCATCCACATATCACCAATGCATTAAGTTTCCTCATAATGGAGTGGAAGTAATAGTTAATGGTGATCCTAATCCATTCATATATTGCAATAACCTGAAATCAAAGACCGAGACCATCATTCCCAGTAATCGTGAGGCTGTTCCTTCCTCGGCATACATTGATCCTGAGTCATTAAAACCTTTGACATCAAAACAAGGTGAGCTTAAAGGCAAGTTTCAGGACAAAGGCATGGGGGAATATACTTTAAATCAGACCATGTACTTACGACAAGTCATGAGTTCCCCAAAAGAATATGGAAGACCACATCCTAACAAGAAAATCTCCATCATGATGCTTAAATGGGACCCTACTACCTTTCAAAGATGGGGTGAACTAGAAGAGGAAGATTTATACCAAATGCTTTTCAGAGACAATGAAGAGGAAACACGAGATCACATCAATCTACCATGTGAGAAATATGGCAAAGGCTTCAAAATTCTACAAAAATTCGGGTATGATGGAAAAATCCCTCTGGGATTACGAAAGGAAGGCATCATTGAACCTTTACAACCTGAATTGACTCTCAAGAAGGAACGCTCGAAAGGACTTGGTTTCTTAACTTCCAAGGTCCACACCCAAAGGACAGAAGAAGCCTTACAAATCAAAGCTGCCAAAATTCAACAAGAGGATCGCTATTCCACAGATTCCAACGAATGGGAATGGGGTTCCAACAAGTCTTCCAGTGACTACGAGCTCACCAAGACATTCAGAGAGCCAGATGAACCCACAGAAGAAGAGGAGTTTTATAACAAGTTCAAAGTTGGTCAAGAAACAATCCATGAGGATTCCACACAGTCCTTGTCTCAAGGTTCTAGGTTGAAATCACATAGGATGAGAACACTTGTCGCAGAGTGCACTACTAGTGATGATAATTTGGATTCGCTCGTGATCGAGACTAATGAGGAGAGTGCCATCGATGACCTTGATAATTATCTTGACATACCCGAATATAACTGCATCTTCACTCTTAGCTCTGCTGACTTCGAAGACATTAACGGCCTTCCCCTTGTTCACCACCAACTCATTGACTGGGATCATGAAGGACCTGCACAGTTTGACACATTCTAAAACGATGAAGCTTTTATTGACTATCTAGGCATACGAGATGATCTTCCCCCTGGAGACCATAAAGCGGGATACACTATAGAACTCAATAGCGTGGCATATTTTGGTGAGGGTGTCGGACCTTCCAATCGCAAAAATGTGAAAATAAGAACAAATCAAGGGCCTTATGGCGAAAACCACACAGTGGCGTTGTCTAACCCCAAAAAAGTAAAAAGAAAGGACGTATTTGAGGGTGAAAACCTCTTTGAGGCACCTGAAGATGGAAGGCTCGACATTCTCCCAGCATCATATGAGGAAAATTCATCCATGTTGGTAGAGGAGACTATCAAAACAAACATTGGTACAGAAGAGGTTCCACACAACATATTCCTAGCTCAATCATTGACAGAGTTCAAAAGGTCAAAATTCATAAGTTTCTTCAAAGAACGACAAATCAACTTCGCCTAGTCATATGCTGATATGCCTGGATTAGATCCGGATTTGGTAATGCATCATTTGACAGTCAAACCGGGGGCAAAACTAGTAAAACAGAAATTAAGAAAAATGCATCCACAAGTGGCATTACTAGTCAAAGCAGAACTTGAGAAATTACTCAATGTCAGATTCATACACCCAATTGATTATCCTGAATGGATCTCCAACTTGGTACTTGTTAGTAAACCAGATCGCAGCATCAGAATATGTATAGATTTCAGAGACATCAACAAAGCTTGTCCAAAGGATGACTTCCCATTACCAAACATTGACTTGATTGTTGATCTCACAACAGGTCATGAAATGTTATCATTGATGGATGGATTCTCTGGTTATAATCAAATAAGGATCACACCTGAGGATCAACATAAAACAGCATTCACTTGTCCGTGGGGAACTTTCTGCTGGAATGTCATGCCTTTCGGGCTAAAGAATGCAGGTGCTACATATCAAAGAGCCATGACTACTATCTTTCATGATCTCATACACGTAACCGTGGAAGATTATGTTGATGACCTCTTGGGCAAATCAATAGACAGAAATACACATTTGGACATACTTTCAGTAGTCTTTGATCAGTTGGAAAAATACAAAGTAAGATTAAACCCCAAGAAATGTGTCTTTGGAGTAACCTCTGGGAAGCTCCTAGGATTCATTGTATCCAAAAGAGGAATTGAAGCTGATCCAGCAAAAGTTAAGGCCATCTTGGAAATGCAACCACCAAGAAATATCAGTCAACTTCGATCCTTACAAGGCAGACTCCAGTCCATCTGAAGATTCATAGCACAACTGGCAGATAAGTGTAACCCTTTTCAGCACCTGCTACATAAAAACATCAAATTCAAATGGGATGATAACTATCAAGAGGCTTTCCAGATGTTCAAAGATTATCTTCTAAATCCACCAGTTCTGATGCCACCAGTTCCAGATCAACCACTGTTACTATACATATCAGCTACTCCAACAGCACTGGGGGCACTCTTAGCACAACAAATGGCTGAAGGCAAGGAAAAAGCAGTATATTATATCGGTCGCACATTAGTAGGATATGAGCTAAACTACACACCAATTGAGTGTGCATGTCTCACTGTGGTCTTTGCTTCACAGAAATTATGACATTACATGCTTACTCATAAGACTAAGTTAGTTGCAAGAATAGACCCATTGAAATACCTTCTCAAAAAAGCAACACTTATTGGGCGACTGGCCAAATAGGTAATGATCCTGAGTGAATTCGACATCGAATATGTGGATAGAAAAGAAATAAAAGGACAAGCCATCGTAGATCAATTAGCAAATGCTCCCATGATAGATGATGTTCCTCTAAGTTCAGAATTTCCAGATGAATCCATTTTGACAATGTCACATGCAAAGCCATGGCAACTGTACTTCGACGGCTCATACACACAGCATGGGGCAGGAGGTGGCATCCTCTTTATAACTCCTCAAGGGGATTCTATACCAAAATCATACCACTTATCATTTCCTTGCACTAACAATATAGCGGAGTATGAGGCATTAACAACAGGATTACGAATTGCAGTTCAATGGAAGATCCAGGAACTTCGTGTTTTTGGGGACTCCCAACTGGTCATCCATCAAGCAGCTGATGATTACCAAACAAAAGATGAGAAATTAATGCCTTATAAACAAATGGTGGATGACCAGAAACAACACTTCACAAAGATAGACTTTAAGCAGATACCAAGAGAGCAGAATCGCGTCGCAGATGCCATGGCTACAATTGCTTCCCTGATTGATTTACCTCCAAACGAGACCCATTATGAGTTCTTGGTGGATAACCTTTTGGTTCCTTCATATGAGATCATGCCTACTGAGATGATATGTGTTGTCGGTCCTGAATCCCAGTTATATGGTTCCATTTTCACATACCTACGTGACAATACTTTACCTCCTGATCTATCAAATAACCAACGTTGCACTTTCATTCGCCAATCCTCTTGATATGTCATTTTAGCGGATATCCTATACCGAAGAGGTCTAGATGGCACTCTTCTTAGATGTTTAGAAAGCGACGAAGCTCAGATTGCGTTACGGGAAGTGCATGAAGGGATATGTGGTCCACATGCTAGTGGTCCTACCTTGGCCAAGAAACTCATCAGGACTGGATATTACTGGCCCAATATGGAGAAAGACTCATATCAGTTTGTCAAGAAATTTAAGCAATGTCAAATTCATGGAGATCTCATACATGCGCCGGCACAAGAACTTCAACCACTTGCGTCTCCTTGGCCCTTTTGTCAATGGGGACTCGATCTCATAGGCAAGATTCACCCCCCTTCTTCCAATGGTCACAATTTCATTATCACTACCACAGAGTATTTTACAAAATGGATTGAAGTCGTGCCTCTCACACAAGTCACAGGAAAAAAGATTGCTACATTCATCCTCAACTATATCATTTGCCGATACGGTATTCCTGTTTCCATTATCACTGATAACGGGCGTCCCTTCAAAAATCAGGATGTTCATGAACTCTGTGACCGCTTCCATATTTCCCATCGTTTCTCCACACCATATTACCCCCAAGGTAATGGCCAAGCTGAGGCATCTAATAAAACAATCCTTAAAATCTTAAAGAAGACAGTCAACGATGCTGGTCATAATTGGCATATTCAACTTAATCCTGCACTTTGGGCCTACAGCACAAGTGTCCGCACACCTACAGGAGCTACACCCTATTCACTTGTCTATGGCGCTGAAGCTATCTTGCCTATTGAGGTCGAGCTACCCTCTTTACGAGTCTCTTTGCAAAACATCATCAGTGACGAAGACTATAGGGTCTCTCACTTACAAGAGCTGGAACTACTGGATGAACGAAGACAAACTGTTTTTAGTCATCTCAAGGCTTACCAACAACGAATGAGTCGCAGCTACAATCACAAGGTCAAGCCTCACACATTTGAGGTAGGGGACTTAGTTCTCAGAGAAAATCTTAAGAATCAACAAGACAGAGAGAAGAAGGGCAAGTTCGAACCAAACTGGCTTGGTCCTTACATCATTACAGCAGCATATGGATCTAGTGCATATCAGCTCTCAACTATAGAAGGTGAACCTTTGGAGGATCCTAACAACAGCATGCACCTTCGCCGGTTCTACACATAGCTCTTCAGAGTATCCTAATTCAAAAAATACAAAAAAAATAAAAAATTTCAAAAATACAAAAAAAAATTATAAAACAAAAAAAATCGTTACTTGGTGAAAACCTGGCAAACAGGCGCCTTGTGACACAAAAAACATTGAAAAATCAAAAAAAGTAAAGAGAAATAATTTCGTCCAACGATGAAAACCACTTCGGTGGCGCCCTGGGAAAGTACCATGGTGAAAACTGGGTCACCAGCACCATGCGTAGAGACACTACTCCTCCCTCCTTCAAGATTATCTTTCATCACTTCACTTTGCACACACTCACGACCAATTCATCCATAATAAACTTACACATTCCCATCATGGCTTGTTATTGATCTACCCAAGATTGGTTAGCCATTCATAATAAACCTCCCTTTTTACCTCCCTTTCCATCCATAATAAATCAGATCCTATCTATGGCTAAGGCAAATCCTACGTCTAGTAATGGGTGTGGAACTGAGAACATCACATGTTTCGAGGAGTACAGTTTCTTCCAGCTTCCTTCAATCTATCCGTGCACAATCCGCAATAAAGCAACATTTGCTTCACAAATCCGCAATAAAGTTTCATCTTCTCCACAATAAAGTATCAGTTTCATGGATTCAGTCAGTTTCGGATGAGACACAGCAGCAACAATGGGCTTCAACAAATCAAATCTTTCAACAGACTCAGACAACATATGGTTCCGTGTTATCTATCCTTTTTGTGAAAGTAAACATTGTGACCACAATCAAATAAGACTTATACAAGTGACAAGAGACACTGAATTTGAGGACTACAGTGGATGTTGGTGTCGAGTCTTGGTTTTCTTTTGATTTTATCTTTTGGTGACATGTCTTTTAGCTTTTCCAAAATGTCTCTGACTAGAGATTCTATCTCCAGGATGTCTTTGACTAGAAAGGCAAGGATGGGGTATCGTCACCTATTTTTCTTTGCTGTTTGTGGATTGTCTCTTAGTAATGCTATGACTTGTCCAAGGATATGATGACACTGTGAGTCTAGTGTGAACTGGAGCATTCCTTGTTTGTGACTGTCTTATCTCCATGCAAACAGGTACAATGACTTTCTGGGTCAAACATATGCCTCGATTGTCATAACCTACTTGCCATAATAAAGCTCAATGATGATAACGCACAAGAAGCTCTTTCACTTTCATATCTTCTATCTTCCATCCCCCTTTGTTGATTGACTTCCATCATCCTTCTCGAGTCCGCGTAGCTAGCTATCACATGACTGAGTATAATGACACACCAAAAACATTTGCATTTCATGTAGTTGCACCTGCATTATCACATGTTAGCATTTCATACATACATATAGATATCACAACTGCATCACATCCTGCACACAACACCTGTTAGCACAATTTACATTTGCATTATCATATTCATTTGTATTACATTCACATTTGCATCATGCATACACATATAAAACATAAAAGACAAAAATATTGCATTGCATCATGTACATATTTGCATCCATAGCATAAAGAAAACATCACATAAGAGCATCTCATCACATAGGTACACATGCATATAGTTGTCGCAAAGATGAATCATCTCATATATATAATCATAAAGTGTCATGATACAATGATGTCAAAATCATATGGCTACAAAAGCACCCGCAGGTGTCTACAATACAAAAATGGTACAATACTGATACATAGGGATCCCTCTATGGCTATGATGAACTCCCTCCCTCGGAGCCACTTGGCCTCGATGGAATCTGAGCCCTTAAAGGACCCGCCCCAGGATCATCCCACATGTCCCCTCTATTTGGTGGTGGTGGAGGACCCATAACCCCACCACTCGATACCTGTCTCCTCCGGATCCCTCCCGTAGCTTTCGTTGTACGCGATGGTCTATGGAAGCTCCTCGCCCATTGATCTGCTAGCACTGCACCATAGTAGAGATCTCGCCAATAGGCAATCTCCTCCCCTGCTTGTAGGATATAAACATACCCTGCCCCTGTGTCCTCCACTGCCTGTCTCCCGGCCCTCAGTGTTGTCTCAGCCTCTGTGTAGCGCTAAATAGCCTGATCTCGCTCCTGCTCAGTATCTTTGAGCCTCATCCTGAGCCGATCCCTCTCCCTCTCTAGCTTCTGGATCTCATCTCCCTGGCCCTGGCAGATCTCCCTAAGCTCTAGCAGCTCATCCTCCACCGGGTCAGCCCCCTCCTCCTCTGCCTGTGGCTCCCCCTGTACGGGTGCCTGCCCCTATGCCTGTGCCTGTACCTGTACTGGTACCTATCTTTGTCCTTGTCCCTACACCTGTACCTATCTGGGACCCTGTGCTGCTGGCACCTATAGCGGCAATCTACCACGACCCCTCACCACCCGAGCCTGTCTCTCCTCACCACCCTCCCTCCGAGTTGCAACTGTAGACACTCAAAATTGTCATGTCTAATTAAATAAATATTTTATTTATATAATTATCTAAGCCTAATTCTTCTATTAATTAAATAAATCTTTATTTATTTAATTAATTCATTTATCCTCTTCTAGCCTTATTTCTCATTTAAATAAATACATTTATTTATTTAAATTATCCCTTTCCTAAATTAAATAAATATTTTATTTATTTAATTGTCCTACTTCTTCTATTAATTGTCCTACTTCTTCTATTAAATATTTTATTTATTTAATTGTCCTACTTCTTCTATTTTATTTATTTAATTGTCCTACTTCTTTTACCTACCCTCTAATCCTAGCCGACCTCTCTTTTTACACCTCTCAATCTTAACCCTCCATTTCTTATTGTGTCTTCTATTTAAGGAGATGCTTTCTTCATTGTCAAACCCTAATGACATATCCTAATGGCTAATGACTGATTTTGGAGTACTTGGCTACACTACGATCCTACTTGCAACCACATTCCGTTCTTTGTTGAGCTCTTGTGCACATAAAATCTGAGAGCAAATATATCAAGCAAGATCAATGGAGATAGGAAGAATGGAGATCAAAACCCTATTGGACATGTGATGGTATAATCTTTGTGATTTTGAGTTATTTGCATTGTCTTAGGTTATCTTCATATGTTATGGTGGATCTTTGTTGTTGTTAGGCTAGGGTTTAGTGGTTGGATTCATTTTAGCCTTTCAATATTGTTATTATTGTTATCCATTTTCACCAAAAACATTTTGGCACGCCCGGTGGGACTCTTGTCCCTTTGCATTTAACATTTTGTTGCAGATTTTGCATTTTTGAAGTTGCAGATCAGACAATTTTTTCGACGACATTTAGGTTTTTTCGCGTCTGCGAGTGTTCGGATCGCGTTTTTGTGTTTCAAAGGCGTCTGCGGTATCTATAATCGCGTCTGTGTTTCTGCCAATTCTTATTTTTGCAGGTTTCTGGAATCGCGTCTAATAATTTTAACCGCATCTGTGCTGAATCTTATCGCATCTGCACTCGGAAGTCGCGTCTGTGACCTCTGATCACATCTGTGAACTACAGAACCGCGTCTGTGTTGTATAGACGCGTCTGTGTCTGGTATAATCGCGTCTGTTTTCTGTTTTGCAAGTTTGTCAATTTTCTTTGATTCGGGTTTTCGGATTTTGTACTTAGGGTTTCAGATCTAGTTTGTTTTCGGCTAACCCTTGCAGATCTAGCTAACCAGGTTTGTGCAGCTTGCTTTGGAGGCAAATACGTTTTTGTTGAAGGCCCCTTGTCACAAAGTCTTTTTGGGTTTCTAAAATTTACCTAACTTGTGTGCTTGCAGGAAGGGGTTACCATTTGAAACTACTAATAATTTTGTTGTAGGGCCTTAGTTAGGGTTTTGTAATTTTGATTGTGTGTCTTGTTTTCATAGCTTAGCAAACACTTCAATTGGTGCACTAAAATTGAATCATTGTCTTTTGTGTCTTGAGCAATAGGCTCTTTTTGTTTGATCTTTAGAGGGCCTGTCTTCCCGTGTGGTCATTAGGACTACTAGTGAGAAGAGAACGACCCAAGTGGTAGCGAGGAAAACCCACCTCATCCAAACCACTATAATCAAATGTATTCATGGTGAAAACTATGGATAACGTGTGCTGATTAGTTCATACCGACACTATGTCTCCCCATAAACCCGTTTGATCAAATTTATTTGATCATTTGTAGGGCGTAACCCCTACCGGCTGGGAGCCTTCTGTATTTACAGAGCTGAAAGTGCCGCATGTATGGCCACACGAGCGGATGCCCTTACTAGCACCTCTTTGTTTTAGATGCCCAAATCCTTCTAGTTGTTGAGGCAGGAGGTCGGACCTCTGGTAGCGGCCCACACACATACGGTTCTTAGTAGAGATACAAAGTTCGCCATGGGGAGTTTTCATGGGGACTGATGCTTGGCTAACTCGAGAAGTGAGTGCTGAGGGTGGAGCCAGTGAGGTCAAGCATCTAAATATCCGCTCTGAATAGCGTAGCCTCGAGGGTAAAACCCTATGTGGGATCAACAACTATTGTCTTGGCCAGCCCTAAGATTTGTGCTTGTCTTATGCTAAACACTCAAACATTCAAGACAAAACAGCAAAATATTGTGTCTTTTGTGTCTTCAAGTGTATGCAAAAACTTTTTACATCAAACAACACACTTTTGGAGTCTAAACAGTCTGCAAACATTGAGTCATCAACATTGTGTCCTCTTGTCACGAAAAACAGTCAAACAATCAGATTTGGTCACAACAAAACAACTTCACAGATAGAAAAAATTGCACTAAGGTTACAGAAACGCGTCTGTGTCTATTCAAACCGCATCTGCATCGGATAAGCGCCTCTGTGAAGTACAGAATAGCGTCTGTGTTTTTGGCCGCGTTTGCGTTAAACAGAGTAGCGTCTGTGTCTTGGAACCGCGTCTATGAAGTATACAAAGGCGTCTGTGTCAGGATTTGAAAACTTTAACAGTCAAGCAAACAAAGAAAATCAGTTTCGGCATACTTGAGCTTCCTAGGTTGTCTCTTCAGGTTTCATCTAGCATTCAGCCTGTTCTAAGGTTTCACATAGTCCATCATTGCTTCACATATCATTTTACATTCATACTTGTCTAAACTTGAGTCAAAAAGGTCACTTGCTTGTCCTCACTATACTTTTTCAACACACTACATACTACTACACTTTGCTAAGTGGTCCCTCATCAAGGTTTCTTACCTTTGGGTCTCATTTGGTCTTACTTAGAGTCAAGGTCAGCTTACCTCATCAAGAGAAACTATCCTCTCTTTGGAAGTCACACCTACTCTACTACTCACATACTTGGTCTTACACTTTGGACATTGCAAGTACACCTCAAGATTCACTTACACTCCATACAACTCTTGGTTTTCCATACTCTTGTCATTTTTGTCTAGTCTCTCACATATTTCTAAACACCTAGTTCATGGTTGAAACCCGCCTTCAAAAATCTAGGAGAATAGCTAAAGAAGCTCAAGAATCCGTAAACATGAGTTCTTATGAGTATGACAATGATCTATTCTACAATCCTGAGCACACTACATTACCAGACATGAATGTTTATAGACATAATCCAAATGCGGAAAGCGCAAACACTATAAACAACAATGCTACACACAATGACAATGTTGACAATTCTTCAATACTATCAGCAGACATACAAGAATCTATAATGGATCCTCAATTCAATAGATTGGTTGAAGAGATAATGAGGAGAGATCGTCAATACTTTTTAAACATGATGGCACAAAGTGGAGCTAAAATACCGCATGATTTTGACTTATCTCAACTTATGGAAAGTCGACCCTCACAACAAACTCAACCTAACATGGATCAAAGGAGACCAAATAGTGGAGGAAATAGAGGACCGAATATGATGCATGAGTCACCATCAGTTCTGCTTCAAAAACCGGCAATCCCACATACACAAGCTCAAGCATATGATATTTACACTCAAAGACCATCATGGAGGCCCTATGCTCAAACACATGCTCAAGGTATAGATCCATCAAGACAAGTGGATACTCAAGGACATCCTCAAAATTTTGACACAAGGAGACCTCATGTCAAAATTGGGGGCAACACAATGGAAAATGAAAGGCCTATTGAATATGGTTTATATACACAAAACAGATATGGAATCCCTCAACATGAAGTTATGCCAAGTGCTCCATATATGTCGCAACAATATAGACCTCCATATGGACATGTTTACGATCAGTATCATCCATACATGCAACAAGCTCTTCCTCAAATGGGTGTTTCAAACATGGGGTATGCTACAAGAAATCCATCTCCTCCCAAAAATAATTTGGAGCAACAAATTAGAGATCTACAAAAGAAAGTGGAGGACATGAGTACATCCAAACCTACATACACTATGAGAGATATATGCCCTTATCCCTTCGATAAGAGCATTCCAATGCCTCCATTTCCTCCACATTTTGTGACACCAAAATTCGACAAATATAGAGGGAGAGGAGACCCCAAGGCACACATAAGACAATTCTTCACAGCTTGCATTGAGGTAGCGGCAGAAGAAACATACTTAATGAGGTTATTCCCACAGAGCTTAGGCGATCAAGCTATGGAATGGTTTTCTCAACTACCTCCCGGTATTAAGTCATGGGGCGACTTGGCAGAAGCATTCATTCAGCATTTCTCTTACAACATTGAAATAGATGTCTCAGTTACTACCTTGTGCAATACGAAACAAAAGGAAGGAGAAACTTTCGCAACATTTTTACAGAGATGGAGAAACCTAGCTAGCAGATGCTCTTGTGAGATCCCACAAAAACAAATGGTGGAGATGTTCACACAAAACGTTAACAAGGCTATTGGCTACGATCTCAGAAAAGCTTGTTTGTCTACATTCAAGGATGTCATTGAAAAGGGCCTAGCAACAGAAAAAGTCTTAATTGAACAAGGAGTTATCAAGCTATTCAAAGAAAACAAACAGGACTTCAAAGGAAAGGACAAACCAAAATTTTGGAACAAGAACAAGAACACAGTTAACGATGGTGTTGTTGATGCCAACACAGTGAGACCCAAGTTCGTATTTTCTGGATCAAGTTCTACCAACAATCAAGTGAACAATCAAACAACTTCTAAACCACGAAGGAAGTACACTCCATTGGGGGAACCACTTGAATCAGTATTCAAAAAGCTTGTAGCAAACAAAGTGATTACAGTTCCAAATTTTCCTCCTTATGAACCAAAGGTAAAACCAAATTGGTGGAATGATGATGAGTACTGCGAATTTCATAAGAGCAAGGGTCACAAGATAGGTAGTTGCCATCGATTGAAAAACATTGTGCAAGATCTCATTGACAGAGGAGATATTGAGATTGAGGGACATTCATCTAATCAAGAGCATGAGGTGTTTAAGGAACCATTCCCAAAACATGACAAAGGAAAAGGCAAAGTCACAGATGATCAAGCCAATTACACTAGAGCACCTTACAATTATGATTCTACTATCAATTACATCTCAATGGACAATCATATTTCTACCATCACTATCAAAAACAAAAATCCTGAGAATCCTTCTCAGCGACCTAAAATTGTCCTAAAAGGTGTGGGATCTTCATCCGAATCTACCTCTGAATGTCATGTTACAACCCGTCGAGGTAAGATCACATTGCCAGGTGCCTCCACCAAGAATACCAATCTTTCATCAACCAAGCCTGAGTACGACCTTGTAGAGCAATTAGGGAAAACACCTGCACTCATCTCTATTCTTGAGCTTTTACGTATATCTCCTGCACATAAAGCTATCCTTGACAAAATCTTGAGAGACACTGTCGTCCCTACTGATCTGAACGTGGACCAGTTTCAAGCCATGGTGGGATACCTATCCATTCCACACTCCCTCACATTCACAGAAGCCGATGACGCCTCCATAAGTCAGCCTCATAATGCACCCCTACATGTTGAAGCCTTCATACATAAACACCGAATAAAACGAGTCCTGATAGATGGAGGAGCAGGTCTTAATATTTGTACATTGAGCACCATCAGACAATTGGGATATTCTGACAAGGCTGTGAATGCGACAAACCAAATCACTATCAAGGCTTATGATGATGAAGAGCGCTCGTCCAAGGGCACGGTCACCTTACCACTAAGAATAGGGCCAGTCACAAAGGATGTGGTTTGTCAAGTCCTGGATCTAGATCTCACGTATAACATATTGCTAGGACGTCTGTGGATTCATGAAATGAGGGCAGTCCCATCAACATACCATCAGTGCATTAAGTTTCCTCATAATGGAGTCGAGGTAACGGTCAATGGTGATCCAAATCCATTCATATATTGCAATAACTTGAGATCACATACTGAGACTATCATTCCCAGCAATCGTGAGGCTACTCCTTTGTCAGCGTATATTGATCCTGAGTCATTAAAGCCCTCGACATCCAAACAAGGTGAACTTAGAGCCAAGTTTCAAGACAAAGGCATGGGAGAATACACTTTGAATCAAACAATGTTCTTACGACAAGTCATGACCTCTCCCAAGGAATATGGGAGGCCACATCCTAACAAGCAAATCTCCATCATGATACTCAAATGGGACCCTACCATCTTTCAAAAATGGGGTGAACTGGAGGAAGAAAATTTATATAAAATGCTATATAAGGACATTGAAGACAAAACACATGACCAGATTATTATACCCTGTGAGAGCTATGGCAAAGGCTTCAAAATTCTGCAAAGATTCGGGTATGATGGAAAAAGCCCTCTCGGACTACGCAAAGAAGGTGTCATGGAACCCTTACAACCTGAGCTAACCACAAGAAGAGAATGCTCAAAAGGGCTTGGTTTTATAAATCCTAGACTACACAATAAAGGAACAAAAGAGGTATGGCGAATCAAAATGGCTGAAGTTCAACAAGAGGATGACTATTCTACAGATTCCAACGAATGGGAATGGGGTTCAGACAAATCCTCCAGCGATTATGAGCTCAACGAGACATTTAGAGAGCCAGAGGAACCTACAGAGGAGGAGGAGTTTTACAAAAAATTCAGAGTTGGCCAAGAACCAACCCATAAGGATCCCGCACAAGCTTCGTTTCAAGGCTCTAGGTCAAGATCACATAGGATGAGGACACCTGTCCCTGAGGGTGCTACTAGTGATGATAATTTAGACTCGCTCACGATCGAAACTGATGAGGAGAGTGCCATCGATGACCTCGACGATTACCTTGACATACCTGAATATAACCACATCTTCACTCTTCGTCCAGCAAACTCTGAAAACACTAAAGACCTTCCCCTTGTCCACCCCCAACTCACTGACTGGGATCATGAGGGACCAATACAGTTTGATACATTTCAAAATGACGAAGCTATTGTCGATTATCTTGGCATTCGCGATGATCTTCCTCCCGGAGACCACAAAGCAGGATATGCCATAGAGCTTAATAACATGGCATACTTTGGTGAGGGTGTCGGGCCTTCTAGTCGCAAAAATGTGAAAATAAAAACAAAACAAGGGTCTTATGGTGAAAACCACACTGTGGCGCTATCTGACTCTACAAAAGTAAAAAGAAAGGACATATCTGAGGGTGAAAACCTCTCTGAGGTGCCCGAAGATGGAAGGCTCGACATTCTCTCAGCATCATACGAGAAAAAATCATCCATGTTGGTAGAGGAGACTATAAAGACAAACATTGGTACAACAGAGGTTCCACATAACATATTTTTGGCTCAATCATTGACAGAGACTGAGAGAGCAAGATTCATAAGCTTCTTTAAGGAATGACAAGTCAACTTCGCATGGTCTTATGCTGATATGCCTGGACTAGACCCGGATTTAGTAATGCATCATTTAACAGTCAAACCGGGGGCAAAACCAGTAAAGCAGAAATTAAGGAAAATGCATCCACAAGTGGCATTGCTAGTCAAGGCAGAGCTGGAGAAATTATTGGATGTTGGATTCATACGCCCAATTGATTATCCCGAATGGATCTCCAATTTAGTACCTGTCAGCAAACCGGATCGCAGCATGCGAATATGCACAGACTTCAGAGATATCAACAAGGCTTGTCCAAAGGACGATTTCCCATTACCAAACATTGACTTGATCGTTGATCTCACAGCAGGCCATGAGATGTTATCTTTAATGGACGGATTTTCTGGATATAATCAAATCAGGATTGCACCTGAAGATCAACATAAAACATCATTTACTTGTCCATGGGGAACATTTTGTTGGAATGTCATGCCCTTTGGGCTAAAAAATGCAGGTGCCACGTATCAACGAGCCATGACTACTATCTTTCATGATCTCATGCACATAACCGTGGAAGATTATGTTGATGATCTTTTGGGAAAATCAATAGACAGAGACACACACTTGAACATACTTTCAGTTGTCTTTGATCGGCTGGAAAAATACAAGGTAAGACTAAATCCTAAGAAATGTGTCTTTGGAGTAACCTCCGGGAAGCTCCTAGGATTCATTGTGTCTAAAAGAGGAATAGAAGCTGATCCAGCAAAGGTCAAGGCTATATTGGACATGCCGCCACCCAAGAATATCAGTCAACTTCGATCTTTACAAGGGAGACTCCAGTCCATACGAAGATTCATAGCACAACTTGCAGATAAGTGTAACCCTTTCCAGCATCTGCTACACAAAAACATCAAGTTCAAATGGGATGAGAACTGTCAACAGGCTTTTCAGGCACTTAAAGACTATCTTTTGAACCCACCAGTTTTGATGCCACCAATTCCAGATCAACCATTGCTACTTTACATATCAGCTACTCCGACAGCACTGGGGGCACTCCTAGCACAGCAAATACCTGACGGCAGGGAAAAAGCAGTCTACTATATCAGTCGCACATTGGTGGGATATGAGTTAAACTACACTCCAATCGAACGTGCGTGTCTCGCTGTGGTCTTTGCTTCACAAAAATTACGACATTATATGCTCACTCACAAGACTAAGTTGATTGCCAGAATTGATCCACTAAAATATCTTCTCAACAAAGCTACACTTACTGGGCGGCTGGCCAAGTGGGTAATGATCTTGAGTGAATTCGACATTGAATACATGGACAGAAAAGCTATAAAAAGACAAGCAATTGCAGATCAATTGGCAGATGCTCCCATGATAGATGATGCTCCTCTACAGTCAGAATTTCCAGATGAGTCCATCCTAACAATATCACCTGCGAAGCCATGGCAATTATATTTTGACGGCTCATACACACAGCACGGGGCAGGAGCGGGTATACTTTTTATAACTCCTCAAGGCGATTCTATACCAAAGTCATACCGCTTATCATTTCCTTGCACCAACAATATAGCGGAGTACGTGGCATTAACAACTGGGTTAAGAATTGCAGTTCAATGGAAGATCCAAGAACTTCGTGTTTTTGGGGATTCTCAACTTGTCATACGTCAAGCAATTGATGATTATCAAACAAAAGATGAAAAGCTAATGCCTTACAAACAACTGGTAGATGAGCTGAAACAGCACTTTGCAAAGATAGAGTTTGAGCAGATACCAAGAGAACAGAATCGCGCTGCTGATGCCATGGCTACAATTGCTTCGCTCATTGATCTACCGCAAAATGAGACCTGCTATGAATTCCTGGTAGACAACCTGCTGATTCCGTCATATGAGATCACTCCTACCGAAATGATATGTGTTGTTGGTCCTGAATCCCAGTTATATGGTTCCATATTCACATACCTTCGCGACAATATCTTACCTCCCGATCTATCGAGCAATCAACGCCGCACTTTCATTCGCCAATCCTCCCGATACGTTATCCTAGATGATATCCTATACCGACGAGGTCTAGATGGCACCCTTCTTAGATGTTTAGAGAGTGACGAAGCTCAGATTGCGTTACGAGAAGTGCACGAAGGGATATGTGGTCCGCATACTAGTGGTCCTACCTTGGCCAAGAAACTCATCAGGACTGGATACTACTGGCCTACTATGGAAAAAGATGCATATCAGTTTGTCAAGAAGTGTAAGCAGTGTCAAATTCATGGTGACCTTATACATGCACCAGCACAGGAACTACAACCACTTGCGTCTCCTTGGCCCTTTTGTCAATGGGGACTCGATTTCATAGGCAAGATTCACCCTCCTTCTTCGAATGGACATAAATTCATTATCACAGCGACAGAGTATTTCACAAAGTGGATTGAAGACGTGCCTCTCACACAAGTTACTGGGAAACAAATCGCTACCTTCATTCTGAACTACATCATTTGCCGATATGGGATTCCTACTTCCATTATTACTGATAACGGGCATCCTTTCAAGAATTAGGATGTTCGTGAACTCTGTGAGCGCTTCCATATCTCTCATCGTTTCTCCACACCATATTACCCCCAAGGTAATGGCCAAGCTGAGGTGTCTAACAAAACAATTCTTAAAATCCTTAAAAAGACAGTCGACGATGCTGGCCGTAACTGGCATATCCAACTCAATCCTGCACTTTGGGCCTATCGTACAAGTGTCCGCACACCTACAGGAGCTACATCCTACTCACTTGTCTACGGCTCTGAAGCCATCTTGCCTATTGAGGTCGAACTACCTTCTTTACGGGTCTCCTTGAGAAACATAATCAACGATGAAGACTACAGGATCTCTCACTTACAAGAATTAGAATTGCTGGAGGAACGAAGACACACTGCTTTTAATCATCTCAAGGCTTACCAACAACGAATGAGTCGCAGTTACAATCACAAGGTCAAGCCTCACACATTTGAGGTAGGTGACTTAGTCCTCAGAGAGAACCCCAAGAATCAGCAAGACAGAGATAAGAAGGGCAAGTTCGAACCCAACTGGCTTGGTCCTTACATCATCACAGCAGTATATGGATCTGGGGCATA
Organism: Cryptomeria japonica; assembly: GCF_030272615.1. NCBI lineage: Eukaryota > Viridiplantae > Streptophyta > Pinopsida > Cupressales > Cupressaceae > Cryptomeria > Cryptomeria japonica. The sequence continues at coordinate 679,059,231 of NC_081408.1, read as the reverse complement.
TCAGCTCTCAACTACAGAAGGTAAAACCTTGGAGGATCCTATCAACAGCATGCACCTTCGCAGGTTCTACACATAGCTTTTCAGAGCATCTTAATGCAAAAATACAAAAAAATTATAAAACCAAAAAATCGTTACTTGGTGAAAACCTGGCAAACAGGCGCCTTGTGACAACAACAAAAAAAAAAAAAAAATAGAAAAGAGAAATAATTTCATCCAACGGTGAAAACCACTTCGGTGGCACCCTGGGCAAGTACCATGGTGAAAACTGGGTCACCAGCGCCATGCGTAGAGACTTTGCTCCTCCCTCCTTTAGGATTCTCTTTCATCCTTTCACTTTGTACACACTCACAACCAATTCAGCCATAATAAACTTACCCAATCCCATCATGGCTTGTTATTGATCTACCCAAGATTGGTTAGCCATTCATAATAAACATTCCTTTTTCACATCCCTTTCCATCCATAATAAATCAGATCCTATCTGTGACTAAGGCAATTCCTACGTCTAGTAATGGGTGTGGAACTGAGAACATCACATGTTTCAAAGAGTATAGTTTTTGCCAGCTTCCTTCAGTCTATCCGCGCACAGTCCGCAATAAAGCAACATTTGCATCACAGATCCACAATAAAGTTTCATCTTCTCCACAATAAGGTATCAGTTTCATGGATTCAGTCAGTTTCAAATGAGACACAGCAGCAACAATGAGCTTCAACAAAATCAAATCTTTCAACAGACTCAGACAACATATGGTTCAGTGTTATCTATCCTTTTTGTGAAAGTGAACATTGTGACCACAATCGAATAAGACTTATACAAGTGACAAGAGACACTAAACTTGAGGACTACAGTGGATGTTGGTGTCGAGTCTTGATTTTTTTTTTATTTTATCTTTTCGGTGACATGTCTTTTAGCTTTTCCAGGATGTCTTTGATTAGAGATTCTATCTCCAGGATGTCTTTGACTAGAAAGGCGAGGATGGGGTATCGTCACCTATTTGCATTTGCTGTCTGTGGATTGTCTCTTAGTAATGCTATGACTTGTCCAAGGATATGAGGACACTGTGAGTCTAGTATGAACTGGGGCATTCCTTGTTTGTGACTATCTTATCTCCATGCAAACAGGTACAATGACTTTCTGGGCCGAACAAATGCCTCGATTATCATAACCTATTCTGCCATAATAAAGCTCAATGATGATAACGCACAAGAAGCTCTTTCACGTTCATATCTTCTGTCTTCCATCCCCCTTTCTTGATTGACTTCCATCGTCCTTCTCAAGTCCACATAGCCCGCTGTCACATGACTGAGTATAATGACACATCAAAAACATTTGCATTTCATATAGCTACATCTGCATCACCACATATAAGCATTTCATACATACATATAGATCTCACAAATGCATCACATCCTGCATACAACATATATTAGAACACCTTACATTTTCATCATGAAAATAATCATTTGCATTATCATATTTATTTGTATTTATACATTCACATTTGCATCATGCATTACACATACAACATAAAAGAACAAAAATATATTGCATTGCATCATATAAGCATCCATATCATAAAACATGCATCACATAAGAACATCTCATCACATAAGGTACACATGCATATAGCTGTCGCAAAAATGGATCATCTCATATAATCAAAATGTGTCATGATACAATGATGTCAAAAAAATCATATGGCTACAAAATCACCCGCAGGTGTCTACAATACAAAAATGGTACATATACTGATACAAAGGGGAGCCCTCTATGGCTATGATGAACTCCCTCCCTCGGAGCCGCCTAGCCTCGACGGAGTCTGAGCTATAGATGGACCCGCTCCAGGATCCTCCTGTCTCTCTGGTGGTGGTGGAGGACCCATGACCCCACCGCTGGAAGCCTGCCTCCTGCGACTCCCTCCCATAGCCATCGTTGTGCGCGACGTTCTATGGAAGCTCCTCGCCCGCTGATCCGCTGGCACGGCAGCATAGTACAGATCCCTCCAATAGGCGATCTCCTCTCCGGCTCGCAGCACATATGCGTAGCCTGCCCCTGCATCCTCTGCTGCCCGCCTCCCTACCCTCAGAGCTGTCTCGGCCTCAGTATATCTCTGGATGGCCTGGTCCCTCTCTCGCTCTGTGTCCCTGAGCCTAATCCTGAGGTGATCCCTCTCCCGCACCAAATCCTCAATCTCATCTGCTTGGCCCTGGCAGATCTCTTGCAGCCTCAACAGCTCATCCTCCTCAGGATCATCACCCTCAGCCTCTGCCTGTGGCTCCTCCTCTACAGGTGCCTGTCCCTGTGCCTCTGCCTGTACCTGTCTAGGTGCCTGAATAGGTACCTGTCTCTGCACCTGTCCCTGTCCCTGCACCTGTCCGTGTCCCTGCACCTGTCCCTGCACCTATCCCTGTCCCTGCGCCTGTCTCGGTCCCTGTGCTCTAGGACCCTGGGTTGCTGGTACCTGTAGGGGCAATCCACCCCGACCCCTCACCACCACCTGGGCTGCTCTCTCCTGTCCTCCCTCCCTCCGAGGTGCTACTTGCCTCTCTCCCACCACTCCCCTCCACCTCCACCGGCCCCTACCTCCATCTCCTCCACCATCATCATCATCATCCCCTCCCACCTCTCCATCCAGCAGCTCTCCCGGATCTGTCAACCTAGGAAATGGATGCTCTGCCCAATACGCAAAGTACTCTGCATCCATCCCTGCATCCTCCACCTCCGGCCACATGTCCCATGGTAATGGCATCATCTCTGCCAGCTGTGTCACGGCCTGATCATATGATAGCAGTGGCCCAAACTGTACCTGATCTCTAACTGTACGGGCATACATGCCCGAGCCTCGTGGCATCCGCTGAATCCTACCAAACTGCCTGCATACCCTGTCTACAAGCTGCCTCTCCAGAATATAGGGCGTCCGCCCCATCAGATACCTGCTCCTGAATACATAGGGTAGCTCCACTGCGTCGTCATCCCACTCCTCGCACCCCAAGTACGGCCTCCAGATGACCATGTCAATGTCATCTATGACGCGCCTCCAATGCTCCAGTCGACCAATCCGAGGTTGTGAAGTAATCATGTTGTACAAATCCACGAAGCTCCATCCCTGCCCTCTGCCTCTGAAGTGGATCGGCCGTGTGATGGGAAGGTGCTCATATGCCCACACCTGAAGGAGAGTCACTCCGCAGCCCAAGCCCACTGATCCGTGGTACACAAACTGATGCAGCTCATAGTACAAATGTGCCAGGACACATGGCCCCCATGCATATCTGGTGTGCTCTATCATCAGTGTCTCCAATGCCCCTCCCCAGCCAACTGCCAATCCCCGTGTGGCTCTGTCCGGACACAAATACCCACTGATAGCTCCTCCAATAACCACCGGCAATGCTAAACCTGTAGCAGTCATGGTATCCCAGGCTACGTGACCTGCTCGCATCTCCAACCCGGGATCCTGAAATACCCGTCGCAGCGCCTCTCTGTCTCCATCTTGATCGTATGGAATCAACTCTCCATCGATCGGGATATGTAAAATCCTGTACACATCCTCCAATGTCACTGTCATCTCACCCATTGGCAGATGAAACGTGCACGTCTCAGAGTGCCATCTCTCAGCCAACGCAGTCAGCAACCCCATGTTTGCCCGAAACTCAGGCACAAATAGCACATGTGTAAGACCCATCTCCTCAATGGAAATCCTATCCTGGATCGACAACTCTAGTCGCAATCTCTGTGTCGATGGGAATCTCTCCCGTGACTCCAACATCGGCAAATACTCCTGCAGTCACACAATCAATCATGTCAGTTATCGTGGCATTCACTGTTTATCACAAAATGCTACTTGTTATCTAAATGCATATGCTTATCTATCCTAGTGACACTCACTGTTCATCACAAAGTACTACGTGAGTGACATTCCCTGTTTATCACAAAGTGTCACTCACATTCGCACTCCCTGTTCATCACAAAGTGTTGCCTATCTTGGTGCTCCCTGTTCATCACAAAGTGCCTTGATCTATCCTAGTCTTCCTAGAGGACCTGCTTGAGTGTATCCTCTCAGCAGCTTATCCAATCGACAGCGTATGTTCATCACAGAACTGCCGATTTGACCTAAACGACTAAAACCATGCATTTTGACTCACAAACGCGCTTTCAACTCCTAAACGCGCTTATAGACTACACAAACGCGCTTCTGAAACACAGACGCGTTTTCTGAACACAAACGTGCCCATGCCATGCACAAACGCGACCAGGGAACACAGACGTCCCTACATGACATAAACACTCCTACAAAGCACAGACGCTTCTACATTTCACAAACGCGTCCGTATTCAGCACAAACGCGGTCCCAGGCACAGACGCGCCTGGACCCGACACAGACGCGCCTGTCCAACACAGACGCGCCTGGAACTGACACAGACGCGGTTGCGCATTTTTGCATTTTTTCAACTACCCTATTCCTAGCGCATTTATTGCTACTAAACATACATTTATGACAAAACTTGAAATGCGTGAAACTACGAGGAGGTTTTCGGGTACTTACCGGCTCTCCTGCATCTGCTGGTCGCTGGAATCGACGAACACGGTCAAATCTATGAACCAAAGCCATCGCTGCTGACTGTTGCTGCTCTTTTCTCACTCTGCACTGTGATCTCGTAAGGGTGTGGATGACAATGAGGATGTCTTTTGCCCGTGGTCTATCTTATAGCCTAGCCTAGCCCTCGTCTTCATTTCCCGAGTCAGTCTTCGTTATCCCATGACTTTGTCACTTTATCCAATCAGTCCATTCTATCCCGTCTTTCTTATCGAGAGATTGTATGCAATCTTTTCAGACATTTTCATCCAATCTCTCGAGGGGGCATATAATTCCCATCTTGGGGCAACTTTGTATCAATTCATCTTATCTTCTTTGAAACAACGCGACAAGCCGCATTGTCTCAAAGAGGGGCAAAATGTAGACACTCAAAATTGTCATGTCTAATTAAATAAATATTTTATTTATTTAATTATCTAAGCCTAATTCTTCTATTAATTAAATAAATCTTTATTTATTTAATTAATTCATTTATCCTCTTCTAGCCTTATTTCTCATTTAAATAAATACATTTATTTATTTAAATTATCCCTTTCCTAAATTAAATAAATATTTTATTTATTTAATTGTCCTACTTCTTCTATTAATTAAATAAATCTTTATTTATTTAATTAATTCATTATCCTTTTCTACACATGACACATGTCATTCATCTCTTAATTCCTACACTACCTACATCTTTCATTATTTTGGTATTTCTTTTACCTACCCTCTAATCCTAGCCGACCTCTCTTTTTACACCTCTCAATCTTAACCCTCCATTTCTTATTGTGTCTTCTATTTAAGGAGATGCTTTCTTCATTGTCAAACCCTAATGACATATCCTAATGGCTAATGACTGATTTTGGAGTACTTGGCTACACTACGATCCTACTTGCAACCACATTCCGTTCTTTGTTGAGCTCTTGTGCACATAAAATCTGAGAGCAAATATATCAAGGAAGATCAATGGAGATAGGAAGAATGGAGATCAAAACCCTATTGGACATGTGATGGTATAATCTTTTTGATTTTGAGTTATTTGCATTGTCTTAGGTTATCTTCATATGTTATGGTGGATCTTTGTTGTTGTTAGGCTAGGGTTTAGTGGTTGGATTCATTTTAGCCTTTCAATATTGTTATTATTGTTATCCATTTTCACCATAAACAGCAACCCTCCTCTCTCCAACTTCTCCCCTCCTCCTCCATCGGCCTCTGCCCCCATCACCTCCACCATCATCATCATCCCCACCCCCATCTCCCTCCAATGGCTCTCCTAGATCCGTCAAGCGTGGGAAGGGATGCTCTGCCCAGTATGTTGTGTACTCAGCATCCATGTCAGTGTCCTCGATCTCTGGCCACATGTCCCAGGGTAAGGGTATCATCTCTACCAGCTGTGTCACTGCCTGATCATATGACAACAAGGGCCCAAACTATGCCTGATCTCTGACTGTCCGTGCATACAAGCCTAAGCCTCGAGGCATCCTCTGAATCTGGCCAAACTGTCGGCCAATCTTGTCCACCAGCTACCTCTCTAGCACATAGGGCGACCGCCCAATCAAGTACCTACTCTGGAAGGTGTAGGGAAGCTCAACGGCATCATCCTCCCACTGCTCGCAGCCCAAGTATGGTCTCCATATGACCACATCAATATCATCTATCACTCGCGGCCAATGCTCTAGCCTGCCAATCCATGGCTATGATGTGATCATATCATATAGGTGCACAAAACTGCGTCCATGACCCCTGCCTCTGAAGTGTATCGGTCGGGTAACCAGCAGATGCTCATAGGCTCATACCTACAGCTCACTCCGCAGCCCAATCCCACAAATCCATCGTAGACAAACTGATGCAGCTCGTAGTAGAGGTGTGCCAGCACACATGGTCCCCAAGCATATCTAGTGTGTTGTGTCACCAGTGTCTCCAGTGCTCCTCCCCAACCCACAGCCAACCCCCGTGTCGCCCTATCTAGACACAGGAACCCACTGATCACTCCTCCTACCACTGCTAGTAATGTTAATCTTGTGGCTATCATGGTATCCCATGCCACATGTCCTACCCTCATCTCCAATCCTAGGTCCTGGAATACTCGTCTCAGGGCCTCCCTGTCTCCATCTCGATCGTATGGGATCAGCTCCCCATCGATCGGTATTCGCAGAATCCTATATACATCCTCCAGGGTGACTGTCATCTCACCCATCAGCAAATGGAACGTGCACGTCTCAGAGTGCCATCTCTCAGCTAATGCAGCCAGCAAACCCATGTTTGCCTGAAACTTGGGCACATACAGAATATGTCTCAGTCCCATCTCCTCAACAGCAGCTCGCTCCTCGGCTGTCAACTCAGGTCGCAACCTCTGAGTAGACGGGAATCTCTCCCGCGACTCTAGCATCGGCAAATACTCCTGCAGTCAAGCAAATCACTCATGTCAGTCATAGTGGCATTCATTGTTCATCACAAAATGCTACTTTTTATCTAAATGCATATGGCATTCTATCCTAGTGACACTCACTGTTCATCACAAAGTGTTACTCACATTTGCACTCTCTGTTCATCACAAAGTGCTGCTCATATTTTAGTACTCCCTGTTCATCATAAAGTACTCTATCTTGGTACTCACTATTCATCACAAAGTGCCTTGATTTATCCTAGTCTTCCCTAGAGGACCTACTTGAGTGTATCCTCTCAGCAGCTTATCCAATCGACAGCGTATGTTCATCACAGAACTGTCGATTTGACCTAGAAGACACAAATGCACATTTTTTTAAACACAAACGCGCTTACCTGACATAAACGCGCTTTCAGACTGCACAGATGCACCCGAAAAACACAGACGTGCCTATGCTCTGCACAAACGCGCCTGGGCGACACAGACGTGCCTTCTTGGCATAGACGCGACTAACCATCACAGACGTGATCGCATTTGACACAGACGCGAGCACAAACGCAGACGCGCCTGGCACAAACACAGACGCACCTGGCACCAACGCAGACACGCTTGGACATTTTTGGACACTTTTTGGACCCTAGTCTAAGCGCATTTATTACCCTATCTAGCATCCATTAATGACAAAAATAAATGCATCAAAGTACAAGGAAGTTTGGTGGTACTTACCGGCTCTCCTGCCTCTGCTGGCCTCTGAAATCGGCGAACGCGGTCGAATCTGTGAATGAAGGCCATCGTTGTTGACTGCTGCTACTCTATTTTCGCTCTGCAATTTGCTCTCGTGGACATGTAGATGACAATGAGGATGTATTTTCCCCTGTGGTCTATCTTATAGCCTATCCTAGCCCTCGCCTTCGTTTCCCGAGTCAGTCTTCATTGTCCCGTGACTCTGTCACTTTATCCGGTTAGTTCATTCTAGCCTTTCTTTCTTATCGAGAGATTGTCTGCGATCTTTCCAGACATTTTCATCCAATCTCTCGAGGGGGCATATCATTCCCATCCTGGGGCAACTCTGTATCAATTCATCTTATCTTCTTTGAAACAACGCGACAAGCCACATTGTCTCAAAGAGGGGCAAAATGTAAACACCTAAAATTGTCATGTCTAATTAAATAAATATGTTATTTATTTAATTATCTAAGCTTAATTCTTCTATTAATTAAATAAATCTTTATTTATTTAATTAATTCATTTATCCTCTTCTAGCCTTATTTCTCATTTAAATAAATACATTTATTTATTTAAATTATCCTTTTCCTAAATTAAATAAATATCTTATTTATTTAATTGATCCCACTTGCTCTATTAATTAAATAAATCTTTATTTATTTAATTAATTCATTAACCTTTTCTACCCATGACACATGTCATTCATCTCTTAATTCATACACTACCTACCCCTTTCATTATTTTATTATTTCTTTTACCTACCCTCTAATCATAGCCGGCCTCATTTTACACCTCTCAATCTTATCCCTCCATTTCATATTGTGTCTTCTATATAAGGAGATGCTTCCTTCATTATCAAACCCTAATCAATTATCCTAACGAATGATCTTAAATACTTGACTACACTACGATCCTACTTGCAACCACATTCTGTTCTTTGTTGAGCTCTTGTGCACATAAAATCTGAGAGCAAATTTATCAAGCAAGATCAATGGAGATAGGAAGAATGGAGATCCAAACCCTATTGGACATGTGATGGTATAATCTTTGTGATTTCATTTGATTTGCATTGTCTAAGGTAATCTTCATATGTTATGGTGGATCTTTATTGTTGTTAGGCTAGGGTTTTGTGGTTGAATTCATTTAGCCTTTCAATATTGTTATTATTGTTATCCATTTTCACCATATACACATATAATATATTAAACATATATATACACATGTAAGTGTATCGTCTCTCCCTCTCAAACGTATACAAGTTCTCTCTCTCTCTCTCCCTCTCTCCCTCTCTCTCTCTCTCTCCCTTCCCCCCATGTTCTCTCCCTCTCTCCCTCTCCCCTCTCCTCTCCCTCTCCCTCTCCCCTCTCCCTCTCTCTCTCTCTCTCTCTCTCTCTCTCTCTCTCTCTCTCTCTCCCCTCCCTCTCTCTCTCCCCCTCCCTCTCTCCCTCTCTTTCTCTCTCCCCCTCCCCCTCTCTCTCTCTCTCTCTCTCTCTCTCTCTCTCTCTCTCTCTCTCTCTCTCTCTCTCTCTACCTCCCTCTACCTCTCCCTTCCCCCCATGTTCTCTCCCTCTCCCCTCTCCTCTCACTCTCTCTCCCTCTCCCCTCCTCTCTCTCTCTCTCTCTCTCTCTCTCTCTCTCCCTTCCCTCCCCCCTCTTCTCTCCCTCTACCTCTCCCTTCCCCCTATCTTCTCTCGCTCTCTCTACCTCTCCCCTCTCCTCTCCCTCCCCCCTCTCTTCCCCCTCTCTCTCTCTCTCTCTCTCTCTCTCTCTCTCTCTCTCTCTCTCTCTCTCTCTCCCCCTCCCTCTCTCTCCCTTCCCTCCCCCCTCTTCTCTCCCTCTCTCCCTCCCTCTACCTCTCCCTTCCCCCCATGTTCTCTCCCTATCCCCTCTCCTCTCCCTCTCTCTCCCTCTCCCCTCTCCTCACCTTCTCTCTCCCTTCGCCCCCTCTTCTCTCCCTCTCTCCCTCTCCCTTCCTCCATACCCCTTCCATAACTTTTTTAAGACTTATTAGCGCGTACGCGGTACTTTTTACTTATAAGTGTGTAAGGGGTACTTTTTACTCATAAGTCAAGAATACCATTGGGCTTGCCAATATTTTATGGCCTAGCAGCACGTACGTGGTTTATAGACATAGTTTTAGTTGCCCAAGAGCCTCAATGGCCTCAAAAGAAGTTTTTGAGGTCGTTGAAGGCCCCACTAGAACTGTGTCTGCACTTCTATCACTGTTGTATACATAAAAGTAAGTGAATTTTTTGTTTTTTGCATGATTTCAAATGATTGAATTGTTGTTTTTATTAGTTTTTTGTTTTTGCATGGTTTCAAATGATTAAATTGTGATTGTTTAATAGTTTGATTCCAAAAAATAGTGATAAGATGCATACTTATGGTTATTTATTTATTTTTGAACTTTTCTTTACATATATATGTAATATGATTCTATTTAGGTCAACTGATCTCAACCATGGGAAAGAACAAGCGAGGAACCATGGAACAACGAGAGGCTCAAAAGAAAAGAAAAAGGCAGCGTATGAAGAAATTGCATGACATAAGAACAATGGAAGAAGAAGGTATGTCAACCTCAACATCTCAATTAGATTTACCAAACGAATATAATACACCTAATGCAATTGAAGAAGAAACATTTGATAATTTACCGTTTGAACCTAATGCAATTGAAGAAGATACCGCATTGAATAATCAATTAAATGATGAACATATTACACCTTCTCTACTTGATGAATTGAATGTACATAATGCACCGATGTTAACACCTCCTAGAATCATTCGTAGGAAACCAAAGTATCTAATTGACATTGATGAGAATATATTGAAGTTAATGCCCAATAAAATAAATGAACAAACTTGTAGGAGAATGGTTAAAAGAATATGGCAAAACTATTTTAAAAACATAAATCAAACCGCAAGATGTCAATTAATTGTTCAAATGATTAAAAATTTGAATTTTAGAGAGACAATGAAAATTCTAGGCCTAAGATCATCTGAAAGTAAAAGTGAAAGAACTATTGTCAGAAATCTATTTGATGCATATCAATCTATTGGTTCAAAATCACATAGTAAAGATTCTAATGCTACTCGACGTGTCATTACATCAACCATAATGAGCAAGAAAATAAAAAAAGATCGTTTGATAAGAAAAACAAGTAAGTCATTGAACGTTAGTAGAACAACATTAAGTAAAGCATTAAAGAGGCGAGAACAAATAGAGGAACCTAACAATAATTCTCTTTGGACATTCTCGGGTAAACTACCACGCAAAGACAAGGTTGTTGTAGATGCACTAAAAACATTAATTGAAAATTTTTGGCATGACAACACAAGAGTATCACCCAACCAAAGAGATGTTGTTAGAAGGCGAATTGGGTCTAAAAATTGTGAGCCACATGCGAAACACTATTTGGATATGACTCAAACTAAATTTTATGAAAGATTCCTTCAAAAGTTTCCTCAAATAAAAATTTCTCAAATATTTTTTGAAATGGCAAAACCTTTTTATATTAAGATTAATCATGTACGCACCACGTGTTGTTGTAGGATGCATATTCAATTTTCCATGCATTATGATATTTTTCATCATATTTGTTCTACTTTGCACACTAATGATGTTTTGTAGGAATGTAATATACAAGCACCTCCTAAGTCGGCAAGAGAATTTATTTCAAGTGTGTTATGTAATAGACATGATGGTTGCATTTATTATAAGATGCCTTGTTTGGAAGGTTCTTGTGCTATATGTGGTGGTTTGCAACGTTTACCAAGATGCATACATTTGGAGAGCACACATGAAATTGGTACGAAACTAGTTTCTTTTGGAAAATACAAGACAGTCACATATGGAGTTAAAGATGGAAAAGATTTGAAGAGATGTGAGCTAGTGAAAAATGATATATGTGTAGCTCAATTTATGAAAATGTTTCAAGAAAAACTAGTTTATGAGTACATAATGCATACACATAGAGCTCGATGGTTAGATGAGCAATACAAGTTCTGTAAGGACACATTTCCTCTTGGCACCATTGTCTCTATCGTTGATTTCGCTGAAAATTATACTCTACAACCTCAAAATGAAGTGCAATCCATGTATTATCACTCTACACAAGTTTCTATTTTTGTACACATAGCATTCATGCGTGCAGATGATAGCACAGAGGAGGATAGAAAGGTTGTAAGAGAGTATCACTTCTACATAAGTGATGATCATACTCATTCATCAAAGTTTGTACAAGGATGCTTTAAAGTTTTCTATGATAATTTAAGGGAAAGGAACATATGATACAACCGACACTTAATATGGTCAAATAATTGCACCGCACAATTCAAGAATGCAAGGATGTTTTATTGGCTGACAAGGATGCATGTGACAAGTGGTGTACAACATTTTTGGAATTTCACTGAGGCTGGACATGGTAAGGGAGAGCACGATGGTGCAGGAGCATGTGTGAAAAGAGCCCTAGCGAGGGAAGAATTGAAGTACGAAGGTGGTGTTGAGTTGGTAGATGTAGAAACAATTGTGTGATGGTGTAAGTCTACGATGGGTCCAGGTAATCCAGGTATGTCATTGGTTCATAGATATTTTTGGTTGATTACTGAATCTAACATTGAAAACTATCTAGATTGTTGTACAGTTGCAAGATCGAGTGACATGCACTCATTTATGAGTTCAAATTCAAGTTCACTTATGCACTCAGGGCACTTGAGAGGTCTCACCGGTAGGGTATGACTCTCGATGTTCTGGTGCTTTGGGATGCATGATAGGGGCATGCCTAGCGTAAACATGCCCGCCCGGACGCGCTCGCGATGTCAGTTTGTGCACACGAGGAATAAAATTTGACCATTGCAAGCATGAGGGTGCTCTCACACCAAACACATTGTTGTTTAAATTCATATTGTCGATTTTTGTTATTTATATTCATATTGTTAATTACATATGCAAATATTCATTTAAATTTATAAAAGGGCAGCCACCAAATACAACGAATACACAATAATGAACTGAATACAAGGGGTTTTGTATGGTTAATTCAACATTTTAGAAATTTTATCAAATCATATTCCACGATTGCAATGCTTTATATCATATATTTTTGTTGTTTATATTCATATTGTTGATTACATATACAAATATTCATTTAAATTTATAAAAGGACAACCACAAAATACAACGAATACAAAATAATGAACTCATTACACATTTATTGGATCGAATATCAATATTTATATATATAATAAAAGGCATGTTAACCAAGTCAATACAAGTATTACAAAAATGTGGCATATGCCATGTCCAAATCGATATACAATAAAAATGTAGAATATATCTACATGTATTGGTCATTCTATGACCAAAACTAACACTAGATGATCCTAAACTTCCAGTGGACCATCAAAATCAAGCCTCTTCGGCGCAGTACGCGGCTCTGTAGATGGCTGCAAAACCACAATTCAAAAGCCAAGTTAGAATTCTTTTGTAGAAAATAGTTCACAATTGACATCATAACTACGCGTTTAACCTTAATTCCTTTGCAATTGAAATGTAGATTACCTCATCGGCTGATCCAGGAGTTAATGTTTTCACTCTCCTCTCCTTGTCACTCTTAGGAGTTTTCTTGAAGACATACTTAAATGGATCCACGTTATGGTTGTACCGTGAACAAGTCTATTGTAGATTAAATGTACAATTAATACAATGTACTAATATAAATATATCAAAAACACTTAAAAGCTATAATATAGAGAACAATGACGTACCTGTGCCTCATATGCTTCTCCAATGGACTGAGGATGGCTCACCATCGATGTAGAAACGGTCGCTATTACCTATACAAAAAATGTACAAAGATTAAATACAATTAATATAATGATAAGTATTGAAGGTTGAAAACAATTAATTTTACATATCAAACAAAAGTGTACCGGATCCTGATATGCTTCTCCAATGCAAGGAGGAGGGTTCGCCATTGACGAAATAGGTATGGATATTTGCTGTATGAAAAAAATATAAGATTATAATATATCACAAGTTCACATGTACGTGTGCATATAATCATGAAATCAAGAAAATAAAGTAGAGATACATACCTCCGTCGTCTCTTGATTCGCGGGCAAATCAGGTGCATTCAACATATCCACAAAGCTCGATGGCTGCTATACATGTAAAATAGACAAAAAACACTAATCAATCTACAAACCCCAACTAATACTTGATTTAAACATTTTCAAACAATTGTACAACTAAAAATGTGTTCAATTACCTTCTTCACACATTTTGGCGTCTTCGAGATATTCTTTTTCCTCGGACGAGCCCTAGACGCGGAGGGGGTGCCCTAAAAATAGAAAATTAACATGAGATATTAGTACAGATAATAAATTAAACATAATTTTAAAAATCTAAAATGAAATGACTTGCATATTCCATCAAAACAATGCATAAAAAGAGTTGTACAAAATATGATATCGTATAGCCTTGTAGGCCAAAATCGATCACCGACATTGTGATGTCATCAATCTGGGACATTTCGTCCCCTATCAACACCTACAAACCAGAAATTGGACCAAGCATTAAAGATAGTTAGTATATCTTGTATTTTTTTGAATTCAAAGTGTACTATTCTATTTTAACATGTTACAAAATTTATACCTCAGGCATCGAAGATGCAGCTGTGGTAACTGGGGGAGGTGTATGGGATACCGCTGCTGCATCCAGAAATGCATATTATTTGTCTCAATTTAAATTGATATATAAATGAAAATTCATTTATGTAATTACAAAATTAAAGTGACTGATAAATAAAATGTTATGAATTCAAATCAACACACCTATGTATGTGGCTCATGGGCAAACACCATGTCCATCAACTCATATGTCAGCGCGACATCCTCAACCATGTGAGCCTGACATCTACAACCGCAAATCGTGCATAGATGATATGAGTATCCATCTGCACCGGCTGCATCATCTATCCTCGAGCAAATGACACACATATGCTTGATGGGCTCTTTGTCATCCTCTAACGGCTCATCATCCAATACAATAGGGTGTGCTAATGATGTCCCATGCTGGATGATGGCACCAGTGGCCACCTGAAGAGTCTGTAGCTCCATCGACTCTTTCAGCTCTAATGGGACAGCCTGATGCACCTTGGGTTTGGGTGCTAGGGGTCGGTGACTCTCCGCGGCTAATCGCCTATGGGCTCCAGGTCTATCTTGGGCAGAGCCACCACCTCTACCATGAAACTCTCTCATGTCAAAATAATTTGGGCACACATTGAGCACAAACTCACAATATATTTTTCTCAAAAAATATAATGGCACCTCATAATTATTACAAGGTGGATCATCAAAGACCATCCACCACCTCTGCCAAAAAAGATTCTTCATCTGCACATTGGTACACCAATGTATGGGAAACCTCTTTGCATTAGGAGGTAATGACTGACCAGTTTTGGGGTCAACAAAAAGGGCACATATTTGTTGTTTACAAATATTTTTGTTTTTAACTCCATCGTATGATAGCCCATTGGCATAGAATTGATGACACCTATCCCTAAAGCTTCCCCATTTGGTAATTTATGTGGAAACAGTTATGGCACCACTAGCTAATGTTTCTAGGCTAGTGGCGAGGGATTGATGATGGTCAAGTTCAGAAGTTTTCAATTTTGCAATCAGTCTATTGATTTTGGATGTATTTTGCCCTAACTGATTGATTAATTTTTCTTGTGTTTCCGTTGTGCGGTCAAAAGGAGGAATTGGGGGTTGTTCTTGTGTGTTTTCAGGAGGTGCATTTGGTTGTTCTTGTGGGTTTTTAGGAGGTAAATTTGGTTGTTCTTGTTCTGGATTAGAAGAATCTGGTTTTTGAAACAAAAAATGAAAAAACCTAATCAAAATTAATGAAATTAAATTCAAAATGTAAAACAAATTGCATAAACCAGAAAGAAAGACAAAAAAAAAAAAAAAAAACTAACCTTGATCCATAGCCTGAGGAAAAATTCTGGACCCCGTTCACGGTTTAGGTTAGAAAATGGGAAAAAAAGAAAGTAAAAAATGCGCTTTTCGGGTAAATGAGGACCCAGTTTTTTTTTAAACTTTTTTCATCAGGCACCGCGTACGTGGTTTTACTAGGATTATTAGCGCGTACACGCTCATTTTCCTATAAGAAGCGTGTACGCGCTAATTTTCCTAGGCGTAGCGCGTACGCGCTACCTTTTCTAGGCTCGGGAAGAACAAACCTAAGCGCGTACGCAGGAATTTGAAATTTTAAAACCGCGTACGCGCTGCCTGTTTTTCCAAGTTTTTTTGGGGTGGTGTCCACTTTTCTGACCACCATCTTTGTGCACACACCCCCTAACCCTAATTGAACCCTAATCCTAACCTTAAACATAATTGAACAGTAAAGCCAATTCAATCCAATGATTACTAAATTATGTTTACTATTTTAATTCCAAAGCTAACTGTAATTTTATGTCTAATAAAAGTCATGCCACTAAAAAATTATTAAAGTAGCATGTTCCTATCTATGATGTTGTGTAAAATTAGTGTAAGTCCACTAATAATTAAATTACACAAAACATTCAATGAAGCATTACATGAAAGAGTAAATACATAAATAAAACAATTCAAAGCACTCCTTCAAATTGCCTCATTGCTCTCTATTCTTGAGGACCTTGCTTGTGCAGTTGATGGCTCTCAGATGCATGATATTTGCAAAGTGACAACTCAAGAAATGAGAATATGATAATGCAATGATCTATGATGATATAAACAATAAAATTATATGCAATTTTAAATTATAATGAAAACTATCATGAAAGCCATTATGCTAGATACTAACTAAGCTATGATGCCAATCTAATTATGTTGCTAAAGATGATTGTTGGGAAAATGCTAAGAATGTCAAAAAATGATAGGGGAGACTCTCATGGCTGAAACGAGGACCATTTATAGATGTTTCATGGCCCAGACTGAGGTGGCATGAATCAACGATCAAGATTCGATCTAAAGATATCGACGATTCAAAATGAAGAGATTGGAGAAGAGGTTGAAGAAGAAGACACGTGTCATGCTAGAGAGACAAGTGTCAATGGATTTTTACCAAATACCCACAAAGAGGCAAGTGACAACGATAGGAGGGACAAGTGGCAAAGGTGTCATGTGTCCTCTGGAGAAGTTGCACAACCCATAGGAAGTTAGGATAAGATGGTTAGAGAGATAGGGTTGGTTAACCCATGGTTAGACTAGGGGGTTAGTTAGAAGAAGGTTAGGTTAGGAGGTGGTTAGGAGTTAGGACACATGTGTCCAATTTGAATTAAATAGTCAAATTTAATTAATGTGGAGAGAATAATTAAATAAATTTTTTAATTAAATTAATTTATTTAATTAAGAAATAGAAGAAATTAATTATGGTGGGATGAATTATGAAAATGAACCATATAAACAAATTATTTAATTTATTTATATAGTAGAAGAGTAAAGACTTTAATTAATTAAATAACTTCATATTTAATTAATTATCTTCAGATCAATTTTTTAGTGTATACACTATCTTTAGAGGAATATAGGTAAAATATGTAGGGGAGAGGGACCAGTAGTCGTTAGGGATAACTACGTCAACATGTAGTTGTCACATGGAATATCGTAAGACCTCCGTTTTTTTTAGAAATGTAAAATGGACACTTAACTATCTACAACTAAGGTTTGAAGATGTGACTCATCATGCAACTCGTCAAAATAACACATCTACTGCAAAGTGTCCAAAAAATGACTTTTTAAAGATTCGACCAAAACTTAATCTAAAAATACGTAGTAATTGAAAAAATATATATCATTTCTTGTTAGTAACTTCTATGCAACATAAATGGAACAAATACATATTAGTTACCATAATTTTTTTTAATCTATAGCTTGTAAATCCAACATAAATGGATCAATAGTTGAAAAAAATATATTTGTTGTTATATATAAAACTCATTATTATATAAAATTATATCTAGCACAAATGGACCAATAGTTGAACACTAAAACTTGTTGAAAATCCTTCTCATTTCTTGGAAAAATACAAGGTATTTTTTGTACTCACCTTTAATATTTGTGTTGGGACAAATTATTAATATGAAATACTCCAATGAATATACATTGCTACCCCAATAGTTGTACACAGAATACTATTTTTTCACTAAGACACACTTATAGTGGATAGTTATGATATTTTATTTCAAACAAAAAACTATTTATTTCACTTGTTAATGAATGTATATTTGTACTTTTTATATAACATTTAAGGTTCTTATGTGTTCAACTATAGGTCTATTTTGACCAACATTTTTTTTTTTTTATTTACATGTGGACTATTTATTTATAATATAGTATAAATTTGTGGTAAGATTGGATACTATGATCACAATTGTTATAACAACTATTGGACCCGTTCAACTACTTGTCCCTCTCCCCTAGAAGATTTCATAGTTGTTCATTATTCCACTTAAAAAATTAATGTATTATTATATTTTTATTAAACTATTGAGAAAAACAAATCTATTAAGACTACATCATTATCATTATTGTTACAAAGATAATTACAAAGTTAATTGATTATGTAATAAGTGAAAGCGTGTCCCATGTAATTTTTTTATTGGGAGAAAAGGAAAATCAGTAAAGATAAATAATATTAATAATAATAATAAATTGGCTTTTTAAAAATGTTTCTAGCTTTTATTGAGGGACATTTTTGCATCCATATGTGAGTATGATATGCCTTCCGGCTAATTATAAATATAATGAAATTAAACCCTAACCATAAAAGTTATGTAAAATTAAGATTATACTTTAATGATGGCTGCATTTCAATTTTAATTTTTCTTTAATAAGAATTAATTTAATTTTTTTTATATATTAAAATTAAAATATCTCAATTATAAAAGTATTTACTTTTTTTAAGTTTATTTAAATACTCAATAAGAAATGAATTATTGAACTTATAAATTAATAAATGTTTCTTTATGTAAAAATAATAATTATATTATTATAATATAATATAAACATAATACAAATAATATAATATCTTTAAAATACAATGATAGTGATACAATAATAATATTTTAACGTAAAGGTTACGACTTCCTAAAGTCCATTTAGTGATATTTCTAAATAAAAGTTATGTTTCAGTTAGAGATAGGGGAAGAGCACCAATAGCTAACATAGTTCCAATAACTGCTATCTTATTGCCATATTGACCCACCAAACATAAGAAAAAAAATTGTCAGTACATAAATATAAAAACACGGGTAAATATTTAATTAAACACCCATACATGTTCACAAATGCATTAGTAGTTGACAACAAAAAAGTAAAAAAAATAAACAACTACTGCTACATTTTCCATTTTAATACAAAACAACTTGCACCAATAATAAACATTTTTATTTTTTTTAAAGCTTAATGTTTACATTTACCACTTTATGCAAGTGGCCAAAAAGTACAAATGTGCTCCAATTACATTTACATATGCACAACTATTGGTGCATTACATGACATAAAAACAATCAAAATTTGACTTCTTAGACACTCAAGTGTACATTCTCCCAAACATCACTTCACAACTTCGTACATTAAATGGATTTGCAATTGGTGCCTGCATTTGCAACAACTGGTGTAGGGCTCCCCAATAACCAATAATTTTCTTATAATCAAATAAAAAAATCGAGTTTCATTCAAGGCAAAGAAGAAAACTGAAGCACTCGAAGCAATGAAGGACTACAGATTTAATATGAGATGACCAACTGTTTCTCACAAAAATTCAAATTTGAAAATTAGCTACCACAATCGAATGCATTTATATTCCACATTTGAATTATTTTATAAGATAGAATTTTTCATGTCACTTTCATTACAATTCAATTCACTGCATATTCTCGAGCTCTGCAAATTCCCTTTGCACTTTCCTTATTCAAGGGCACTCATTCAAGTTGGTACACACATAATAACTAAATGCCCTCTGTAGTCAACGTTAAATGCTATAAATCTTTCAATTAAAATTATACTATTTTCAATAAACTAGCATTTCTTTCAATATAGTCACTGTAAATATTATTAACAACCATAATGGATGTCCAATGATGGTTTAGCTCCTTCATAGCTGCATTATGCTTTGTCTATTAATGATTTATTTGTATGCAATATAGAGTTTCATTTCAATGCTCTGTTACAATTTAATAGTGCCGAAATCCTTACATATAATAATGTTGAAATCCTCATAGAGAATGACAAAAAAATTGATTATCTCTTTGTTTTCTTCGAAACCCCTTCATTATTTATCATTTTATTTTATGGGTGCGTTGTGAAATGGTGTCTCTCCGTTTATAATGCCAAAATAATTACAGAGAATGCAAAAATAATTGACTATTGTTCATAATTATTTGAAACCCCTTCATTATTTATCATTTCATTAATGTGTATGCCTGATAGTATTACTTATAGTGACTATATATTGGCTATAAGGTTGTTCTCCACACACACACACACACACACACACACACACACACACACACACACACACACACACACACATATACACATATATATACATGTTATTGTCCACATATATATTATAAAGTTTAAAATGGGTGGTCAAAAAAACTATTGAACACCCATAACAACCTTCTCGCTTACACATTATGGGCCCACTTGACACGAATTACCGCCAACTATATTGCCCTAAAAAATTTGGGAAATGAAGATTTTTGGGGACATTTTCATTGTTTGCTCCGCCTTCAATTTGTTAATATACTCACTATAAACAATATTATTAGGCATCAAATATATTACTTCCAATCAATTTCATATGATAAATACAATGTAACATCATTCAATTATTAGTCATTTGAGAAATGAATCTGCACCTTAATAGAATATCATCATGATCCAGTTTTTAATCACATCACAGTTACATCTTTCACGCCTGCATCTCGTGCTTTTAGTTTTTCTCCTTGTTATATAATGTCTCACATGTAGAAACACACACAATAGCATAATTATTTCTATAATGATGGTTGTTTTGATTTTTGTGGCTATATGGTTATTGTTTATATTATCAGGCATACAGAAATAGAGACACAATACCATTTTATTTTGTTCCAAGATGTTCAATGATGGGTTTGTACTCATTGGTAGCTACAGAAATTGATTTTTTTTCATAATTTATCTCAATGGCATTGAGGGTTTCATTTCAATGATATGTCTCTGTACATATACATATATATAGGCACACGGTTGCATTTTATTTTATTCAAAGATGCTTAATGATGGATTTGTACTAACTAGTACCTACAAAGATTGATTTGTTTATTCATCAGTTATCTCAATGGAATTGAACATTTTATTTTAATGATTTGTCTATGTGTCTGTTTACCTTATCATTGCAGGTTCACTAAAAATAATGGCACGAGGTACAAAGAGAAACAAATGTGTTAGACGTTGAATAGTTAGAGTCACTCGTGGGGTGCACTTCACTAATGAAGATAGTTTTGTCCAAAATGGAGCCCCAATGACTCCTGATTTGCCCCATTCATCAAACAATGAAACTGATGTGGAAACTATTTTTGTAGATGACCATTCTATTGCAACCTATAATCCTATTCTAGAAACACCACAAGTACAGGTGACCTCAAAGCTTCCCAAAACAAAATGGAGTATATTTGACATGAAAGAAGCAATATCATGCATAGAAGGCAAGCACGTGTTTGTTAGAGGCACATCAATCAAGTATGGTATCCTCATTAACTCTGTGAGGGCATGGCTAATGGGAGTTACAGGCACAACTGTGAGGGGTCCATGCACTATTTTATCAGCAGAGGAGGAGGATGAAGTTGTCCAATGGTGCAAAGACATGGCTGAAATTGGTCACGATCTCCAAATCAATCAACTTCAATCAATCGTTGCCCAAATTATCAAGAATAGGCCTAATCAATTCAAAAATGGGATGCCATGGAGGTCATGGTGAGCAGGTTTTAGACGAAGGCACCCTGATCTGATGATGAGAACAACAGAAGGAGTGGACTTCGAAAGAGCTATTATGCTTCGACCTTGTATTGTTGCCTCTTTCTATGACAACTTGGAGAAAATGTACAGCCTCAATCAGTAAGGTAGCAGTCGGATTTGGAATTGTGATGGGACTAGTGTGCAAACTGGGAGGAATTGTGGAATGAGAGTGATAGCCAAATTGGGCCAAAGGTGTGTATTGCACCTAATTTCAAAGAGTAGAGAGTGGATTACTGTTTTGGCATGTGGTTTTAGTATTCCTGGATTTTACTGTTCAAATCTAAGATGCATATCTGAAACTACATTGCAAACTGTGAGCTAGGACCATATATATATATATATTTTCAGATTTCTCCTATGAATATACCAATGAATTGATGTTGTAGTTAAAAATCTCATTTCATTTTTTTGCAATGTGAACTATCAAAAGAGGCCACGTTAGTGTTCAAATTGATCACTATCAAAAGAGGCCACATCACTGTTCAAATTTCTCACTATCAAAAAGGTCATATCAGTGGCATCTGATTATTTAGATGCCACTGATATATCCTCTTTTGATAGTGAGCAATTTGAACACTTATAAGTGTTCAAATTGCAGCCATAGTATATAAATTGCAATGTCTAATATGTCTACTAGGTCATTGCATCGAAATGTTAAAAGCAAGTGTCCTATTTGTAAAAGGAACTAGACAAAGAACTATTTTCTAGTGCCTTACAAGATATCTTGTTAGCTACCAAGCTTTCCTTGTTGGCAGTAACTACCAAAATATCTAATAAGGCACTATTAAACAATTATTTGTCTAATTTTTTTTGTAAATGGGGCACTTCCTTTTGATCAATAATATATATAATATGAACACAACAACATAGGCATATAAATGTTGAAATTGAAACAAATTAAAGTCCCCAAAAGAGATGATTGAAACATAAACAAATCAGAAATTGCATTGTATAATAGATCATTGTCAAAGTAAGTTCCCACCAAGAGAAGATTGAAAGATAAACAATTCACAAATTGCATTTTCTACTAGATTTTTTTCTAATGTGAAATAAGTGTGTTTCTTGCAGCCATATGAACTAAGTAAGGAATTTAAACAAATTGAAACATAAACAATTCAGAAATTGAAACATAAACAAATCACAAATTGCATTGTCTACTAGATCATTGCCAAAGTAAATTCATATTGACTTTACCTGAGAGGAAGGATTCTTGTCTTCGACATAGTGATTCCTTATCGTGTTTGAAATTGTCTGTCATAACAATCACAACAAAATGCAAAACAAATTAAAGTGTGTTAAGAAACACATTTAATAAGAAATGCATAACTACCTAAGATATCTACACAAATTAATATAAAAAGTAAGCATTAAAGGCATAACCTCCAAAGAATTGAAGTGTGTTAATAAACACATTTACATTGATATGATGATCTTCCACAAGTATGGTTCTTCCCTCACAACAACTTTTTGACCGTCTTTAACACTTGACAACATGCATACAATCCTCACACATTCATACATGCATATTCAAATGCATAAGCACATACATATACATATCCACTTACATACATATAATTGCACATATACATACATATGCATATGTATAACGTACATACATATTGCAAACAAAAAGTTACATAAGGAATGTGCAAAGGGAATTTGCAGAACTTAGAAATATGCAATGAGTTGGATTGTAATGAAAGTGACTTAGAAAATTTTGTCTTATAATATAATTAGAATGTGCAATGCATTCGATTGTGGTAGCTAGCTATTTTTAAATTTAAATTTTTGTGGGAAAGAGTCGGTCATGTCATATTAAATATGTAGTCCTCCATTGCTTTGAATTGTTCAGTTTTCTTGGGTTTTCTATGCTTTGAATGAAACTTGGTTTTTTTATTTGATTTTATGCAAATTCTTCTATGCTATTGTATATGTCTACACAAAAACACACACACACATGTAGACATGTATGTGTGTGTGTATGGACAATAACCATATAGACACGTTATAATGAAGCAAAGAAAGTTGAATCAAGTTCATACAATAATGAGTCAAGTTCACACTATATATGTACGTGTGTGTACGCGGGCCTATATAAATTTATATATAGAGACATATCATTGAAATGAAAGCCTCAATGCCATTGAGATAAATGATGAATAAATAAATCAATAACTATAAGTACCAATGAGGACAGATCTATCATTGCACGTCTTTGAACAAAATAAAATGGTGTTGTCTATATATATGTACATATGCATATATATAAATATATGTAAATATATATGAGTCAAGTTCACACTATAAAGATCAAAAGAAAGTGGAGTCAAGTTCACAATATAATGAGTCAAATTCACACATAATGAAACAAATAATGTGGAGTCAAGTTGACACTATAAGCCCTCAAGTTCACAATATAATGAAGCAAAGAAACTTGAATCAAGTTCACACTATAATGAGTCAAGTTCACACTATAATGAAGCAAATAATTTGGAGTCAAGTTCAAACTATAAACCCTCAAGTTCACATTATAATTAAGCAAATAAAGTTGAGTCAAGTTCACAGTATAATAAGTCAAGTTCACCTATAATAAGTCAAGTTCACACTATAATGAAGCAAATAATTTGGAGTCAAGTTCACACTATAAACCCTCAAATTCACACTATAAACCCTCAAATTCACACTATAATGAAGCAAAGAAAGTGGAGTCAAGTTCACACTATAATGAATAAAAAGAAAATCCATTTCTGCATGTACCAATGCTCATACAAATCCATCATTGAAAACCTTTGAACAAAAAAAAATTCTATTGTGTGGACAATAACCATATAGGCACATTAAACTGTAAGAGAGCATTGAAATGAAACTGTAAACCGCATACAAATAAATCATCAATATACAAAACATAATGCAGCTACGAAGGAGCATAAACCATCATTGGACATCCAATATGGTTGGTAATATTATTTACAGTGACTCTATTGAAAGAAATGTTGGTTTACTGAAAACAATATAATTTAAATTGAAAGATTTATAACATTTAACATTGGCTATAGAAGGAATTTAGTTATTTTGTGTGTACCAATTTGAATGAGCGCCCCTGAAAAAGAAATTTAGTGATTATGTTGCCGATTACAGCAAGTTCTATGGCTATATGGTTATTATCCATATACATATACACAATAATATAGACAATAACCATATAGCCATAGAACTCGAAACAACCATCATTATAGAACAAATTATGATATTGTGTGTGTTTACACACACACACACACACACACACATATATATACATGTATATGTACATACATGTACACATGTATATACATGAATATATATACATATACATGGATATATATACACATACATATACATGTATATGTACATACATGTACACATGTATATATATACATATACATATATATGTATATGTTTGTATATATATGTATGTGTATACATAGATATGGGCAATAACCATATAGGCACAAAACTTGAAACTGTACATATAACAAGGAGACAAACTAAAAGCATGAGATACAAGAGTGAAATGTGTAACTGTGATGTGATTGAAAACTGGAGATTGTTGACATTCTATTAGATACTGAACAATTCCATCATTGAACATCTTTCAACAAAATAAAAATGCTACTGTGTGTCCCTATATAAATATATATACAGAGACAGGTCATTGAAATGAAACCCTCAATGCCATTGAGATAAATGATGAAAAAAAAAATCAATTTTTGTAGGTACCAATGAGTACAAATTCGAATACACACACACACACACACACACACACACACACACACACACACACACACACACATGTGTGTGTGTGTATATATGTGGACAATAACCATATAGGTACAAAACTTGAGACATTACATAACAAGGAGAGAAACTAAAAGCACAAGATGCAGGAGTGAAAAATGTAATTGTGATGTGATTAAAAACTAGATATTGTTGATATTGTATTAAGATGCAAATTCATTTCTCAAATGACTAGTAAATGAATGATGTTGTTGTATTTCTCATATGAAATTTATTGGAAGTAATATACTGTATGCCTGATAATAATTTTTATAGTGAGTATATTAACAAATTGAAGGCAGAGCAAACAATGAAAATGTCTCCAAAAATCTTCATTTCCGTAAGTTTTTAAGGCAATGTAGTTGGCGGTAATTTGTGCCAAGTGGCCCATAACAGAGAGAGACCATTTAACAGCGCTCTCATAAAATGAAATGATAAATAATGAAGGGGTTTCGAAGAAAACAAAGAGATAATCAATTTTTTTGTCATTCTTTGTGAGGATTTCGACATTATTATACTGTAAGGATTTTGACATTATTAAACTATAACAAAGCATTGAAATGAAACCCTATACAGCCTACAAAAAAATCATCAATAGACAAATCATTCAATAATTATAAACAATAATCAACTTTTTTTGCATTCCCTGTAATTATTTTGGCATTATTAACAGAGAGAACCATTTAACAACCCACCCATAAAATAAAAAGATAAATAAAGAAGGGCTTTCAAATAATTATGAACAATAATCATTTTTTTTTGCATTCTCTGTAATTATTTTGGCATTATAAACAGAGAGACGCCATTTAACAAATGATAAATAATGAAGGGGTTTCGAATAATTATCAATAATAATCAATTTTTTTTGCACTCTATAATTATTTTGGCATTATAAACAGAGAGACATCATTGAGCTACACGCCCATAAAATAAAATGATAAATAATTAAGGGGTATCGAATAATTATGAACAATAATCAATATTTTTTGTATTATAAACAGAGAGAAACCATTTAACAGTGCACCCATAAAATGAAATGATAATTATTTTAGGGTTTCGATATAATACGAACAATAATGAAGTTTTTTTGCATTCTCTGTAATTATTTTGGCATTATGAAGAGAGAGAAATCATTTAATAGCGCATTCATAAGAGGAAATGATAAATAATGAAGGGGTTTCAAATAAATATGAAAAATAATCAATTTTTTTTTCCATTCTCTGTAACTATTTTGGTATTTTACACAAAGAGACATCATTTAACAGCACAAAGATTAACTAAAATGAAAAACAATGAAGGGTTGCCGAAGAAAATGAAGAGATAATCATTATTTTGCCATTCTTTATCAGGATTATGACGTTCTTTGTTGGCATTTTCAGTAGAAATACAGATTGTTGATATTTATTAAGGATATTGAGAAGGTTGTTGGAGATTATTGATATAACTGAAAAAGGATGATAACTATCTTTATAACATTATTTTGTCATTGATGTCAAGAAATTGATTTTCTGATTCAGTATGATGTTGCCATATCTTAAGAAGTATGTTCTGATGAGTATTAAGTGGTCGGTAAGTGACACAGAAAGAATGTGATGAATAAGGGGAGAAATAAGTTATTCAATGGATAACTATTACCAAGTTAGACAATGATGATATCATGATGTTTATATTGTTTTGATATCCTACATATGCTGTTAATTAAAAGGTTAATACTATACTATGTCACCGAGCAAAGAACCTAGTCAGTAAACCCTAAGGAACCTAGTCGGTAAACCCTAAGGTTATCGATATCGGTTAATGAAGGCGGAATGTCTACCGAGTAAAGTTTAGTATTTACCGAGTTACAACCGAGTTATGACAGAGCGCATTGGATGAATAAAAGCATTATTTAATGAAGGACAATGATTAGCTGGAGATGTATAAATGATTGGTATGCCGCACATAAAGTTTGTTAAGGATCTATGGCAATGGAAGATCAGCAGGAAGATCTACAACGCAGATTGAACCGCAATAACCTTGCACAAGTTCCAAGAAAGGAATGCAAGTCCCGAGGCAAGGTAAAATGTTTTCAAATCGAAGGATACATTGAACCTGGTCAAGTGTGAAGATCTGATGGCTAAGATTGATCATGGGAAATGTGATCAAGGAGATTAAGCGGTGAGAATTGTTTATAAATAAGAAATTATTGATGAACAATGTATGCGGGTAAGTGTAAGCACAGGGATGCTACATAGTGGTTACCGAGCACAGAAGCTTGAAGACTTGTTTGAATAACAAAGTAAGCAGCCCAGTAGAAGACTAGATAAGTCTTATGACTAGATTATTTTGAGCAAATAAGAATTTGCTTTAGCATTTTAGATGTGAAGTTGCAGATATATTTACTACTATTGTTTATTCTGAATAACAGAGAAATCTCTTAACCAAGTGGACTTAACAGTCTTATTTGTAAACCCTCTAGCAAGGTAACATTCTAAATGAGTGTTTGAAATCCTTTAACAAGGTCACTTCTAACAAAGTGAAGATCCTAATAGATCTAAGGGAAATCCCTTAACCGGGTCACATCTAGCAATGTGTTTGTAATCTTTAACAGGATTTGCTTTTAACCGAGCATACTCTAGAAGAGTATATTTCTTAATGGGTCTGAAATCCCACAGTGGTTTTTCCCTATTTGGGTTTCCACGTTAAATCTGGTGTTTTATGTGTTATGATGATTATATGTTTATGAGTTTGCATGTTTAGCAGTTTTTGGTTATATTGTTGAAGCATAAGCTATCGAGGTTGAATCTGTTGATTTTATGGAAGATTAAGTTTGTATGATTCACCTTCCCCCCCCCTCTCATCTTGTTAGCTATTGGCATCAATACTTTACAATTTGTATCAAAACTATCAGTTCTTAAACTGTAACAAAGCATTGAGATGAAACCCTAACCCGCATACAAAGAAATAATCAATAGGCAAAGCATAATGCAGCTACGAAAGAGCTAAACCATCATTGGCCATCCAAAAAGCATGAAGGAAGTACAGCGACAGTGACCTCGAGCCGAAGTGAGGCGTTGCAGAGACTGAGCCGAAGCGTGTGCAGAGCGAAAACAATGGGGAGAAACCACAACAAAGAAACCACAGCAGGAGAGAATCAAAAAACTCGAAAAAAAATGCATTTTCCCTAAGTTTTTAGGGCAACGTAGGTAGCGGTAATTTGTGCCACGTGGGGCCGTTTTCAGTACGCATGAAGGTGGACATGGGTGGTCAATGATTTAGTCGACCACCCATTTAAAATTTATTAATATTAAAAGTTTATTTTTTAAAACTCATTACATATTATAAAAAAGTGTTTTTGGTGTTTTAAAAATGTGATAAATATATTATTTATTAGGCATTTAATAAACATCTATTGGCATTTTTTCGTGTGCGGGTATTGGCGCAAAAGAGGTCAAGTATCGGTCATCACTTCGAAATGACCACTTTTTGACCTTTTGACGCATAATGACCCGTAGAAATCAGATCGTTACTACCCAGAGCCAAATCAATAGCTATAAGCAGTTAAGTCGCATATGAAGACAACCAAAAAAAAAATTGAAATTCGATGTACCATTGAAGATCTGTAGATGCGCGA
Organism: Cryptomeria japonica; assembly: GCF_030272615.1. Classification (NCBI taxonomy): domain Eukaryota; kingdom Viridiplantae; phylum Streptophyta; class Pinopsida; order Cupressales; family Cupressaceae; genus Cryptomeria; species Cryptomeria japonica. Next base: position 679,030,073 of record NC_081408.1, on the reverse strand, counting down.
AGTTAGCCATGATGACTACTGGTACTCTTCCCCTATCTATGGACATACATTAAATATCTATAAATATGATAGAGATATGCTAGTTAAATTAAAAAACATAAAACCCTGGATAGATCAATTCATTCCAAATATATTAACATTCATAACATTCCCTGCACCTCAGTCTCATATTATGTGAGGCTCTTATACTTGTATCTTCGTGCAATGAATATGAAAGCCAAAAGATTGAAAGCATTCAAAACAACCAGCAACCAGTAAAACTTATTTAGTCGACTTGTATTGAGATTATCCAATAGCCACCTATGACCCATCTTGCCGGTAACATTATTAACAATGTGAATAAAAAGACTACTGACGAAGCTCCCAATACCGTTAGCTGTTAGATTCGAGGCCACACCCAAGCTCCTCATGCTGTCTAGTATTTGCGAATAGAAAAATTCCTGCAGACCCACCAGAGCAAAAGCATCTACTATACCCAACACTACATTGGGTAGGGCAAGCCAAAAAACACTTATGGGAACCGCCTGTGGCTTGTCCATGAGACCGTGGGCTTGTGCAATTTTTAGGTGCTTGGTTTCCACTAGGGCCGCTATTACCATTGCCAAAATTATAAACACCAATCCTGCCCCAATTCTCTGAAGAATGGTTATGCCTCGTTCAGTGCCGGTTATCCTTGCTGCAATTGGAACCAGCAGTCGGTCATATGCGCTCACTGCAATCAGAGTGGCAATGATTACTATGGCTAGGGTGGAGGCAGGGGGAATGTTAAAGTGGGGCCCCAGGCTCTTATCCATTGTGCTGCTCTGTTTCACAAAGAATGTGCCGCCTTGTGCCAGAGTAACAGAGTAGATGATCACTGTGAGCCACATTGGTAACATTCTTGCTAGTTGCTTCACTTCTTCCACTTGTCTCCCTGTGCAGGCTTTCCAGGGATCTTTGCTGCCATGCTCTTCTTCTCCTATGGCTGCCTTATCCAGGCACTTGAAGTCATTATGATTTGGTTTGTTAGGCTCTGCTCTTACTTGCAAATTACGATTTCTGAAAACAGCAACCAACACCTGTTTCATAGAAACAGAAAATTTCATCTAAATTACAAAAGAAAATCTATCATTCATCTAAATAGGAATTTTGCCTTTGAACTGGGTGTAAGTATGAGTTTCATCTAAAATTATATATTAGATTTTATTGGAGAAGCTGGTGTAATTTCAGATGAGCAACTGAGATCACATAAACATAAACACAAAAAGATATACATAAATAGTCTATAGATTGAGTGCGATGCGTCATAACAATTCTATTTAGAATAAATTATCTATTAATTTTAAAATTTGCAAACCTCAGCAATCTAGCCTAAACTACATCCTCTAAGCTTTAATTCTTTAGGTAGCTCATTGAAAGTATCCTAATAAGTAAATCTAACTGGAGAAACTAGTGTGATTTTAGATAAGCCACCTAAACGATTTGAAACTTAGAGTATGATGTTTAAGCTGTCAGTCACATAATCATGAGAGATGCACATAAATAATCTATGGATTGACTGCAATGCATCATAACAATTCCATTTGAAACAAATTATCTTTTTATTTAAAATTGGTCACCACTTAAATAACACTTTCTAAGCTTTGATTGTTTACGTGGCTCATTTGGAAGCACCCTAATAAGTGGACTCTAGTTGTCATGACCTGACTTAGACCCTAGTTAGATTTACTTTACTATGCGAGATACTTATACTATTGAAATTTTACACGTAATTATTTGATTAGATTTTTAATAATGTTAGATGGTATTTTGTGGTTTAATGACATTAATGATGGTGAGTTATTTTTCGTTATTTAATGATGATGAATTATTATTTTCAATTATGATCATTAATGATATTAATGCTTTAATTAGATTTTAAACCTGATAATATGAATAATGCATTTTATTATCATGATCTGACGACCTTTTGTTGAGTTGGAGTAAGTTGCAGGTTAATCGTCGAAGGCAGACATATGACCGAGGAGGGGTTTTTCTAGCTCGCCAGTAGCAACCTAAGTATTGGAACCTTGTGCAAAGTACCCAATTAGATAAGCAATTAGTAAATTAAATTAGGGAGTTTAATATAAAATGATAAAATAATATTATTAAAATAAAAATAAGGATAAATTATTAAATATACAAGTATTTAATATTACAATCAAGCTAATTATAATATAATTATTTAAAAGTGAGTAATTAAAAAATATATAAGTTATTTGATAATTAAATTATAAAATAAATAAAAGCTATTTAAAGAGATAACATCTTGTGAATAATTAGAGGACTAATTTTAAAAAATAAGGGATTAATTCAAGGAATTTATTAAAATGTTAATTAATAAAATAATTTAAATATATATGTATAATCAAGATTATAAATTATATTTTTGACATGCAAGATACAATGCATGAGTAAATAGGAAGATACTAAATTTAGGGAAAATTATGTGCTAAAAATATAGACGACATGCAAGGCATGATGAAAACTAAATAATTAAATTAGTAGATTATTTTCTTTAAAACTAAATCTTTAAAATCATGCTAACAAATTTGTGATTTAATTTAAGAATTATTTTGTGAGTTCTAATCATGCATTTTATAATTAAAATTTGGTTTTATTTTTAGAACTTAATCATGCTATCAGTTAAATTTTATTTTTAGAGAATTTAATATTTATAAATATAGGGATAAATCTTTTATTTGATTCATTCCAATTCTTTTTGAGCTTCTTGATTTGTGTGATTTTGTGAGATTTTGCCAAGATCAAGAGCTCAATGAAATGTACAAAATAGAGACACAATATAGGACAAGAATAAATTGTATTCTCATCAATAGAAAATGATCAATAATCAATTACATACAATGTAGATGAGTTTGCTTATATAGGCAAGGCTAGGGATATGTGAGCACACAAACATGACATGTGGCTCAATAAGAAACAAGGGTAGGTAGGAGAAATAATATAATAGTCCATATGAGGTGGATCACCCACTGAATGTGGAGTGTAACAACAAAATCAACACCATAAAAGGTGGAATTTCTCCTACACACACTATCCCAATGTGGCACAAACACCCAAGTGTCTCATACCCAAACTACTATGAAATGCATTTCTTAAGTAAACTTAAGTAAGTGTAATAATATCCAAGATGAATAATTATTTACACCAACACCCCCCCTTAAGTGCAACTTAGGGGAATGCACTTAAGTCTACAATGCAACTAAGCAATGCAAGATGGGTCTCGGCTACGAGGCCATGTTAGGTACCCATGTACAAATGCAAATGCATGCAAACCAATGCAATGAAATCTCTCACAAAGTGGGGAAAGAGAGAAAAACCCAATGGGAAAAAACCACCCCCCAAAAGAGAGATGAAAAACATACAAGAGAACTCTCATAGAAGAATGTGAAGAACAAAACCCCATGTGAGGAAATAGTCCCCCCCATATGAGAGAAGAAGAGAAGCTAGGAAGCCCCCCCTCAATGTGGAATCTGCACCAATGATAGAAGCTCGGTGTATGAAGAAACTGCTCCACGAACGTCGAACAACATTCCTCCCCTTAGGAAGAAACAAAACCAAAGGTGTATCCATGAAGTCTCCCCAATCATGAAGGGAAGATGTATGAAGAAAAATCATGATGAATGGAATCTCTGAAAACTGCTCAAGTGTCCCCATGTCGATGCTGAAAGATACCCCTTCCAAAGGTGGTAAACTATGCCACACTGCTGAAAAAGGCACTCCAAGATCTAGTGGAGATGGATGTAGAACATGTCCCAAAGACTCACATGTCTCCTCTAAACATAAAGAGACCTCCTCCAACTGTTGTACATAAGTATCCACAATCATGTCAACCTCGAAAGAATGATCATGTAGAGAATGAACAAGAGGGTCAGAGTGTGCCCTCGCAACAATCGAAGAAGGATCACCTTCACCAAAGAGAAGATGAATGTCATCAATGATGTCTCTGAAATCTGCAATGTAGGATTCCACAAACAAGCCTGCAATGTCTGTCAAGTAATCATCCCATGAATCTGAAGTTGGAAGACAATGAATATCCTGTTGCACTGAATCACATGAAGGCAAAATTGTCACACTATCTGCATCATCAGGTGCAATAGGTGATGTGATATTAATATGAGGAGATGAAATAAAAGGCTCAAGAATGGGGTCACATGTGAGAATCCCCATGTTCAAGTGTCCAAAGTTCTCATCAAAGTCTGAACCATCACAAGAAGTGTGATCATAATGTGTAGAATCATCAAATGTGAAATCATCATCATCAACAAAATCTAAAAAGGAGTATAACCGAGATGCATGATCAACCACCCCAGTCGCAATGATAGCTCTAGTCTCCAAGTCTCTAATGAAAACTGAGTCAGGTGTGAACTCCACAACTCTCTTAGTTGCGCCATGTGTGATTTGATAGATAGAAAGGAGATTGTTTGTCAAGTGGGGTACACACAACACATCATTGAAGGAGTTATCCCCAATGTCAATAGATCCTTTCCCAATCACATCCATGTATGTATGATTGCCCATCAAAATCTGTGGCATGGTGCAAGGCTCAAATGTAGAGAACATAGACTGCGAAGATGCCATATGATGAGAATACCCTGAATCTAGAAGCCATCTCTCTAAATCATGACTGATAGTAGCACATAGAGCTTTTCCTTTTCTTGTTCCAAAAAAGTGAGTCTTTCCTCTTGTAGAAGCCATGAATGCTTGCCCTTTTCCTTTTGAATGTGAGGAAGTGGAAGTTGATGAATCATCCTTCTTGTAGACTTTAGGCAAATCAATGTTATGTTTTTTGATGATATGTGTGAGCTCATCAATCTTCTTAGAATGGCAACGATGTTCCTCATGACCAATCTTTTTACAATAAGCACAAGTAGGTCTCTCCCTCTTTGGTGAATTATCTCTCTTGGAAGAGGATGAATCTCCTTGCTGTGGAGAAGATGATGCTTTGTCCTTAGGCTTTGATTGCCATTTCTTCTTGTTTGAGTTGTCCTTTCCTTGATTTCCTTTGTTCCCTTGATTTGCCACTAATGCTTGAGACTTAGAAGCCTTAAGAATGCCCATGCTTATCAACTTAGTTTGTTCCATCATCAACATTTCATTGAAAGCATCAAATGTAGGCATTTTGTAGCTTGAACCCATTGTCATCCTATGGGTTTGGAAACTAGAAACAAATGCTGCATATTCTTGTGGAAGCTTGCCTATCAAGTTGAATATCAATTGAGTATCCTTCTTATCAATGCCACAATCTTTGAGTTGTGCCCTCAACTCATTTGCCTTAGTGACATAATCTTGTATAGTATCAAAGTTCTTGGGATCTAACATGGTGAGATCACTATCAATTTGATATCCCCTAATCTCATCAACTTGACCATACAAGTCTTGAAACTTTTGCCCAGCATCCTTGATTAGAGTACATTTCTCAATATGAAAAATGAGATCCTTTGATACATACTTTCTTAAGGTACCAATTGCCATGATATTTTTAGTAAGCCAATCCAAGTGACCAACTGGATCAACCTTGGGATCAACGGGAGCAACAATAGTTCCATTAATGTAATGAGTGAGTCCTTTTTCCATAAGTTTACTCCATGCATCAATTTTCCAAGTAGCATAATTATGAGGAGTTAAGAGAGGAAACTTAGAAGAACCCATAGCAGCAAAAAAGGAAGGAACACAAGAGCACAAAAGCATAAGAGACACCCCACCAAATTCACTCAATCAAAGTACCCCCCCCCCCAAAGTGATGATTTTGGCACTTTATACTTAGTGTGATTACAATGAGCCACTTGCAAAACAAGGCAAAGTGGACTTATGATGCAAATTTTACAACTTCCCAAATGAGATACAAGAGACTTCAATCAATAGTGCAATGAATCTAACTGAGATTCAAGCAAATATACAAGTACCAAGAGAGCCAAAAATGGCCAAAATCTGAAAGTACAATTTCTACCTACAATGGCATCAATCTGATAGCATCATGTGAAAGTAGACAAAAAAATACGCACGTTCAAAAAAAAAAGGCACCTGAAAAGGAGGTCGTATGACCCCAAACGAAGCCTCTGAAGTTGCAAAAACTGGGATTACTCAGGTACAGTCACCAAAAACTGCATTTTCTAAAAAATCAGTGCATCAAAATCAAAAAATTTCCTCACCACTGCAGAGAGCACGAAATTATAGCCCATTTCAAAAAAAATTGCTCGAAAAAAGGAGCAAAAATGAGCAGGTTATGGCCATTTGAAGTTGAACTGCAAAATCAAAAAGCTCAATGAGAGGGGCCTACAAAATTTTTGAAAAATGCTGATGTGGCGCTGACGTCAGCACGTCACTATGTTAAATTTGACGGCCGTATGACCATTGCAAAAACTTCGCCTCCCTGCTGACTGGGCATCCGTACTGTACGGACTGATGACGTGGCAGATGACGTGGCAGATCGTACCGTACGGATTTGCTGACTGGTCACTGTACAATGGCGTACGGAAAGCTGACTGTGTGAGCCATGTGGTGTCTGCGTGGCAGATGACTCGGCGTACGGGTTGTATCCGCGGGCTAGTGGCTGCCTGCCACGTGGCGGACGCGAGTTCGCCTGTCTTTTTAGCGCCGAAGGAGAATATGTCGGCAGTCGTGGGGCTGGAAGTCGCCGGAGGTGGAGGGAAGCGCTGCCGAAGAGTGGCGCGGGCACCAAAGAGGGGCCGCAGAAGAGGACGGTCGGCGGGGAGTAAGCTACCGGGGAGTGGCGCAGGGAGCCGAGGCGACGGCGGGAATCCTGGGCGCCAGCGACAGGAGACAGACGGCGGCGGCACGGCTCTCAGCGCAGGGGGAAGGTACTCTACAGACCTGCAGGGTACGGGCGCAGCCAACGACGGCAAGTGGTAGCGTGCGGAACGAGGCGGCGGATATGGGCGGCGCCTGCAACGCTGCAGACCTGCAGGTATACTCTACATGGGGGGGGTCTGCGGACCCCCCAAAAACACTTTTGTTTTTTTTGTTTTTTTTGTTTTTTTTGTTTTTTTTGATGATTTTTTTTTTTTGATTTTTCAATTTTTTTGATTTTTATTTTTTTCGAAAGGATTTCTCAGAAAATGAAAAAAAAAAAATTCGAAAAATAAATTAAAAAATTTGAAATTTCGTACGATTATAGTAAAATTGGCGAAAAAAATTTTCTCACCAAAATAGGCCGACTTTATAACCAAAATTCATGGAAATGGCCTTCTGGATGCAATGATGAGGTCAAATCTGGTCTAGGATGCCTCCAAAAGATGCTGCTCCTCAAATCTGCCTCTTGACATCGCAATAATGCCTCTTCAAGACGAATCAATGAAGCCCCAATGGCTCTGATACCATGTGAGATTTTGCCAAGATCAAGAGCTCAATGAAATGTACAAAATAGAGACACAATATAGGACAAGAATAAATTGTATTCTCATCAATAGAAAATGATCAATAATCAATTACATACAATGTAGATGAGCTTGCTTATATAGGCAAGGCTAGGGATATGTGAGCACACAAACATGACATGTGGCTCAATAAGAAACAAGGGTAGGTAGGAAATAGGTGTGGGTAGGTAGGAGAAATAATATAATAGTCCACATGAGGTGGATCACCCACTGAATGTGGAGTGTAACAACAAAATCAACACCATAAAAGGTGGAATTTCTCCTATACACACTATCCCAATGTGGCACAAACACCCAAGTGTCTCATACCCAAACTACTATGAAATGCATTTCCTATGTAAACTTAAGTAAGTGTAATAATATCCAAGATGAATAATTATTTACACCAACAGATTTTTATGAAGTCGACAAGGTAGATTGAAGAGATTGTCTGAAATTGGGGAAATACATGTGATTCTTCTTTCTCACGGCCAGGTTCATTTATTTTACATACTTTATTTGAGTCTTAATTTGATCTTTTCCTTTAAAATTTGTTCTTTTTGTCATAATTTCTGATTAAAAATTTAAGTACAGGAAATAAATTTGTTCAAGGTAGGTTTTTAATCTCTTCTTTACCACAAGACTTCTATCTATAAAATCGATTGACTGGTAATTGGATATTGTCTGGATTTAATGCTAGTTTGTTTGATGTGTCAGTTGTGTTATCAACACCTTCTTCTCGATGTATATTAAAAACTAGAAACTGAGTTTTAAGGAAATTTACTGGGTTTTTGCGTTTTAAATATTTCTAATTACTCTGAAAATTTCAGAGAAATTGGGATCTGGGTTTCTAAGAAACAACTGAAACATTATGACTGTATTTGGAAAGTCTTAATAGTGGTAAATTCTAACTTCAAGATTGATTTAAGAATTTTTAAGAAAAGAATAAAAGCAATAAAATATTATATATCTATATATATATATATATATATATTAAGAATTGATTTTAAATATTATATTAACTTAAATAGAGATCCTTAATTTAGAATTATTGAAAATATTAAAATTTAATTTGATTTGAGGAAATTATATTATAAAGGGAAAATTTATAAAAATTTATAAAGAAAACATATAATAATATTATTTTGACATTAATCTGCAGAGGGTTAATTATTTTTTTGTCTATGAGGGATGATTATGGAACGAGAGTGCTTGTTTATGGGCTAACCAGGGAAGGGTTATTTTCTTCACCTCCCCAATAAGGTAATGATGGTCATCATATTTATTTATTTATTTATCTCCCTGCCATAACACATGTAGTTAGTTCAACCATGATGGGTTGTTAGTTCTACATGATTGCACAGGATTCCTTTACTACCAATTGGTACCGGCTTGCTAAGATACTTCGTCGTGAGGGACGGGAGCTTATCAAGAGCACCGGGAAGCTTATGCTTCATTGGTTGGGCGGATAAAATGCCTGGGTCATATGTTTGTCATCCGGTTTGCAAGAGGAGGTTATCCAGGTCAAACGGAGGCGACACATTCGGAGATAGAGAAAGTCAGAGATTCCAGATAAGATTTTATGTAATAATTAAAGATGTATATTTTATTTCATTGTAAAGACTAGCATGATCGCATGTAGAAGTTATGAAAAATGACCTATAAGGTAACCTGATGTAAAGCGACATGAAGTCTCCATGCAATGTAACTAACAAAATAAAAGAAGGAAAAAGGCTACTAACATACTAACCCACTAACATGCATGATTTACTTTCTTAGATTAGTTTTCATTTACGCATGCATGCATGGTCATATTTAATTATCTGGTAGATTATTTAATTATGAGTTTTTGCGTGTTAATTTAATTTGTAATAATTTCATGCATACGATTTAGGCTACACATGCACACACATAACTCGACATCTTAATTAATTGTGGTTTGCATTCTATTCGATCCTCATGCGTAATTTTATTTTTTATTTTCCGCATGCACATTTAATTTCTACATGTTATTTATGAGTTGCATGGTTGTTGAGTTACTTATCTATTACTTGCATGTTGATAATCATTGCTTTTGCATGTGCAATAATGGTTAATTTAATTTTTAATTAAAACGGTGAGTTTAAGTTTGGTTTAACTAGGGTTAGGACAAGCGGGTCCTTACACTAGTGGAGAAACTAGTGTGATTTCAGATGAGCCACCTAAACAAGTCAAAACTTAAAGTGTGTTGTTTAAGCTCTTGATCACATAATCACAGGAGATGTGCATAAATAATCTATGGATTGACTACAATATTGCACCATAACAGTTTCAATTAAAATTTGAAGCCTTGAACAATTCAGCTTAATTAATACCCTCTAAGATTTGATTTGTTAAAGTGACTCATCTAAATTCATGCTAACAAATGGATTCTACATGAAAAACTAGTGTGATTTCAAATGAATCACCTAAACAAATCAAAACTTAAAAGATCTTGTTTAAATTACATTTTTTTTTTAAATATGCATAACCCATTTAAACTAAATTTATTAATTTTGAAATTCGTAGACCTGAGCAATCCGAGTGATTGGACTTCCAGCAGGAACTCTATGTCTGTACTTGCACGTCCTAGATAAGAAGATGATTACAGCAATGAAACTCACAGATGCCACAATGCCAAATCCTGCCCCCTAACTGACATTCCCTTGAACATACACTATCATTGTATTTGACATGAGAATGGCCAACGCCATGAAGAAGAAATACCAATTAAAGAAGGAGATCTTTTGTTTGCTTTCATTTGGATGTTGATAATCAGCTGCGAATGATAACAAAGAAGGCTTCATTCCTCCTGACCCACACGATATCATATAAAGTGTTGTGAATAGAACAGCAATTTGAGTGCCTGTGGCATGGTTTTGCATGTTAGGAGGAGAATGAGGGTTGAGAGAAGAGATGGATACTGAGACTATGAGGAGTGCTAATCCTGAGAGATAGACTAGTGAGGAAATTATGATCATATAATAACACCCAACATAGGCATCACTCAGGAAACCTCCTACTAAAGGAAGAATGCTTGTCACCCCAGACCATGTGTTCACAGTCTCTGCAGATGTTGCAACACCCTGATACTTAACATCTGTTAGGTATGTGAATAGGTTGGCTGTTATGGTGAAGTATGCTAATCTCTCACCCATTTCAACACCTGTACAGTTATCATAAAAAGACAAATAAAAATTGATCATTATTACAGATAATAATTAAAAATATTTTAATTAAATGAAAATAGATTTTGAAGAGACCCAAAACCTTTCAAAAGAAGAATGGATTTTTGAAACTCAACAAACTTTAGAAATATTCATCCATATAATGTTTGATAGAAGGGTAAGTGCACCAAGATGGTGAACAGAAAAGTGGCCACATGCAAAAAAAAAAAATGAAATTTCTCATAACCCGTGCGTGTTCTGGAAATTCAAAAATGCACTAGGCTTGGTAACACCAAGCCTAGCCAAAAACAATTAAAAAACAAAAAGTTCCTCAAAACTCATACGGGTTTTGAGGAAAATTACATTTTATAATAAAAAACAAAAAGTTCCTCAAAACTTGTACGGGTTTTGAGGAACGTTATATTTTATAGTAAAAAATCAAAAGTTCCTCAAAACCCGTACTGGTTTTGAGGAACATTATATTTTTATAATAAAAAATCAAAAGTTCCTCAAAACCCGTACTGGTTTTGAGGAACATTATATTTTATAATAAAAAATGAAAAGTATACTTTTTAGAAACCCGCAGGTTATGCAAAACTATAAGTTTTTGTCTTAGTTTTGCATAACCCGTACGGGTTATATAAGACTAGGAACCAAATAAGAAGTGGGGAGAGAGAGAGAGAGTAGGAAGAGGGATAGAATAGGATAAGGAGAGGGGACGGAGAGAGTTAGAGACAGAGAGAGAAGGGGATAGGAAGAGAGGGAGAGAGAGAGAGAGAGAGAGAGAGAGAGAGAGAGAGAGAGAGAGAGGGAGAGGAAGAGAGAGAGAGTAGGGAGTAGGAAGAGAGGGATAGAATAGGATAAGGAGAGGGGGACGGAGAGAGAAAGTTAGAGACAAAGAGAAGGGGGAAGAGAAGGGAGGGAGAGAGAGAGGGTGATGACAAGATTAAGAGAGGGAGAGGAAGAGAGAGAGAGTAGGGAGTAGGAAGAGAGGGATAGAATAGGATAGGAGGGGGACGGAGAGAAAGAGTTAGAGACAAAGAGAAGGGGATATGAAGAGAGGGAGAGATAGGGAAAGAAAGAGAAGGGAGAGAGGGAGAGAGAGAGAGAGAGAGAGAGAGAGGAGATGAGAGAGAGAGAGAGGAGAGAGGAGAGAGAGAGAGAGAGAGAGAGAGGAGAGGAGGAGAGAGAGAAGGAGAGAGAGGGAGAGGGGGAGGGAGAGAGAGGGGGAGAGAGAGGGGGGAGAGAGGGGAGAGGGAGAGGGAGAGAGAGGGGGAGAGAGGGAGAGGGAGAGGGAGAGGGAGGGTGGAGGATGGGGAGAATAGGATAAAGAGAGGGAGATTGGGGAAAGGAGAGGTGGTGAGGGAGAGAGAGGGAGGAGAGAGAGAGAGAGAGAGAGAGAGAGAGGGAGAGGGAGAGAGGGAGGGAGAGAGAGAGGGAGAGTAGGAAAAGGAGAGGGAGAGAGGGGGATAGAGAGAGAGAGAGAGAGAGAGAGAGGAGAAGAGTAGGGGATAGGAAGAGAGGGTGATTGGGAAAAGGAGAGGGAGAGAGGGAGAGGGAGATTGG